>NW_019718616.1:58172-178561 GCF_002891405.2 Cryptotermes secundus | reverse complement strand
CAGAAACACTAAGATGAACCTCTATACTTTCATACTACCCTTATCAGAAGGATGAGAGGGCGAAGCATCTTCTAACAAAATGAGGCTCTTTCCTTTCCCGTAACTGAGGAGATATTTATTTATTTGTAGTTTATTTAATCAAAGTAAATAGATTGTATAGAGTCGAATGATGAGATATTTAGTAAATAATGAATCGAAAGGTACGGAAGGATGCCGTTATTTCCAGTTAGTATCCCAGTTTTCTTCTGGTTAAATACCGAAAACCACGAAAACATCAGAAAAGCAGGGTCGAGAGTTGATCTTAGGTCTTCCAGAATGCGAGGCAGAGTACAACCAACTCGTTCTCACAGAATATTACTTTCAAATGATTGTACAAGCCATTGTAGAATTATAAAGGATGGAAGTCATATTTTTATTAAGTGGAAGTTTTAACAAATTACAGTTGCTTCCGGCAGAGCGTTGAACGTATGAAAAAATGAGGAGGCCTGAACAAATGGGTGAAGGGCGTACAAGTCAACAGACATATGATTGCTCGTTGCCGAAAGGCGACTTCTGTGCGACGAGTGCTATGACCACCATAAAAGCCATTGTCTGAGTATACAGGTCTTCCTTCCTCTCCGTTTTTCCTGCCGCATATCAACGGCCAGGGGCAATCATTATTTGGCCGCATCATACGCCAGTGGAGTAACACGTGTATTCCAAATGCTTTATTTTGTCGACACCCTTTTCTATGAAATAAACAGCACTGCAGATATGAAAAACACAGCCACAGTATATATTTCCTTGCATTAATTAAATATCCCCCATAGAGAAACAAGAATTTCTGGGAAGAACTAATGGCTGCTTTCCTTTAATACGACAAAGACCGCATAGAAAACGACCTTTCCTAAAGTTGTTCGTTGCCGTGGGAACGTCTTCAAGAAGTTATTACCTAGCAATGATAGGGGATACAAAGAACAACATACAGAGGCATACAACAATTCTTCTAATGTTACGTGTATTCGTTGCTCAGGAACATGTTTACGGCGCAATTGCCTAGCAACAATAGGAGGGATACACATACAGATGCAAAGAATGATGGGAGAGATTTATGAAATAAACTGGTGCCATGATAACACATATCAAGTTTCATAAACATTGGTCCAGACAATTAAAAAGTTAATACTTGGGATTCACAGAAACATAGACACACAGACAGCATGGAAATAACATTAGCATACTTTAGAAAAGTAGGTTAAGCATGTTAAATATAGGCCTACACGTTGAATGCTCGCATGAACTTCTCGTACCGTGATGTGTTTCAAGAAGAGACGTTCAATTTACGTTCTCTCCTACATACGTTCACTGCACCAGAGAAAGTAGGCATATAAGAAGACCCTATAAAATTCAAATTGCACGAAGTGATGCACTGACATGTGGAATTAGTTAAGAATGTTCATAGTTTAAACACTTAATTAATCGATAAATAGGAACATTTCTTTGTAAGTGACACGACAGACCAGTGCAGTTTTACATCCATCCTTCTCGGCTTAACATTCTTGTTTTTAGGCGTTGCGTATGACTCCTTGTACAGGACATATATCGACAAGTCCTGTCTTCTGGACCCAAATCCTACAACAGATATGTCGATTGCGAGACCTCTACCTATAACAAACAAACTCCGTGATTTTAGTCCTCAAGCGAACTACACCGACCGAGCGACAGCCGCTTGTCGGCAAAGTTAGTGCCAAATTTAGCGGATAGAGGGTGTCGCTTGGTCAGCGCAACAAATCCTCAAGGCCGTTAATTTCGGTTTTCTGAACCGGAGACGTTATTTCCTTGAATAGCTCTTGAATTATCCTCGCGATGCTGAGTGGACCCCGTTCCAGACCCACTACTTCTCACAAAATCTAGCAAAGTCGGAAATCGAACCCGAACCTCTGGATCTATAGCCAGGAACTCTAGCCAATAGCCCACACAGACGGTCGGTCTCTACCTACAAGGAACACAAAAAACATANCTCACGGCAAATTGCAGCCGCGGCGCGCACTTGATTGTACGCACTGTATATATATATATATACATGTCCCAAATGCGATTACAGTTCACGGTCTCAATGATCGTCCGATAGAGGAGAATACTTGTCTAGACCACGCGATCTTATGAGCAACAATAGGAGCGGTTGTTTTCACAAAAATAATAATTTGCTGCAATAAATACTTTCCAGTGGGATCAACTGTCTGATGATGGAGTAGCATCGAACGTTTCGGAGAGTGTTTATGTCTCCGTCATCAGTGGTTGGTGTGATGAGTGATGCTGCCGCACTTTCTGTGTATACGTTAGGAGTATAACCCCAGACCCCCCCCCCCCCCCAACCAATCCGACGGCATTGTCTGTGGCGCTGATGGGACGAACCTTCCCCCCCAAGCATGGAGACCTATCAAGAGTTTGAAGCAATAACTTTAAAGAGGTAGAGGCCGGAGGAATTAATTCTTGAGAATCCAATGAGTCTCTGAGGATCGGCAACTACTTCCAGAGAGACTGTCAGATTCCGGGGGTATCAGATATAAGCATTGTCACGTGATAGGGTGACTACAGGTGGAGTCTGGATAGATAATTGGATTTATTGGACAATTTAACATACAACTCGTGACTACACTTTACATGTCACTATCATACACACATTAGCATTCTCAGTCACGGTCTTCACTGCTCTGTTTGGTAGCGGCTTTCATCTGCGGACATTCCCCTACTTCTGGCTTCCCGAATTGTCTCCGGCGTCAGCTATTGGCTTCTGCAAATCTCAACTGACTGCCTGCATGCAGACTCTCTCGACTGACTGCTATTATCAAATTGAAAGTTGTGTTACGACCGATGGTCAGTCAGTGGATCGAAAGCTGGTCCTCGTTAGGCATAGCCCCGCACGAACCATACAGAAAGCACTGATTCCAACAGCTCTTCTATTGTTGCGTACGTGTCAGTTGCGGCTATCAAGTGACGGCTACTGATCCATTGCCTAGCAACGGGCGTCTTTAAAAAGCCGTTCCCTACCAACGGCTATGTTTGCTGGATTCATAATTTTGGCTTCCAGCAGAAATGCCAAATTATATACTCGTACATATATTACTTGGGGCACAGGGTAGCGTAGTTGGTTGAGGCGTTATGCTACAGGCCGGAAGGTCGCGGTTTCGATTGCCGATGATATCATTACATTTTTCAATTGACCTAATCCTTCCAGCAGCACAATGGCCCTGGTGTCGACTCAGCCTCTAACAGAACTTGTAAAACTATTATTAAAATTTACTACCCAACGGGCATGGCAGAAGAGGAGCAGGCTGTACTGATTATACCTAATGAGGCATGGATAAGTAGGCTGCCATCTCACTCACGTCAGCTGTTTGTAGAGTTCTGCCAAGTTAAAATGCATTAAGTGTCTGGGGAAATTTCATTATATTTTTTTCTTCCTCTCTGACCTTTCTTTCTTCAGTCTTCTCATGTTTGTTAAGAGAAATTTAATAGCTTCATAGCTCTCCAGCATTGGTAAGGATAAGAGGGAATTTACAATATTACGTCAACGCTTGTTGTTAAACGACACTGCCAATATCGAGACCATACAGCGTCGGTGTTAGAATGATTATTGAACGTTGAGCAGTTAGTAGAAAAATAATTGGAAGAGGAAACAGAAGCAGCAGGAGGAAACATTCCCCAGCACGACTCTGTTCACCACAAATCTTACACGAACCAACCTGCAATCGAACCAGGGCCGCTGCGGTTGAAAGCCAAGGACTAACCGCCCATTAAAATATTGCGTTAGGCTATGCATTTAAAGCAAAAAAATAACTGAATTGTAGGTTATTACATACATAATAGTACACATGGGCAATTATTGATTAATTAATCTTGATTTCTTACAACACACTTGTGTCTCTCAAAAGGTAGTCTGTGGATAGCTGTAGGTCTGCAAGTACTAGTTAGCGTTACGCTGAACACAATTTACAGTGACACTGATCAATATTTGATCTTGTTAATCGACCAATTAATAACATGAACGAGAACTTACAATTTATTATCGATACTTTAAAATAAAAATTTTATATTCCGATATTAATTAAAATTTATCGCAAATCTATGATATCATATTCCATTGTCTTTGACATATGATACGGTGTTTATATGGAAATATCTGGATTCTGGCAGTGCCAGAATGCCTGGAGTTCTGACACAAGCATTCATTAATTTATTTCGGGTACAAAAAACAAGACACGCCTACAAAAGTCGGTGAAAAAGCTAGGTCAGAAACTCGTTATATTTGCCTACGAATGAGACCTACGCGAAGGTCACTATGTCGTAGTTGTCTTGTTCAGACTTCCCAATGCGGTATGGAATGGCATGCATCAGTCCAGAAGGTAGAGCTTTTCCATAACCACCGCAGTGACCTCAGATCCTCAAAATAATATATTGAGAATCTTTGAAATAAATATTACATGCAATAATCGTGCGGTGTCATGAACTTTATGTATTTTACCGATTTACTTATTGTATTTTAAGCTCAATCGGTCACGGTAGCCGAGCGGTCTAAGGCAAGTACTCCCTTCGCTCGCTTGGAAACTGGGATCGTGGGTTCGAATCTCACTCAAGGCATGGATGTTTAATTTGTGTGTGTGCATTTTTCTGTGTTTGTGTACAGATAGAGGCCTTACGACGAGCTGATCAACCGCCCAAGGTGTCCTACCGAATGTGTAAGATCTAGGAAAACCGAAGTGAACGGAGAAGTTCCTAGAGGTAGGCCTAGGCCCACTGGGGCTGTAGTGCCTAGGAAGAAAATTGATTGCGCTCAAATAATGTACAGTTAGATTAATTGCCCTTTTGATTGTATCTTTATTTACAACATAACCCATGTACGAATATTTACCACCATAACATAACACACTAATAGTTTGAAGTAGAGTCGTTCTTGAGAAGCTAATTGTCGCTCAGCTACTCAAAAACATCTATTAAGGAAACCGGAGCTTCAGTATTATCTTAAGAGGAATCCACTACTGGACTCTTTGACCAGTCTAATCCATTCCACAACCTCACATACTGTTTCCTTTATATCGATTTTAATATCAGGCTTCTGTTTACCCCTACATCTGCCAAATAAATTCTGTTCTCTAGTGTTACCCACAAGAGCTGTCTATGAATATATCATCTCCATTATTTGTGTTGAAATCTGATCCTTGATTTGAGCTATAATTACATTCGCTGAGAAATACAAATTATTAAGCGCCTTACTTTGCATATTTCTTTGTTTTTCTGTTACCGTTTTTCTCTTATATCCAAATGTCTTCATCTCCATGTTTTTAATACACATAGTATATTATTCCCTTAGGATGAGAGACAAAATTTCACACATTTCTAAAACAGAATAATCGGTAACGTGAGAATCATATATTTATTACCTTTTTATTCCCGTAATTTATATATTCGAACGTAATAGTTCCTCTTCTGTAGCGATGGAGCTACATTAGTTTGTAATTTATTACACGAGTGATTTCCTCTACCAATCTGTTCTTAAGTAAGCTAATCCCTCGTCAGGTCCTCAGCGACACCCTCAATGTAGTCCGGACGTATCATATTAGCCGAGCACGTAGGCAAACCGGCCTACACGCCGGAAGTATGAAGGAAGCTTTGTGGACGTGTTTCACAATAGAGTCTGTATTGCTTTACTGTAGCCGCTTGCTTTTTCTTTTGTCAACCCACAGAAAAGTTGATGGATTACTCCCGTCAGGTTTCGTAGGATAGTGGGGAGGAACGGGTGCAAGTACCCACGGACTTTCCATTGATGCAGCTAAGTTCGTATAAAACCCAGAACTGATTACTAGCACATCACCACCATTATATAATCCATCGGCTCTATTCAGAAAAAAGATTCCACCCACTACCCACCCCTACCACTTTGTGCAGTGTTTACCATGGTGTTTATATGAACCTATGTCACAACACAAGATTAACTAGAATCCTACGGATAACGAGTGAATATGTGGTGTACGGCTTTTCCTCGGCGAGTGATGGATGAGGTCGTTGTATGAGTTTTACGACTTACCGTATCTGAAGATTTATTAATGAACCTCCAAATGGAGATGTTACTACATGGTGACCCAGCATTAAGGGAAGAAACTGAAAACTCGTGTGTATAGATATTGTATTTCTCCCGGTATTGTTAGTAGAATAGGGAACTTCTAGGAATTCTAAAACTTTGAAAGATTTTTATAAATTCCTGTGTCTGAAAAGAAACGACTTCCAATTTCTTTTCAAACGAAATATGAATTTTTCTATATTTTTACAGCATATTTTCACGAAATATACATCACACAGAGAAGTCATACATGCATATCTGTCAGTCTTTCTGCAAGGTTCATTTTTCGGTACCCCTTTAAGACTATAGATGGATATATGTTATGTACTAGAAATTACTGACAAGAACTTCCAAACTGTATTTATACTTTTAAAATTACAGCATTAATTTCTATATTTTAATAGCAAAATAATAAATAAGTATACTTAGAATTTTTTATTCCCTGTTGGTAAGAACGGACAGGAGGGAGTATAGGGCTTTAACTCCAAAATATACCAAAAATTCATTCTAATTCATAGTGGTCCACTTCATCTGCATACTGAAAATAGGTGAAAGTGATAGGTTTGTTGAGAAACATTGTGAGCATAAATAAGCCTACAACAGATAGTCGAGAAATTATATCATAGGTGGAAATCAAGAATAAGTGGTTCTGCTCTGGGAACCTCAAGCAAACGGAACTCATAGAGACCTAAATGTAAATGGAAGGGCGACATATGGAAATATAATATGAAGGAGCGAACAGAATTCATTTGACACACTATACGTACCAATGGCAGGAATCTTTGAACAAACTGATGAAGAAAGCAGTCTTCTGGGATTTGGCACCGTGTATATGTGGTGTTAACCGACGTTTCGGAGGAACGTATCGCCTCCATCTTCAGAGTAGAAGGAAAAAGATAAAAAAATCCGCAAGCGAAGAGACCGTGAGAACCTGTAAAAGCAGACCAGTCTGCTTTTACCGGTTCTCACGGTCTCTTGGCTTGCGGATTTCTTGACCAGTCTGCTTTCTTCATAGTCACCGCCGTGAATGCCTCAAATCTTACAAACTGATGAAACTTTGGATTCCGTTATAATAATGGAGTTCATGACCAGTTGCAAACCATTACTACCCTTGTCATCACCCAGTACCATGCAGTTAGGTTCGAATAACAGTTGTGTATGATTCAAATTTCTCATAGCGTTGGATATGAAGATTTCCATCTTATGGAATATAAAGCCGTGTAGTTCGTTGAAAGTCAGTCGATGTGTCGGAGGAAAATGTAGCCTCCATCTTCGGGTTGAATAATAAGTAAAGCAAGAAATGAACGTGAAACAGATAGCGAGCAAGATAGAGTTCTTCAGAAGTTATGAAAGTAAATGGGATACATCTCTAAATATCACACATTAATTATTTTTCGCTCTTTTCCAGTCTCTGGAATGGTTTGAACTTAATTTACCATTTCTGTTAATTCTCGAATAATAGCAACGAACAATTGATGTATTACGGTGAAGTAACAAGGCTTTAAGACCGTATGAAGTGAACGGAGAAGTTCATGGAGGTAGACCTAGGCCCACTGGGGCTGTAGTGCCAAGAAGAAAACGAAGAAGACCGTATGAAAGCATTGATATTCTCTTCTTCATTTCATGCATCCTGTTGTGTTACAATATACAACTTTATTTTTCCGTCACAACACAACAACTAAGGAATATCAAGGTCAATACCCTGCTATACCTCACTACATGTTTCGGCCGTTAACGGCCATCATCAGATGAATACAAATCAACAAACATATACTATTGAACTGTAGTAAAATTAGATACAATGACAAAATAGTTAATTCTTATGTGTAAAAGTACAGTGGTCATTTATATTGTCGCGTATCGGGCGTATATCGCGACAAATAACTCTACACCGTATTTTATATAGCGAATTTTATTTCACATTCGCTCATACAATTACACAAGTTACAGTTTTAGCACTACTGCTATCTGCAGTATCACAATTAGTACACTCCAAATGCCACAATACAACTGGCTGGTTGCTGGCTAACTCGGAACTAACTCGGAGGTAGCTCGAGGACTAACTCGTAGGTAGCTCCAGGACTCACTGACTGTGAATAGCCTTCGCTGCTCCTCATGTAGCCTCGATCGGACAATACGGAAAACGGCCACGTAATAGGCACCCTTGTTGCCTGGCGCTGTGTTGCTAGTTACGCTAGCGGTAGTAACCGCTGTTACCACCGTCGTCTCTCGCAATCCTGTTTACCCGTGCTGCCTAGCAACCCGCGGTACACTTGGTGACGTCATCGCTGTTGACTCGCGTTGCCTAGCGACCAGGATGCTAGGACTCGGCTAACATCGGCTCACTTCGGCTTCGCTCGGTGCATCACGGCTGGCGAGGGGGGGAGGGGCGTCATCCATAGCTCAACATGTCACACTATATAAAACTGAAGGTTATAATATAAAACAAGATTAAAATTGATGTTTTGTAACATCTAATCAGTCGTATGTTTACTATATACGTTCCGTGGACAAAATAAAAATTTAAGATACTATTGGAGGTCCACGACGTTGTAAATTAATTAATAGAGTAGAGGTGCCTCGTCATATGAAAGAAAATGTCCATACTGTATGAGGAGTAATCAACCGCAGGGGACAGAATGTTAGAAAAATATTAAAAATTGATATGGCTTTTTAGTCTTACACTTTTAGTAGAAAAATTTATTATAAATGGAATGATGATAAATTAACGCCAGCAGAGACATAATTTCGAAACTCCAGGATACAACAACATATACAAGGCTGGGATGTCTCTTGGTTGACCAACATTAAAATACATTCTGTATTCACAGCAAAGTTTAATAAAGGAATAAGAGGAGATGATATCCGAAAATGTTCAAATATAATTAATATCTAAGAGGTGCCTATGTCTGACCATGTTTATACTGACCAACTTGTTGACTGAATTCTGGCATAGAGATATGACAGTTCAACAGAGCTTCTGAAGTTCCTGCCTTGGCAGCGCTCCTGTCGCAAACTTGCAGTAGTAAAACAAATGACATCTGAACACGACCTCAGCAGAATGCCGAGGGATGGAACGAGTGTTGAGAAGGTTTGTGAAACAAGAGGGATGAAAGGGGAAAACCCACCGCCACCTTTTAGATTTATGAGTAAGGGAATCTCCGGTGTTACACATAGGACACAGCAGATATAGTCCACATATATACTATGCAAGGTTATAGCCCTCGTTCGCTTGGATCTCTATGCAAGTCCCTTGTTGCCCGCTTCTTGTCGTCTGCTGTGAGGTTGACAGGATTGGAATAACATTGCCAAAGCCGCTGATGTTTGCAATTCTCGTTGCGTTGTGGCTGTGCCTATGTGTTTCCTATGTATAGCATCTTCTGTCTCTCTTGTCTTCTCTTTCTCTTTAGTGTCTCATCACAATAACGTAATCCCTACGGGATTTACTAATCCCTCCGGGCCTTTCGTTTGTCGTCCAGGAAATCTTACTCTCTTGCTTTCAGTTCTCTGATTCCCCAATTCTGTGCGCACTGAGGGCTCACTTGTTGTTTGGTGCGCTACAATTGAGTGAAGGGGAGGAAGCACATATCCAGATTAATTTGTTTTTGCTTGAATCCCTTACTCTGACTTCATGGCACTAATGGAAACGGTTGAAATTTCAATGGGCTTAGGAAATGTAAATTGCTCTGAAACAGAAATAATACTGCTGATACCATGACTGTTAACAAAAGTCTCTTGTCTCAATCAAGCACTGCTGCATCGTATGAATTGACGAAGTTCTACGAAGTCTGAAACATTTTAATTAAATTAACGTTAATACAAAGAATGGTTATGAAAATATATACGTTTGTTTCCTTTATGCAATAACATAATTTTGTCACTTTATAAATTTTGTGACGCATTGAGATCTGCAGCTACTCATTAGAATGTATTTTAACGTCTACTCGTAAGCGCGCTCAACAATAGGGCGGATGTTTATAGCTCGTTGCTGGACAACAGACAGCGCGCCAATGGATTGGCGAGATAGCTATCGCGTGACTGGCTTTCTGTGGAGTCCGTGGCGCGACCCTTGCTGTAGAATCATTCGCTAAACACGTTTCAACAATGTAGGCTGCGTTTTCTGCATGTTCGGTGCGGAGAATATATAACGACAGTTACAAATATAACATGTTTCAATTTTTAAGTAACAGTGACAAAATTCAGTCGTAAGCTGGAGGAGCTAATTGAAACCAGTAGTACAGGAGATTACAGGAGTTCGGAATGTGAAGACTTGGGGTGTGTTACAGTACAGTGGTATTTGGAGTGTGTTATTTATTTCCTGTGTTATACATCTCTGAAGACTGGTGGAGAGAGAGTGAGACTGAGCAGTGTGGAGTGACTGTGAATTGTGTAAATCAGCAAGAACGTAAAAATTATTTGTAGTTACGACCTGTAAATTGTTTATAAATCTAATTACCAATTCGAACCCCGTTTTTAATCACTATGACATGTAACAATGTTATAATAAACTGATTTGAACCTAAGAGGAAATTTGCTGTATTTACGCCAATCTGTATTTTATTTCATAAGTTGGGACATAAGCGTGTTTCCGGCTATGAATACATTTATTGGTTATAAATGCATAAGAACACAAGACTGCACACGTGAGTCTCTTACCGTGTAATTGTTTTGTAGCATACTTCTTGACATTTAATATGTCGCAAAAATATCGTTCCGTCATAAAACGCGGGAAACATACGAACTACTGGTTCCTATATGGGAATGTACGTTTTCACCCTAATGAAATGGTTTATTGGGATGCGTCTGCTGACCGCTTTCATATTTCTCTGCCTGAACACTTCCATTACACTTCAGCAACTATATCAGATATGTCGCACTGAGGTTCATGTTTATTCCTCAGAGGACTGAGTTCGATATTACGCACATATATCGTGTATATCGTGTATATCGTGTGCAACTTGACTGATGCTAATTCGTAGTTATATGAACGCATCTGTATCACCCAGAACATGAAGACAAGACCTCATAAGACCATCGAAAGGACGACTGAAGGGAAGAATTTTTTAAAAATTCTATTTAAGAATTTAAAAATTTTAATTATGTAAGAATTAAGATTACCAAATACTCCCAACTATTTCAAGATTAATGCGTCAATAGTAAAGGAATTGCCCGCAATTTTCCCAACAGACGGTACTCATACAGTACTCATTCCTCCTCGTAATTGTGCATATTGACGGAGTCTGCCAATTTATATAAGAAAATGAGGAACAAAAATTTTAAATTTCCAAGCGAAACAAGTATGTATTTTTATGTGTGTATATGATAGCTCAGTCGGTATAGCAACAGACTGTGTGTTGGGCACCCAGGATTTAATTGCCACAGGGGAAGGATTTTTCTCTAACAGCCAACGTCGAGACCCGCTCTGGTGACCAGACAAAACACAATCTAATAGATATCGCACTCTCTTGCGCGCGGATAAAGCGGTCAGGACGTGAAGCTAACCACTCATCTGCAGGTAGTGCCAAGGCCAAGAACGGTGAAGCTACATCTCCGTTTCCCCATACAACTACAGGGTATAGTGCTTAAATCCTTAATTAATTAAGCACAGAGAGAACTTCACATTTTTTTGTACTTTTGTGTATGAAAAGTTACGTTTCACTGTGGTTGCCTTTTAAATAATAAATAAAAGAACACTATGAGAAGTGATGAGCAGAACATTCAGTAACATGGCATCAACGCTGAATTCCGAACATCTTTCATTGCCACAGACAGCAGAGTTAGAAGACATCCGAAGGAAAGCTGGAAGGGACATTGTTAATCGTTGTAACCGAACAGATCAATAGCATAATTCGTGAAGATTCTTATGAAATGATACAACCTACATAGTTTTTCGTATTAAATACTTCCAGAGACAAGTAAGAAAAGGATAAAACTATCCCTGTAACAGGCCGTGGAAGTCCATAGGTTTGTGAGACGACGAGGCTCCCACATTTTCTAGAAATCCGGCTCACAGATGGCGGTGAGGTTGTCAGCTTTACGCGCCGTCCCACCATTACCCCCAGTAAGATTCTTGGTACCCATTTCTGTTAGAGTCTGTGTCGATTCCAGGGCCATAGTGTTGGCACTTTTGAATATAGTTAATTAGTCTTCGGGACTCCATAAAATCCAGAAACACGTAGTTTAAAAAAATGAAATGCATAATTTTTTACGATATAATGTGTTCGTAATTAGGTATGTCTGTAATGTGTTTATCTTTTCAATGTGTATTTGTATGGATGCACACGTAAACACATATACAATTGCTTTGTACAGAATCTATAGATACGTGTTGCTAGTTCATCGTGTTCTGTGTCCCACGCCTCGCTGTGAGGCTTATTGAGATGATGTCTCTAATAAATGAACTAAGAAGATGGAACGTATCGTCGACATGGGAGTATGGAGCTTCATCTTCCGTCACAATAGACATTGACAGAAAAGAGCAACTGCGGGAATATTTCTCACCTTTCACGTTGCTTGTATAAAGGTAGAAAGCGTTCGGTTTTCAAAGCAAGGTTTACAAATGCATGCTTTGCAATTTTGTTTCTCTCATGAGATATGGTTGCCATAGATATAAACTTACTTACGTACTTGAGGCGCAATAGGCTTGCAGTAAGCTCCGTGTCTTTTACGTTTAATTTTATTATGAATTAACATATTTTTGTTCCTACTTATGTAAGAAATTGTTTATTTTATCGGGATTATTATTATTAGTTTATTTAACTACACATCCAATAGCTCAGACTATAGGCCTATAGCGTCGAATGACAATATAACTGGTCAATAATGAGTTAAACATGTTGTAGAAATTAGCGGACAGGCCCTGCTTTGAGCTAATATCCTAATATTTTCCAGGAGGGACTGAATAAAACTACGAATAGCCTATGTCAAATTAATCAGTTTGTGCTTCCAAACTGTATACCGATAGGGTCAGAAATGAAATTCGCCAAACACAATTCTGTATACAATATATTATTGAAATCCTTTATGCAGTTTGTGAGATCAGTTACGTGAACAAATTTGTTGACAGACGGACAAGATCTACCGTTTTGAGGTGAAATTTATACATTAAATGCAAAGATCTTATATAAACTGTATCTAAAATTCGGAATCTATTCTTGCTGGTCCCTTCCAGTGGAACTGAGTATGCACCAGAGTCTTGTTCAATCAAGCCCGAATGTTAATATCTTCAGTATTTTTGATGCCCAGTGGTTTGTAAGAGTATTTTCAGGTATCCGTGCTTTAATTATTAATACTTATGAGAGTATTAATAAGTAATTTCTTTCATTGGATGTTCATGCAAATGTTAAATATTATTTATAGGAGATTATTGTTATAGCCATTTTCATCCGGATGACTGATACGTTCTAAGAATTTTACAACCGATTCGAGTACTTGTCGAAATCGTCTGTAGTACGAGAAAACCATTAGAAGTTCACATATGTATGAAGGAAAAGCTGCCCCCGGATACTAATATAATCATTTAATACATAAGTTCAATTATATGAACCCGAACGTCCTGGACGCTGAGATCATATACACGTTCGAGAACTAAATTTAAAACTGGGAATTCATTTCTTTAAAGTATTTAACTTGGGATTCCCGACAGAGTTAAACATTAAGGCCGCGTCATAGCTCAAGCGGTTAGTCGCTGGCTTCCCACTGCGGCGGCCCGGGTTCGATCCCGGTTCTGGTCAAGTGAGATTTGTGGTGGACAAAGTGACGCTGGGGCAGGTTTTCTCCGAGTACTTCGATTTCCCCTGCCAATCTTCATTCCACCAAGTTCTCCTTCATCATAATCACCGGGAGCAGGTTACAATAGGCTAATCAGTGACCGCCATGCCGAGTGGACCCAGCTGGACTCCACCCCCACTAAGCGAATTAAAAAAATTAAGTTAAACATTATCAGTACCATCATGTAATGATACAGATTTTTATTTAAAGACTTAGTAATTGCACAACGGCGTTAGAAAATATCATTCTCTCGCAAATTCTTGTTGCTAGATGGGAAAAGGGTTATAAAGTAGATTTCAAGTACAAGAAAATATTATTTGTCTAATTGAAAATCATGACTTAAGTTACTTAAACGAACTTAGATGCTATATTTTGTTCAATTTTCATAAATCTCTACATAAAACCCTCTCAGAGCTCTCCTCTATCTCTAACATTACGTCACAAACACTCGTTCACAAGACATATATTTCGGATATTATTTTTATGATTTTGGCCAGTCTCTGTCTGTAATTACTTTGGTATTACGGGAAATAAATTGAAGCTGCATCGATAGTCTCAGTGGCTAATGTGATCCGGCATATTAGTATCCAGCTTGTCCCTTTCGTGATATAACACTTAAACCGTACGTCACGGCCGAGTCGGTAGCATTCTGCTTCCTACAGGGGAGATCCTAAGTTCATACATCGGCCTAGGTGCTCGCTATCCTGACCGAGGTGTTTCGTGACCTGCCTCATCTCCTCCAGACATACGTGGGACTGTACGTCAAGTTTATTCGTCACCGCTTCCGTCCATATCCTCTCCAATTCGCTATTCACAAATCATTCGATCATTCGACAGTATGAATTACTGAAAACTTTGTTAATGAACGGGAAATTAGCAAATAAATACAGTACAATCTTGGTAATCGGACATATATGTGACCAAGGTACCTCCAGATTAAGCGAGGGTCTAAATAGATCAGTTTGTCAAGCTAGACTGAACACAAATCAGCCTCTGCTGCCCGTAGAAACCTGCATAAGATGGAAGCCTGATGCCGGATTACTGGATGTGTCGGACCAACGCAAGGCCGGATTAACAAGATTATACTGTATAAATAAAACCACCAGATTCTTAAGAGTGGTCCAAATTATGCTCTGTAACCCCAATTGGGAGTACTCTAAGAAAGCCAGACTGAGCTTCAATCTAAGGAATGGTGAAACAGTTATATACACGTAGAAGTACGGCACCGTGCTGTAGGAGTTGATCTGGGAACTCCAGGATCCCGTATGGGGAGCCCTGCTTAGTGTGCTCCAGTCAACTCTATCTGGGGCAAAGGGAAGGGTGGAGTATATAGCGAGCCCCACGGCACCGTAATAATGGAGGTGTCACTTGCACGTGATGCTCCTCTTTCGTCCGCTTCCCTTCCGAAGCCCACTCTCATGATGCTCACGGGCCGTCCAAAATAGAAAAAAAAATTATATATATATAATACTGTCCAACCCATCAGTGCTATTCAGCGTGCATGTATGTTGTGTAATGTGGGAGCACTTTGTGTATGTGAGAATATGGAAATACTCAGCCGACCAAACATTGTGCATCACAAAATTAATATTCGTCGTTAGTGCGACCCAAAAATCACACCCAGTACCCAACGCACTGCTACCGGACAATGAGAGAAGAGTAAACTGCATTTTTACTCAAGTGGAAGGGTGCTCGACGGTTTGACCCTTCTACAGCAGGCACTCTAGTAATGAAGTGCGAACTTCGTTGTAATCAATAATCTACAAATTACAGCGTCTATCTGAGCACAGACTACTAAAATACTCTTCAATTTAAGAACTAAATGTGTGTTTATGTTCTGTAGATATATATATTAATTAAAAAAATTACTCAGTTCATGTAGTGAAACTGTTCAAAGCCTGCATATTAAAACAAGGATAATCTGAAAAAGGAAAATCGCTTGGCAACGAGGAAATATACGAGTATATGAATCAAGGGGTAAAACAGGGATGTCCAGTGTCCCAAATATTATTTTATATATATAGTGGCCTATAGACTCCTTGCTAGGCAACGATCGCGAAACAACTAGACAAGGACCGCTACTAGGCAATGACCTCGTGAACAGAAAACGATGTTTCCTGGGGGATCCGTGTCAAAATGTTATGAGTAGGACAGTTAGTGACCATTAAGCCAGGTAGAGTCGTCTGAAGGCTCCCAGAGCCGGCATGCGGTTAAATGTTGTCATGAGTCCAGTGGGTCTCGGAAACAAGAATCGATGTGCTGGCGAGGACCAGCAGCAATTTAGAGGCAGAAGTAGGCGTGACTTTCATTCAGTGAAGTGGAGTGATTTGGTTGGTGAATGAATCAGTTATTTAGAGAAGTTTTGAGATTTAGCCTTGTGTTATTGCTGTTAGGAGCTGGTAGCTGAGGCCAGGGGAAAGTTCTGGAACCCAGAAAAAGAGAACATCCGACACCTGAAACCGTTACCAGGCAACGGTTCGTGAAGACACACCATGCTGAGAAGACTTAAATATGTGCTCTAGTGAACTGTAAAGAGTGTGAATTAGTGAGTTATAATTACTTGTAGTCACGGATTTGTAAGAGTCCAGTAATTCCAAATACCAATCTGAACCCCTTCTACAGTCAGTAAATCAAGAGAATATATACATGTATATATATATATATATATATATTGACGAAGTCATTAGACAATGGCAAGACTTCAAAACTGAAAATACATTTTTAAACATTATCAAACTATTTTCAGTGAATCAGAGGACGAACTTCAAAGACAAATCAGCAAATAAAAACATATAAAATGGCTTTTATACGAGAATTTTAACTACGAAGTGAAAAACTACGGCATCACAAGGGGAAAGCAACATAAGATATAAAATAGTGATAGTTAAAATAATAGAACTGGTATCGAATTTAACGCTGGGGTTTTTTATATTTCATATTGACTGAATGAAATATGAACATTAAACTAAGTGAATTTCAAAGTATGTGGAGAATGATACAAAGAGTGGACAAAACATCGTACAAAAACACAATTTAAATATTACAGGATAGTAACAGTGTTAAGGCTGATTTATGTAAGTGAAAACTGGACAATAAATTATTAAGACGAAGGGAAAAGAGAGTCAGCTGAAATGAGGTTCGTATGTCCAGCAGCTGGACACGCTTCCTTAGATCAAAAACGAAGTACAGAAATACGTACATCCAGAATTAAAAATATTCAATTTAACCGATAGAATAGAAAAGGGGGGGGGAACTGGTATGAATATGTTCTAAGACTGGCAACGGACAGATTCCCAGAGACATCTCTGAATTATAAACCAAAATTGCGCCGAAATATTAGACGGCCCGTGAACAGATGGGAGGACATGTTTTCTTGAAGTTGGAAACAGGCCAATGGGTTATACCACGAAAGAATAAGAAGAGAAAGAACAACCATGGTTTGTTAGTTGAGTACTCCTGAACCTGAGTACCGGTATTATAATTTGAAGCGTCGTCCAAGTTATAATTATGCTACATCTATATAAATCCTTGCCGGTCACGGTAGCCGAGCGGTCTAGGGCATGCACTGTCTTCACTCTCTCGAAAGCCGGGATCGTGGGGTCGAATCCCACAGAAGGCAAGGTTATTTAGTATGTGTGTATGTTTATTCTGTGTTTTAGTTCTGGATTTAGGTAAAGGTCTTGCGACGAGCTGATCACTCTTCCAAGGAGTCCTGCCGCCTGTAAAATGATTATGAAAGTGAAAAATCAGGGACCAGGGTCCAAAGGAGGCTGTAAAGCCAGTGAAAAAAGAAAACATCAATCCTTAGTTTTGAAACCGATATTTTATATATGCGTCTTATCAGTCGGTTTTTATAATTACAACGACTGCACGCCAGAGCAATCATGGTCTCATTCATTTCATATTTAGCCCGTTCCTCTATATTACCTTTTACTTTTGATCTTGTCCGCTTTTTAGAAGCCTCTTTATATGTTTCCAGGAACTGGGAACCTCAGTCATATCATTATCCTGCAATGTAATTTACTCTCTGCTTGATGGTGATGTACAGTGAAACGAGCACTCACGTTGCTTTATTCTAATTAGAAAAATAGTTTTGTATGCTTTTCAGATGACATTGCTACAAGTGTCATGGCAATCAATATTTCTTTTCAAATAATATATTGCAAACACAGCCATAAAGAATATATTTTTGCGATAAATTTCTGTTAAATTATAAGAATCGAATAATTTCATATTCTCATTATCTTTTGGCGCTACAGCCCCAAATTGGGCCTTGGCTTACCTCCATGAAAACATTGGTTTCACTTAGGTTTACTAGATCTTAGATACTTCTTTTGGCTTATTTTCCACTTCATCCATCGTCTGGTATGTAAAAGAAAAAAGACTACGACGTTTCGGAGACTGGATCTGTCTCCGTCTTCAGGTGGGTAAGGAAGGATAAACCTACTCGGTTGGGCCCGTTAGAAAGAGCTAGTCTCAACCACTGGATTGATTGATTGGTCCAGTGATTGAGACTAGCTCTTTCTAACGGGCCCAACTTAGTAGGTTTATCCTTCCCCACCCACCTGAAGAGGGAGATAGGTCTAGTCTCCGAAACGTCGTGGTCTTTTGTCTTTTACATACCAGACGATGGATGAAGTCCAAAACAAGCCAAAAGAAGTACAGTATACACCATCGTCAGAATCCTTTCAAGTCTATCTAGATCTTAGATATTTGGTAGGACCCCTTGTGCGCGTGATCAGCCTGTCGCAAGGCCTCTACCTGTACACAAACACAGAAAAAACGGACACACACACACACACACAAACACTAAACTTCCATGCTCTCTGAATGGGATTCGAACCCACGATCCAGGCTTCCGAGCGAACGAAGACAGTGCATGCCTCAGACTGCTCGGCTACCGTGCCTAGCATTGAATCGATATCGTGACGTCTGCGATTTGTACAGTTAACTGTACTTCATCATTGCCCATATATGTACAGTCCGTGAGCACACATGGACCTACTGGAAGTGAGTAATACTGGTTCTAGAACCGAAATAGGCTTACGTATTAACTAGGTACGAAATCGTGTTCACAAACGTATAAGCTAGGTTTCGACAAATTTAGGGCCCCAGAAAATCTTCTACCTCTTATTCCTCGACAATCTGTCATTGCATTTCGCTTTGCCAGAATTTATGTACGAGTATCAAATTACACTGCGAATAACTTCTCCTCAAATAATGAACATTAACGTGATGCATGAGGTTCTATAGGTTATGAAATTACATCAAATTCTATAGGAGACAAACCTGTTGCCCGTGAAAGTGAACATCAAAACTTCTGTCAAAGTGTGAACTATATTACGGATTTCAGCAACAGAATACCATTCTGTAATTTTAGTAATTAGTAACGCTTCTCAATATTAGAAATCAGTGCAAGTACATCCATTTCTGTAAGTAGTGAGTCAGTACTGCAGGGCCACATGCATTTTGCTGCGGTTCTGTTCGTACAGTGTCGTAATTCCATTAAATAAATTTGTTTACTGATGATGTCCTTTGGGTGGCTTGTCAGGCCAACACAGACAATTCGATATTACGAAAAAAAAATATAAAAGAAGACAAGAGAAATGAAATATAAAGATAACGGACGGAAGAAATAAATTAAAGGAAGGAATTCAGAACACGGAGAAAGGATGGAGTGAAGAAAGAAACCGATAAAAAGGAAATATAAACAGTAGTAATATGAGTAATAAAGAAACAGACAGACAAAACACAAACAAAGACTCAAACAAGGAAAAGATTTGATAAATTGGTCATTGTGATAAGCGTGAGTTACACTTCCTTTAGGAACCTGAAATTCTCATTAAAATCCTATTGTGGAGATATATTTTGAAAATTTACAATTAAAAATGATAATTTAATCGAATTAAGATTCCGCTGAAAATCACATATGGTGCGTACATAACTATGTACAATATAAACTGCGGATTGGAATTGTGGTAAATATATAATCCACGTATGCACTTATGCTGTTTATTCATGGTTACAATGAAATTAGACAGGCGTCTATATTTATATGGAAATTCGGAATACAGAGCATACAAGCATTTTCTGGGCTACTGATGATATATATATAACACCACCTAGCAGCACAACTCGTAACTACAAAGCATGCGCCCGCAACAGGTCGGTTCCAGTTATTTTTGGGTCCCCCCTCGTATATATATATATATAATTCTCAGAATTACACGTTTTACACCTGTAAGCCAGCTATCAGTAACATGTGAACAAGGCGCGCCATACCTCAATCGGTTAGTCGCTGGTTTCCCACCGGGTTCAATCCCGGGTCTGGTCAAGTGGGATTTGTGGTGGACAAAGTGACTTTGGGCAGGTTTTCTCCGAGTACTTCGGTTTCCCCTGCCAATCTTCATTCCACCAATTGCTTCACAATCACCCTCACCTATCATCCGGGGCTGGTAAAATAGGCCAGAAGTGGCCGCAGTACAAGGGACTTAGTCCCACCCCACTAGCAATTAAAAAAACATGTGAACAATCCATTCTAATCTACTGACATCACTTCCGGCTGTCCTACTGTATGTCTCACCTTCATAACTGTGAACACACTGGCGGGCTTCCATGAGACTACATAAATATTGAGCCATTGATGATCCATCCATATTTGTAATTTTAAATCCAGTGCTACTAGGTATACCGGGGTACGCGGTAGCGTAGTTTGTTGGGGCATTGTGTTATAAGCCGTAAGGTCTCGGGACCGACTCCAGGTTAGGTGGATTTTTTTTCAATTTACCTAATCCTTCCAGCCGCACTATGGCCTTGGGGTTGACTCAGCCTCTAACAGAAATGAGTACAAGGAATATTCCTGGGGATAAAGGGCGGCCGGAGCGTAGGGCTGACAGCCTCACCGCCATCGGTGAGCCGATTGTCTAGAAAATGTGGGAGCCTCAACATCTCACAACCCTATGGGTCTTCACGGCCTGTTACAGGGATAACTTTTCTTTACTTTACTTACTACAACGTATACGAATTTCTGATTTCGATGAAGTATTAGCTATTCTTATTGTAGGATCCTAAAATCTGACATGGTAATGGATTTGAAAAATATATGTAATTTTTATTAAGGTAAATGTTTGCTTCCAATTTAATTAGGAAAACTAATGGATCACTGAAACTAGGACTGTAAATATTTGCGTGTGGATAGTGACCACAGCAACAGATTCGTTATGAAACAATTTTATATGTCAAGGACTCCAATCATGATATCAGTGAAAACATTTTATGCCACATCTAGAAAGTAATGTAGTCCGATTCTGCACTAATACCGCATATTACGTACTGATGTTGATGAATTAGCGATATTATTATAAATTTATAGATCTTAGTAGCCACATCATTTACTTCGAAGAATTTTGGAGAAACAAGGGATCGAAATACGTGTATCTTCCTAGAATTTCTTGTTTTATTCTTTGAACTTCATTGTCTTATATTCGAAATTACTGCCGTTTTAGATTTCAGTTTCAGTAATGTCTTCGTATATCCTTTTACAGCCTGAGAGAATCACAATTTTATACACTTTTATACGAGTAAAGAAACTTGGTATCTTATGCTGAAGGAGGAAGACATAATGAAAATGGTTGTTGAAGATAATATTCGGACCTCAGGAAGATAAGATTATAGAATTATGGAGAGAATTGCATCGTATTTCTTCGTATAATATTATTAGTTTAGCTTATTTAAGTAAAGAAGGGCAAGATGAATGAGGAGCTTCATAACTTGTAATCTTCTCCAAGTATAATTAGAAGGATCAAGTCAAGGAGGAAGAGGGTGGGCAGGGTATATAGCACGAATGGATGAAACGAGGAATGCATATAGGATTTTGGTGGGAAAGCCAGAAGGAAAGAGACCACTGGGAAGACCAATGCGTAGGTGGGTGGACTATATTATAATGGATCTTAGAGAGATAGGTTGGGATGGTATGGATTGGATTGATCTGGCCCAGAATAGGGACCAGCTGTTGGCTCTTGTGAACACGGTAATGAACCTTCGGGTTCCATAAAATGCTGGGAAATTCTTGAGTAGGTGTAAAATTGGCGGCTCCTCAAGAAGGGCTCAGCTCCATTAGTAAGTAAGTAAGTAAGTAAGTAAGTAAGTAAGATGAATGAGAATGAGGAAGTGAAAAACATATAATCATCTTCATAATCATCATTATTTACCCTCGATTTGAATGATTATATTTCTGTATTAGTAAACACTAACGTGGTGTGGTGTAAAGGGTTATATTTCATTTATTACCCCCTTTTGAATCCTAAATGTGCTTTTAATTAATAAAGTTCGGATATTAATACTCGATAAATGAATTTTATGTCATGATCGTTGTACTGAAATTATAAATTTCCCTCTTTTGTGCATTTAAGTTTCGTCGTAATTAATTAGTTCACCGGATGTATCATATATTGTAATGCAATTTCTCTTTTATTTTCTATGACAGTTAAAATGAATAAGAGAGTACTATTAATTTTAATGAGAATATGCCACTATGCTTTGTATATTTTACTGGACACTCATTTCGAGGTTCTGTCATAACCCTCTGTTCTTGTTCCCCACGCACATGCAAAACTATTCGCGTGTCTCTTGCAAGGGTTTGTTTAAAGTGGATATCTCACTCATAGTTTGGTTGAAAACTCCCCACAATGACTAAGCTCTGAAGAGTTCCCCAGTTGTTTTTATGTGGTTTGCATTTCTTATGATCTTAAAGTCCATTTATTGAAGTCACGACTTTATTGTTGTCAAACTGATGACACTGATTATATCAGGAATTGCTGAAAAGGTGTATCGTTTGTATTTCGTTAAACACTCATAACACTGTTGAAATAATGAAAAGTAAATTTTATGTCTTGATGAGATTTATGTTTTAAATTATGCGTCAATTTTCTTTCACGATTAGCCAATCTTGCAATGTCGGTGAATTCAAATTCAGTTTCATGTAAAATGGATGTTGCATAACCTATTACGAAGCAAGTTGAATTTCGCAGATAATTTTACGATAGAGCTTCAGTAGAAAAATTGGGCCTCGTGTTTTAATATTGTTCTATTGTCACGGTTTATTATGTCAAGAAGCTGCTGCACAAATATGTTCATGGATAGAAGTTTATAATTTACGTATAATATTTATTTTTTCATTGTGATTTTTCGGTACTGGGTAAATTGCTGCTGGCGTTTGGCAGAAGATTCGCTGTCGGTTTGAAGCCCCGTCAGAACCCATAAATATATTTTTGTTCTTTCCAAGTTATTTATGTTTTGAAATGGAACCTTTTCTTCAAAGAGAGGAAGGCTTGATCTTTCTGTGGCTACTCTGAGCAGGGCAGCAATTTTCTGCTGGCCTTCGTCAGTTCCTGACCCTAGACTTTATAAATTAGTGACTGTTCTGTTTGCATTTACGAGTAATAGGAATTTAGTAGATTCAGTAATGAGTCCACACCCGGTGTCTAGTCTTTAATAAAGGACAATACTATTCTTCAGCATTATAATATATTCACGACATACTTGTATAAGTGCAGTATGAGGTCGGCCCGAAATTCCTCCAGAAATATTTTGGCGGTTGTAAAGGTTAAACTTGCAATTAAATGTATGGAGGCCTATAAAGTTGGAAAAATTGGCTACCTTCCAGTTTAGAAGCATAAAAGTGACTCTTACAATTATTTTATAAAACTTTGTAAGGTCAAAGAAGTTCACAGTTATTCAAACGACAGAACGTTCAGTATGAGGGAAGTGCATCTTATCAATGGGACGGGAGAAGGAGTAACATGTAAGTTGATTTATCACACTGTTCAACGATATGTAGGAGGGTCTGAAATCTCGGGTCTCTCCATTTCATGAGGAATTCAATCAAAACAACTACCAAGATACGCGGATCACCCTAGCAGTGTCGTCTAGGTTTAAAACAATCGATGTAGCAGAAAACGTTACGCGTGTCATTGGATTCCAAGCTCAACATCTGTCTTCTTCATTTTCTGATAACCTTTAATTATGCGATTCTACATAGTTTGTGCCGGTCACGGTAAACGAGCGGTCTGGGGCATGTACAGTCTTCGCTCCCTCTGAAGCCGGGATCAGGGGTTCGTATCCTACAGAAGGCATGGATGTTTGGTGTGTGTTTACCTGTTTATTCTGTGTTTGTGTTGTCCTGTGTTTAGGTAGAGGACTTGCGACGAGCTGATCACCGTCCAAGGAGTCCTACCATCTGTAAAAATGATCAATAAAACTGAGAAATCAGCCCTATGCTCCAAAGTGGGAGAGAGAGAGAAAAACAGTTTGTGATTATCAAAATAATAAAGAAAGGCAAATAAACCAAGCGGTCTCATGAGATAGGATCTTGCTGGAGGATCAGTAACTAATTGAATAAACCGAAATAATGTTGCATGATTTTCCTCAGATCCAACAAATGATATTAAACCTCACAGTTCTTAGTTTCGTTTATTCTAATCTAAGAATAAAGCATAATTTTATGACAGAATAAAATATGTGCTAAGCGAAAGTAATGCCAAAATATATATATAAAGGTTATGTAAAGGTTATGCTGTCCTTGTGCAGTCATGTTATGAAGATAGTTGGGGAATGGATGTATGGTTGCACGCATTCTTAAACTTTGCGTTACATTGATGAGAATGGTGAGTTCCGCTCACCGGCTGTTTTATCTCCGTGGAAAGGGTCCACGGGGGTCACTGGATATGAGTTTGGCTGGGCTCTAGAAAGGTCTCTCTCTCTCTAAGGTTTGGAGAGGAGAAAATGGACGATCCCAGGCTTGAAAATTTGCATGAAATTCATACTGAAATTAATGACGTTTCATTTGTACATTCAGTTATTATTCTTTTGCTTCTTTATTGAAGACGAAGCAGTTAATCACCCAATTCGTGTAAGGTGCTCAAAAATGTTCCTTTCTCTTGGTCATATGTTCATTAGTGACTAATGATACGCATTACACAAGCAATACAGATAAACCCATTAACCGAACGGTAGTTATATCTTGTCTTGGATTTCACAGTCTGTATCAAACAACTACATGAGCCAATTAACCAACTTAACAGAACTCCAATTAACATAAAAGGGATACATATATTAAAAATAACTAATTATAGTGTTGCTTTTGCTTTGTGTGCCTAGGTCCTTAATGTGGTTATGTAATTACACAAACATGTCTATGCAAAGACGTTCTTAGTTACAACATTTACGCTTAGGTTCCGTTCTCTTAGATATCTGAGAAGTGACGCATTGCCCGTGGTTATATAGGCTTCACAAAGCGGTATCTCGTGAGAGGCAAACAGGATAACCACTTTGCGTTTCACTGTCCTACGCTAGATGTTCATCGTACTAACGTGTTTGGAGGCATACCGCGTGTTCCAATAACATGCGCCTCTATATATCAGAAACCTGATGATAAGGAGCCCCTCCAGACGAATACCGAGATAGTACCGAAAATTGGGCCACGGCCTCTTCGTTCCATCTCTTATAATTCATTATTCTTTAGTTATCTCAATATTCTACGCTGCATAGCAAGGGTGCCAAATTTACTGAATATCGGGGTTATATATGAAAAGAAACACAAATTCGGGAGACACAGAAAAGTGCAATGGATGATATAGGCATCACATGTCTCCCACGTAACAGATTCTATACGTTTAGTTCAGTCTGAAACAAACAGAATATGCAATATTGTTTCTGATAGAAATACTAACGGTTCAAAAGATCACAATGCGGATCGTGAGCCACAGGTTGACCAGTCAGCGCTGTAAAGTAATTCATATACAATGATACTGGATGAGGAGTAAATGACTGCACTTCTTGAAGCGTCCTACTGGGACAGCTGTCTCTTCCTCCAGGGTGCAAAAACTGCCTGGGCGTGACGCTAATCACTCAGCTTATGGTGATGGACTGTAAGTCCAAATGTATACGATTTACTCTTTCCTGGCAAAAGTCAAAACCCATATGCGAAATTTAACACGTGTTTTCTACAATTATAGTTGTATTTGCAGTCAATGTTTATGCAGAACTAAGAACTGTTTCAGTCCTTTAAATCATAATGAAAAGTAATTTGTATTCTACTCCAGAGCCCAGGTCTTCTCTTTTAATAATTTTTAAACTAATATTTATTTGAACAAAATAGAGATTTGTATCTGAAGGAGAGTTTCTAACTTGAAAAGGAAGGACACATCACAGACACAGTACACACAGAACCAACTCCCATAGTGGACGAACCATACTATACGCGAGTTTGAATTAAGACATATAGATGAATAATCTTAACAAGTTTTAGTATATACAAATTTTATTATAGTTGAAGAATAATCTACTTTCTAAATAATTTTATGAAAGACACAAGATGGCAAACATGTAATAGCTTAGCGTAAATAACGAACCTGAAGATGGCACTATGTTGCCGAAACATGTAGTAAGAAGCGACATATGAAATTGAGTGCACTACAAGACGGCCATTACATACGTACCATGGATAATATGTGTATGTCTACACTCACGTGATATTCATTTATGATTCATCATTGCTTGCTGCATATCACGACATAAATCTTTCATTCTTACGTGGAGGCTTTGTGTGCTACATGTCCAAGTTCAAAAAGTAAGTTCTGAATATATACAATTGTACACATCATGTAAGATGATTTTATATTAGTTACTTTCCAATGTTAGTAACTTCGTACTGTAGGCGAGTTCTGAAGATTTTTATTTTAATTATGAGTTTTAGATTGATTTGAAAGTATGTTTATTTAACTAGCACACAACACACGCCAGTACAACCGGAAGTGCAATCAGCGGAACCATCAAGAGAAAGCAGACATTTGCTCTCACCGGGTACTGAAATGTCAACACAAGCTTCAATATTTTTTTAAAATTTATGTATACATCTGTAAGAATTGATCTGTTATATAGGTACTGTTTTCGGACACATGCATTATTTAAACATCACAGAGCGCCCTTACAACAGTTCAAACGAAGCGCATATGCTTTTATCTATTTCCGATTGGTGGCAGGTGCGGCAGAATGCTGGTGGCCTGTGAGCAGGTTAAAGCCAATAGTGAGAACACTTCAATTACAGAGACTTCCGAAATTTTACTCGCTTTCAAAATATAATAGGCTGTCACTTGTACAGAAATTGCGTTGAAAGTAATTGAAAACTGTATTTCTGTTTATTGTACTTTCAAATAATTTTCCATGATTTATTTCATTTATTTGCTTCTGCTAATACGTTGGTTAAGGATCTAGAGCGGAGCCAGAATTATTACTGGTAGCGCGGCATGGAGGCCAGATGAAACATATACAAATACCGTATTTACGCATGTATAAGCCGCACGTTTTTTGCCAAAAATTCAAGAGGAAAACTGGGGTGCGGCTTATATTCGAAATATTCGAAATCACACTTCATTTAAAAAAATTATATTCATAATTAGTAATACAGGGTGTTCTACTCCTGAAATAATATTCCAAGAAAATTATTTTTTCTATAATTTCTGTCTGAAAATTGTGCTGCGGCCTATACACGCACGCGGCCTATACATGCGTAAATACGGTAGTTAGGCACGTGGAAACTGGACTGCACGTTTCTAACTATTATTATTATCATTAATGTTAATTCGTGGGGTGAGACTGAGTCCACTTGGTATTGCGGCCACTTCTGGCCTATTGTACCAGCCCCAGATGATAGGTGAGGGTGACTGTGGAGCAATTGGTGGAATGAAGATTGGCAGGGGAAACCGAAGTACTCGGAGAAAACCCGCCCCAGCGCCACTTTGTCCATCACAAATCCCACTTGACCAGACCCGGGATCGAACCTCGGCCTCCGTGGTGGGAAGCCAGCGACTAACCGCTTGAGCTATGGCGCGGCAACGTTTCTAACTAAGTTCGTGTTTCTGAAACGAACAAACAAACACGCATTCACATTGATCTAATAACCCAGAAATATTTCTCGAAAATAAAATTCGACAACTTGGAAGTGAATAAAACTCAAATGGTTGCCTTATGTGAACTTAGTTCCGAACTCTCTAGTTGACGTACTATCACAGTCGGAAGGACTTGCATGGTACGACAGGCAAAGAATATTTACCAGAAACATAGTGGATTCCACGGTAAATTTATCAGATTTATTATATAAAAACTCTCTGTATTCCTTAAAGGATGAAAATATATATTTTTAAAGATGCAGAATAAGCAATTTTTGTATGATTTAGAAGTCTGTGATTTAATACATTTCTATTCTATATTATTGGTTTCATGAACTTTTAATGATGTTTGGTTGTTATTAAATATAAATGCGGCCTTGAACGTCCCTCAACTATTTTATCGACGTTGATAGTGGATTACATACACTCCTTCCTTCGGCACAGTTGAAAATCACTCACTAAGAGACGCTCAGGAATCGAGTGCGAACAATTTATTAAACTCTCTGTGCCATTAGACTGAGAACATATCGTGGACAAGATTACAAGAGGAGACCCGAGGGCATCTTTTATTTCCAGTCGAAGGCAAACGTCGCATGCTCGAATTACAGGCCAGAACTGGAGCTCACACTGAGCCACACAATGAGATTCGTGATAATGAATTTTCAACCTGAATTCAACTAGAACAAGGAGCGTGCCAGTATGTTTCTTTTTTGTCCAGCCTTCTCCTAGTGCTATTTGTTTAAGCAACCCTTCACGCTCGACAGCACGATAAGTTGCCTAGCCACGGATACGTTATCGTTGTTTGTGGGGGAAGGTACGACCGTATTGGCTTCTTATTGGACCATTGGCTCTGAGAATGCCACTCTTAGGATGAAGTTCGGGGTTTAGAAATGGAAGGGAGAGAAGGGAGGATAACGGAATGTGTGGTAGATAAAGTGATGGAGGAGAATGAAGAAATGGGGAGAAAGCAAAAAAATAAGGAATGAACCAGGTAATATCATATTTTAGAACGGAAAGAAGGTAGTTTGAAGCACTTTGACAGTTTCATAACCAATGCATAGAGTTAAGATACATGCGATATTATTATGACACAAATTTCAAAGGCTGCCGAAAGTTTCACCAAAAATATCGCACGAACAGCACACTTTTGTCGTTCTTGCTCTAAGTTCTCACATAGCTTTGACGTGCTCCAGAGCAGCCATCTGCAGAGCTTATGATGTTGTGATCTGTACACTGGCACTTGTCTATCCACCTTTGTGAACACAAAGTTCCATTGCAAGCAGTCTGAATATTAAGTGAAATTTTACTTTTATTTCTGAGGTTCCCAGTTCGAAGCTTGGCAGGGGAATCGAATATCCCGACTGAAGATTTGCATGGATCTTCTAAATCTCTCCATGGAAGTATCGCAATACTGCCTAAGTTAGGTCACAACCACTACTTTCCCATTCATTCCAGTTTTTTTATCGCTAGTGGGGTGGGACTAAGTCCCTTGTATTGCGGCCATTTCTTGCCTATTGTACCAGCCCCAGATGATAGGTGAGGGTGATTGTGGAGCAATTGATGGAATGAAGATTGGCAGCAGAAACCGAAGTACTCAGAGGAAACCTGCCCCAACGCCACTTTGTCCACCATAAATCCCACTTGACCAGACCCGGGATCGAACCCTGGCCGATGTGGGAAGCCAAAGACTAACCGCTTGAATTATGGCGCGGCCTTGCGTTTACCTTAGTACCTTCAATTGCTTTTCTTTTTACTCTTAAGCGTGTCAGTCTATGCTGTCTTTGTCAATTTCCTCACACCCATGGCACACGATAATTAATTTGAAGAAAGAATCTATTATCATCGGAAACATCCCTCTTCGCCTACTATGACAATCTACTTCCCTTTCCGCTTGTCGGATCAAAATTCTATCTCATGACATTTAGAATGCTGCTTAGTGGGCTTCACTGAATACCAGGAGTTCATGCAATTTCGCCAACACCCACTGGGGGGAGCCTTGAAGTCTCGAATAGGGCGGAGTATGGATCATCACAACCATTGTTCATAGCTACAGTTCTTGGGCAAACTGTAATGATCTGTGCACGAGTCCGATAAGTTGTTTCAGAGGGATGAAACACTTAATTATGAACACATATTTGCATCCATTGGGGTAAGCTTAGAGTTTTGACTCAGTCAGTCTTTTCTTTTCTTTTTTTCACAGAGAGACTTTTATAAACGCTGCTCCATGAGATGTGGCCATTTTATGCATAGCTACACCGTTTTCAATTTGTAAGAGGTGTTATGTACTTGTTTCATTCATATAATCAAAGGAGACATAAAGCAAATAATATAATCTAGCAATCTATGACAGGTTTGTGATGGACAACACAAAAAGTTAATGTACTTTCTATGTGCGGATTAACTCAACTGAACGAGTGTTATATACGGCTTCGCTGTTCATCGAAATTTATGAGACGTTTCTGTTTGCTGGATTTTAAAATTCGATAGTGCGACGGAAATGCTCGAGAAATGTAGCAAAGATGAGCGGAGATGAGATAGGACGAGACTTGAAACAGTTACTTTTGGGTAGAAAATTGTAACTAGTTAATTTTAAATGCAATATCAATGAATGAATGAATTTCTCTGAACCCATGAAACAAGGACCAGTAATTCTGATAATACAGTACTGATAACAAAACAACCTCAAGATATAGAATCATTCTTTATAATATAATAGTTGATCAACTATTCAATATATTCCTTTCCCTTCATGGAATCCAAACAATCGTCACCTTCTTCGCTAGAGCCCGCTGTTGTCCGTCACGGTAAGGGCAATCAAAACAGTGATTTTCAGTGTTGCATTCACTGCCTCGAGGCATTGGGGAGCGGAACAAGAGACCTATGAGGACGGTGTTTGTCCGAGGGGAGGAACGCTGGGAAAGTATGCGGCCGACCGATCAACCGGTGACAAATTGAGAGTCGGAAACTTTTTCGATTTCGAGCGAGTGAAAAGTGGAGTAGCACGATACAAGTGGGGAAGTAGAAATAAAAATAAGAAAAAAAATATAAAAAGACTTGTATGCAAGAAAATCAAACAAGAAGTAACTTGGCCTTGCGTTTGCGTGTGCCTGTGCCTGTATATACATACGGATGGGAAGAAATTGAAATTTAATGGAAAAATATTCTGGAAAGATCCGTGGGTCTTTATCAGACTAGTTTCACTTATAAGAGAAAAAAAACTTTCTTAAGCAACTCTTAGAATAAGCTACGCTCTTTTGCCTGTATCGATACCAAACAGTATTGAACTGTGAAAAAGTGTGTTATTGCTCTCATGTATATATAAATAAACACGAAATAGTGCTTTTACATATAGGCACGGAAGCAAACCAAAACGACATAAGGAAGAGTTGGGCGCCACGAGATGGACTTTGCTTGCTCTGCTTTCGTCACCTCTCAATTTCTTAAACTGAAGCGTGTTACTGTGCCTCCAAAAATTTTGTAGCTCTCACGAGAAGATACCCATCGTCAAAACCATTTTTCTGATATAAATTATTTGTTTCCGAAATATTTAGTACAGATTTCTTCAGATTATTAATTAACAATATTTATAAATTTAACATTGTGTAACAAGATTTCTTATAATGCCATTAAATTATTTCGTCTAACTTTTCATATCATTGTTTCACGTAACAATCAATTAACGCAGATCTTCGTAATATTGAAAATTATTTCGACTTCTCCATGTGCACTTGTTAGAAAGTGGAACTTCTATGTAGACAAATAGTACATTAACATGATAAGGAGATGTACTATTTGAAAATTTTCCAAAACCGAATAAATGGGCTGTATGCACGTCTCAGTTCTCTAGTAACAGATAAAATGTCGTCTGCAAACTACAGTCTCCGGAATTTAGTATATTTCAAGGAATTTGTGTACGTACCGTAGACAACATAACCTGTCAATTTTACTTGCTCTCAGAAAAAAAAATAATGTTAGTGTCAACTGAATAAATAAACTTACTAAAAGAAGGTCCGTTCTTCTTGCAAGGTTTTCTTAAAGTAAGCAGCTCTGAAATACCTTAACTCCTTAGCTTTCACGTATCGGTGCAATGTAAGAGCCAGATATAACTTATTCTGACTTCTCAGAATCTTCATATAATTATACCAAAATATTGTCAAGAAAGAGAGAGAGAGTTACTATAGACGGGGTGTGCATTGGAGACTGGATTTATTGACCACTTATACACGCGACTCGTGACTACACTTAATTATAACGCCATCGTTTATCTCCACAATTTACAAATTACTACAGCACACGCTCAGTTTTTTTTTTCAGTCTTCTGTGTCTTAATCAGTCGTAACGGCTTCTAACAATGGAGATTGTTCAGTTCTGTGCTCACGTCGTTACTCTCCGGAGAATATCCCACAGCTCTGAACTCTTCAGCCAGAATCAGTTATATTACGACTGGCGGTTTATCGCCAATCAGTTCGTCTTGGCAACAAGTCCCTTGAGACTCACAACCAGTAATTTTATTTTCCAACTGTACACTTGCGATTATAACCCCTATGTAATACCCTCTCTCATGAGAGGATGGGTCTGTCGTTTACAACTGCTGCTGGTCCTTGCCAGCGCACTCATTCTCAGGTCTCAGTCTCGTGGGACTCATGGCCGCATTTTACTGTCTTACATTCAAATCTCCCCAAACCTGGAGAGACAGGTCCCCGTATTTATATCCCCCCAAGAACAAGGTGGGCCGGTTATACCCCCAGGCACTGGGCTCCTCTTCGTCACCTACAACGACCCGCAGGGCTACTATGGAAATATTCGACCCGCCTCCACACATGATAAGTTGCCTCAACTCTCTGAACTCTTGTTCCAATTATCTTCTTAATAACATCTCAGCAAGGACCGCGTAGGAAACACTGTTTCCAACAATTCCTCTGTTGTTGCGCTGGACTCGTTGGGGGAACCTGTTTACGAAGGCGATACTTAGTAACGACTGCGTATTTGTTTATTAAGAATTTGATGTTTAGCAATGGACATAGTTTCATTGTTTGTTTCGTCGTTGTTACCTAGTAACGGGTTACAAGCTACAGTATAATATCATGCATTAAAGAATTGCCATACAAAACGGCGATGGACATAGTCCAATTTATGCATTTTAAAGTAATTTATAACAGCCTAGCAATCATGCTAGAGGCACTGAATTGGATGAATAGACAAAAGAGACGAAGAATTTCATATTAGACTCATAGAAAACCTGAGATAATTGAGTCACCAAATGACTTTGTAGGCCACAGAGAACTGAACAGCTAGGATCTGATTCCAAGCGAAGATTGTTCGCGCGTACAACTCAGCTTCTCAGTGTTGCTAATAAAAATGTTCTGGGGATAAGGCACAAGTGACTTTTTAAACTTTCATTTGTGACTATGACCAGGCGCAGGTATTTAAGAAATCTGATGGATTTACCTCTACGTCCCTATACATCGAACAAGGTAATGAGACAGTCCAAATATTTAGAAGAGGGTTGCCCGATACTCTGCCAAAATATCAAATATGTCACATGTTTACCGATCAGCCAACAGAGATTGCCAATGTTATTAATTCACGACACATGTAGCAGATATATCAGGTTATCATGAAGGTTGGGTGCAATTATGTTAACATTGCGTGGTAGAGTGTACTTTTCTAATGTATGTTCGACACACATAAGGTTTCGGGAGGTCGTTCTACCTGGAAGTGCAGCCAACTTTAAAAATATAGCGTATATCAGATATATTTTAGGCATTAGCATACGTCAAATAAAATATTTAGATGCAATGAATCACCGATTATCACATATTTTTAGAGAATATTTAGAAGGATTATTACACAAAGACAACAGCTTCAACTTCGGCAGTATCTGTGATGTAATTTCATCATTTCCTGACACAGTAATTTAGAATGTCTTTCATAGAGAAATGTAAATTCTGAAACAAGTATTAATAAATATAATGGAGTATACCGTTCCAGTCTTCTCCGTTCTTCGTTGATGCAAGAGGAGACATTTAAAACGAATAGTGTTCATTGAGAGGAAAGGCCACAATGTTTCTACATATGTGGCAGTTCAAGTGTGTCTCTGTAACAACGAAATAAGATCTTGCCAGCACAAAACAACATCATAGACGCTGTTTGCAAAGTCTTGAGGGGCAGCGCAACGCTGTTTCCATAGGGAGTTCGTCCAAGTAGCTTCCAAACTAAGAGAGGGGGGGTTTAATGGCCTGCAGTGATGCGGAACTTATGGAACTAGGGACAAGGAGGCCAAAAGGCATATTAAGAAGACTCAGTCGCGACATGAAGGGAATGCAGAACTGTTCTCGGTTGGCCTTCTCTCAACTCTGCAATCACTACTAATTATTATGCAACTACAACGGCTTGGGTCAGACTCCCTTCGAGACCACAAAATATGGTCAGGAATGATCTGGCCGGTAGGTAAACTACGGAAATATACCTGCATCCACTTGTCTCAGAAATTGACTATACAAGATATGTTCCAAAAAACTCTCCAGTCATCAGAAGGTCACGTGAATGCAACATTACAATATTTCCCATATGTTTAAGTGTGTTTAACTGGTTTCGTTACGATCTTCGTATGAAAAATTACGTGGTACATAACTGCATGGCAGAACTTACGTGTCTGTATGTCAGTAAGTATCATCTCCGAAACAACTGAACAAATTTCGCTTACAGTCGATATAATGGACGTATACAAAACGTTCTCTGGCAGATATATTTCTTTTTTATATTGGTGAAATGAAATTCCTAATTCAGATGCAGATAAAGTCCAGCTCCTTGAATTTAACAAGGGCTGCTTACTTACTTACTTACTCATGAATGTGAGCCCTTCTGGAGGAGCCGCCATTTCTACAGCTACTCAAGAATTTTCCAGCATTTTATAGAATCAAAAGGTTCATTACCGTGTTCACAAGAGCCCTCACCTGGTCCCTATCCTGAGCCAGACCAATCCAATCCATAACATCCCATCCTATCTCTCTAAGGTCCATTTTAATATTGTCCACCAACGTACGCCTTGGTCTTCCCAGTGGTCTCTTTCCTTCTGGCTTTCCCACCAATATCCTATACGCATTCATCGTCTCACCCATTCGTGCTACATGACCTGCCGACCTCATCCTCCTTGACCTGATTATTCTAATTAGCGAAGACTACAAGTTATGAAGCTCCTTATTATGCAGTTTTCTCCAATCTCCTGTCACTTCATCTCTCTTCGGTCCAAATATTCTCCTCAACACCCTGTTCTCAAACACCTTCAGTCTATGTTCCTCCCTTAATGTTAGAGACCAAGTTTCACACCCATATAGAACCACAGGCAAAATTAAAATTTTGTATATTGTAATTTTTATGTTTTTGGACAGCAGACGAGAAGACAAAAGGTTCTGGACTGAATGGTAGCAGGCATTATCCGAGTTCAGTCGCCTCTTAATTTCTTCCTGAATCAGGTTTCGATCTGTTATCGTTGTTCCCAAATATCTGAATTGTGCCACAGTTTCAAAACATTAGTTTCCTATCTCTATATCATGATTTTTCCCCGTATATTATTGACGAAACAGCAACAAATACTCAGTTTCCTCAGTGTTTACTTCTAGATCAACCTCTTTACTTGTGTCAATTAAAGTTTGTGTTTTCTCTTTATGGTATCTACATTATCACCCAGTAGATTCACATCATCGGCATAGGCTAACAGCTGATGTGTCTCGTTTAATTTCAGTCCCACCTGGTTTCCCTGGACCTTCCTAATGGCATATTCTAAAGCAAAGTTGAAAAGGAGTGGCGATAAAGCATCTCCTTGTTTTAGACCATTCTGGATAGGAAATTTATCAGACAAATGTTTACCTACACGGACATTTCTGTATGTTTCTTATAAACACATTTTATTCAACCTAACTGGTTTCATGGGTATCCCAAACTCTGTCAGACTATTGTACAATACTTCCCTCCTATCTGAATCATAGGTTTTCTTGAAGTACTTTCTCATCGTACTCCCATTTTCCTCAAATATCTGACGAATGCAAAAGATCTGATCTGTAGTTGATCTGTTATGTCGAAACCCACACTGATGATCCCAAATAATTTTATCTATTTATGGACTTAGCCTTGAGAGAAGTATATTGGATACAATTTTGTATGTAGCTGATAGCAGTGGTATCCCTCGATAATAACTACAGTCAATTTTATCACCCTTCTTGTGAACTGGTACAATAATAGACTCCTTCCACTGATCAGGCAATTTTTCCTTATGCCAAATAGAAGTAATTAGATTGTGGATCTTAGAACGTAATATTTCGCCTCCTGCTTGAATAAGTTTTGCCGGAATTTGATTACTACCTGGCGATTTATACCGTTTCAATTTTGCAATAGCACTTTCAACCTCAAAAGGGCTAGGATCAGGTATTAACGGCTCAGCTGTATCGATTTCTGTCTGCCTAACATCACTGACCCTATGTACATTCAATAACTGAGAGAAGTAGTTCCTCCAGCTACTCAAAATGTGTGGGAATCTGCAAGCAGATCACCATTCTCATCCTTCGCTAAGTTACTGCTAGGCTGGTAACCCCTTTTAAAGTCATTTATTCCTCTATACATGTCTCTAATGTTAATGTTCTTGTTCTTACTCTTCATTGCAAGCTCATTAATTTTATGTTTCAGATATTCCCTCTTTTTGTTCCTGAAATGCCTGCTTCTTTCACGTCTTATATTGTTCAGATTATCCCCATTTAAGATGCTTGGATAATGTAACCATTGCAATTTGGCCTGCTTTCTTCGATCTAATAATTTTGAGCATCCTTCATCGAACCATAGCTTATGCTTTTTCGGTTCATAATAACCTAGACCTTCTTTGGCAGACATTTTTATATTCTCTCTAATATTTTCCCAATCTTTATTAACATCCACCTCAGGTTCCAAATTTACAAAGCCGCAAACCTATTTCAGATATCAACACAATACTACTCCTTACCCTCTACCTCATTTAATATCTTGAGACTTAACCTCTCCATATGAACTCTATTTGTTATTTGTTTGTTCACTGCCAGTCTTTCCGTAACCTTGCCACTACCAGGTAGTGGTCAGTATCACAATCTGCTGCCCTGAATGATCGGACATCAAGTATACTTGAGTGCCGTTTCCTATCTATCAAAATATGGTCTATTTGATTGTGTATCTTCCCATCAGGAGATGTCCAAGTAAATTTATGGATGCTACGATGTGGGAACATTGTACTTTTGACAGTAAGATTTTTTGATGTAGCAAAATTTACTACTCTAATTCCATTATCATTAATAATTTCATGCAAACTCTCATTCCCAATTGTTGGTTTGAAAATGTCTTCCCTCCCTTCTTTGGCATTGAAATCTCCTAACAAAATTTTAATAGGGTACTTCGGGAATTTATCAAATACATGTTCTAATTCTTCAGAGAATCTATCCTTTATGTCATAAATTTTATCATCTGTTGGGGCGTGAACATTCATAACAATGGTATCACACCAGCGACCATTTAGTATTATATAAGATATCCTATTACTAACGAATTCTACCCTCTTAAATTTTAATACGTTTCTCTTATGTACGAAAAAACCTGTACCTAATTCATGATTTTCATTCCTCTTTCCATAGAAAAATGTTTAGTCTCCTGCTGGTGCGATGCCACCTCCATCCCATTTGACTTCCTGCAATTCCGCTAAATCTAACTTATATTTTTAAGATTTCTTCTGCCACTGCCCTGAGCAAACCTGCCCTATACAAACTTCGTACATTCCAAGTGCAAAATCTTTTATCCATTTTCTTTATCTTATGTCGTTTATCCAACGAATCCGTCCAGGTCCGAGGCTTTGTGTTCATTTTGGTAACAAAGTAATTTTTATGGTGAGGAGTTGTTAGCCCCAAGCCCAACTCCCAAGCTGGAGGGCCACCCCTTGTCAGCTGTCCGCGACTGCTTATTAAGTCTATTCACAGCGTCCCTCCAAAACTGGAGGTCGTCTCCTCCATCCGCAACCTGAGGACGTGCCATGCTGTGGTGACAAGGGACCCACCTAACATGGCATAAAGGTTGCTTACACGTATTTTAACAAAAATTTATGCATGAAAATCCACGATTTTTTTTTTAATATTTTTCCTTACGCTGTATACGTAAGGGATACCAAAATAATTATTTGTGCAACAAAATATTTGCATCTGAAATGCGGACTAATTTCTCTAGAATTTTTTAATGTTAGTGGGGTCTGTGCTTGGTGGGAAGAGAATCACAATTGCACTCTCGTTTCTCTACATCGTCCGATCAATCAACCTAATATACTGCACTGCAGCCCCATACAATACTACTCTAAATAGCTGTATTAGCTTAAATCAGCAGTTGGAACTTAATTCCTGCTTGTGTTAATGGTCTACCCGCTCAGTGATTTGCATAATGGATTATGAACCAATTATATTATTATTATCATCATTTAAAGCAGGAGTAATAATGGTAGTTGTCCTTGTACTCAATTATATCTTGGTACGTTAGGCCCGTTGAAAGCAGCTGCAATCACGTGGTAATTATCGCCGATGTAGATAAAAGAGGATCGTTCAGTTCAGTAGATCTATTGAAGACATCGTCTTGAGGATCTTGTTCTCTCTGTCCCAGCGGGTAGTTTTCAGCACTCTCTCTGATGCTCAACTCCCCCTCCCCGCAACCCTTATTCCTACTTCAGTCGTGATTTGTGGCAGAGAACATTGTCTTAATGGTGCTTTAATAAAGATCTAAGGACATTATACGAAGGAACTAAGGTCTTACCCAGTTCAATAGTGAGATTCTGAATTGGTTAAAAGAAATTTTGTTAGAAATGTAAGATTAATTTCTCTTAAAGATGCGTGTGATATTTCAGAAATAAAAATTTATAGTATTAGGAAACAAGCAATTCTCGGAAGAACTTAATAGGTCTATGCATCTTCAATCACTTCATTTTACGTGGTGAATTTATGAAGTACAGCGTATTAAAATTAAATAAGTAACTAACCAATTAATTAACTCCACTGAGATATATAATTTTCCATGTGTTCTTAGCTATCTAAAAAATTCCCCCAAATTTTATGGGACCCTAAGCCTTACAATTACTCCACCAACAATTGTCCACTCATCCCTGTCTTGAGCCAACTGAACCTAGTTCACACCCTACCATACTATCTCTTCGATATTAATTTAAATATTATCCTCCTATCTACTCCTATGGATCTATTTCCTTCAGGTTTTCCTACTAAAACTCTTATCTCTTCCTATCCATCCTTACTACACGCCCTACACTTCTCATCCTCCTAGATCCGATAATAGGAATAACATTTTCAGATTAATACAAATTATGAAGTAATTCATTGTGAAATATTCTCCAGCCTCCTCTCACTTATTTCCTCATCGGTCCAAACATCCTACCCAGCTACCTGTTCTGAAACTAACCCAGTCTATGTTGCTCCTTTACTATAAGAATAAAGCTACAGCAACTACACAACTTAATTTTTTTCAGTACATAATTTCCAGTACAGATTTCGGTCTATAATCCAATGAAAAACGATAATCAAACTAGTCTGGACCTACGGGATAGAGTTATATGGATACAGCAAACCTTCCAACACAAAAATTCTCCAAACGTTCCAATTCAAAACGCTAAGAAAACTAGTTAATGCTCCCTGATACGTATCAAACGCTACCTTACACAATGATCTAAGCATACCATATGTAACAGAAGTCATCAGAGCATACGCGGAGGAACACAAAACCCGGAGCACCCAAAACAACAACCAACTAATAAGAAACCTCTTCTACCAACCAGCAATAGAAAGAAGACTAAATAGAATGTGGCCAGAGGATCTCATTAGATAAGCACCAGAGAATCGTCGGATGATGGTACCTGCTTCAATATTACATACGCCCATCCCTTTTAATTATTGCTCTATTTATATATATTGAGTAGATTGTAAAATACATTATATAAAAAAGATTTCGGTCTAAGTTAAAGTTGGCCAAAAAAAAGCAAGAACAAACTTGAGACTTCGCAATAGGCCTTGGGGTCTAACATTTGATGTTGAAGTAGTAGTAGTAGTAGTAGTAGTAGTAGTAGTAGTGGTAGTGGTAGTGGTAGTGGTAGTGGTAGTGGTAGTGGTAGAAGAAGAAGAAGAAGAAGAGGGCTAAATTTTCTCACCTTTCCGATGTTTATAGTTATCGTGTTAAGTAGTGATCCATCTAGATTTAACGTTCGTGCGTCTACTTCTAAGTGTTTCTTAGGTATTCGCTATTATACTAAATGGTTACTATAAATTTAGCATAATAATGTTACTATTTTACACTATAGGAAACAGATGTTTTGAAAATTTGGCTCAGTTCAGACATTTGGGAACAACGATAACAAATCAAAACCTGATTCAAGAGGAAATTAAAGGGGATTGAACTCGGGTAATGCTTGCTAGCATTCAGTCCAGAACATTTTGTCTTCTCGTCTGCTGTCTAAAATCATAAAAACTAGATCATACAAAACAATAATTTTGCCTGTGGTCCTGTATGGGTGTGACACTTGGTCTCTGATATTAAGGGAGGATCATAGACTAGGGGGTTTGAGAACAGGGTGTCGAGTAGAATATTTGGACCGAAGAGAGATGAAGTGACAGGCGGTTGGAGAAAACTGCATAATGAGGAGCTTCATAACTTGTACTCTTCTCCAAGTACAATTAGAATGATCAAATTAAGGAGGATGAGGTGGGCAAGGCATGTAGAACGAATTGGGGAGAAGATGAATGCATATAGGATATTGGCGGAAAAGCCAGAAGGAAAGAGACCACTTGGAAGATCAAGACGTAGGTGGGTGGACAATATTAAAATGGATCTTAAAGAGATAGGATAGGATGTTATGGATTGGATTGGTCTGGCTCAGGATAGGTACCGCCGGAGGGCGCTTGTGAACACGGTAATGAACTTTCGGGTTCCATAAAATGCGTGGAATTACTTGAATAGCCGCAGATTCGGCTTCTCCTCAAGAAGGCCTCAGATCCGTAAGTAAGATGCATTAACAAAAGTATAATTTTCTTAGTTCTATTTCTGTGCAAAATATCGCAAAACGTCCCGCCCTCCCGCTCCAGGTTCACACGGTCATGTTATAATATTTTAGGAAATCTTTCAATCTGTTCTCACACGACAAGAAGAAGCGAGAAAATATTTATGTTGTGCACAAATAGAAAACAAATATAAAGATAAATATAAAGCGAAGAATAGGCCCACAACTAAACTTCATGATCTATGATCGATCTGGGAAATTGGATCACAGTCGGATCCTGACATAGGTTACATCTGGATTTATTAAATTTTCTGAAATATCTTAAATTTAGGTTACTCGTACATCCTGTCACTTCCTTCCTTTTCAGTTGCTTATTTCACTTACTCATGGAGCTGATCCCTCCTTGAGAAGTCGCCACTTGTGCAGCTACTCAAGAACTTTCCAGCATTTCGTGGAACCCGTAGGTTCATTACCGTGCTCACAACGTCCCTCCACTGTTCCCTCTCCTGAGCCATATCAATCTAATCCATACCATCCTATCCTATCTCTCTAAAATGTATTTTAATGTTGTCCACCTACCTACTCCTTGGTTTCCCAGTGGTCTCTTTCCTTCTGGCTTTTCCATCAAGAGCCCATATGCATTATCCTCCTCCCCATCAATTCTTTCTACATGCCCTGTCAATTTCATCACCCTTGACTTGATATTCTAATTACACTTGGCGAAGAGATAAGTTATAAAGCTCCTCATTGTGCAGTTTTCTCCGACCTCCCGTCAGTTCATCTCTCTTCGCTCCAAATATTCTCCTCAACATCCTGTTCTCATACATTTTCAGTTCCTCCCTTAATGTCAGAGACTAAGTTTCACACCCTTACAGAACCAAAGATAAGCTTTGGAATAAAATTTAGACACGTGAGCCTATATATCTTTTTCTCATACTCCCTCGTAGTCGGCCGTATTTTGAAATGAGTCAGTGTTCTTCCATATGCTGCTTTACTTTTCTGTTCAGTAACGTAATCTGTTAATTAATTTCGCCGTAAGTTCCAGGCTAATTATTTCTTTCAGAGGATTCAGGTTGATTGAAGGATCATTTTCAAATTAATGTATAATATTATATAACAATATATTATTTTGCTCATTATCCACCCCATCAATCCATTTCCGCTGTCCACGTACCTACGCTGATGAAGCATCTGTTTCTAAGTCTTCCCTCAATAACACATCGGTACATCATTAACGTTACTAATTAAATCCATCGGCCGCACAGTGGAAATTCAGTAAATTCAAATATTATTGTGCTCAGTAGCGTGTCTGCGATCCTGGATGATTAGCACCATTATTCGCATAATTTAAACTACTGCAAATTCTTGAGTGGATAATTTTTTCTGTCTTCACCTTTAGCCCTACTTCTTCCTTTCCTTTATCCCTTTATTTCCCCCATCTCAGTCTCTTCTTTCCAAGTTAAAACGGCGAATTTAATTGCGTTTTGTAAACCAGATTGTGTAGCCGGTCACGGCAGCCGAGCGGTGTAAGGCATGTACTGTCTTCGCTCGCTTGGAAACCGGGATCGTGGGTTCGAATCCCACTCAGGGCATGGATGTTTAGTTTGTGTGTGTGCGTTATTCTGTGTTTGTGTACAGGTAGAGGCCTTGCGACGAGCTGATCGCCCGCTCAAGGAGTCCTACCCAATGTGTAAGATCTAGAAAAACCGAAGTGAACGGAGAAGTTCATGGAGGTAGGCCTAGGCCCACTGGGGCTGTAGTGCCAAGGGAAAAAGAAAAAGAACTCCTATAAATTTTAAGATTAATTTTGTACAGTTCTACTGTATAATGCTAATCAGATTAAAGGTATCATATTTTATACAACGGTGAAGTTTCTGTCCCTCGTTAAATAGTATGTCCTTTTAAACAACCAGAAACATGTTTTCGGATAAAGTAGCAGATCGTAATACGGTGTATTTCTATACAATTGTTTACACAAATGTACAGTATATATTAAGGCATAAAACATGACGAACTTTGTAACAAAAATAATATCGTTACATTTGAACTTTATTTGAAACAGAGGTAAGATATTACCTACACTAAGAATAAGTTAACTGTCACATAATTTTTATTATGAGGCTGAATACCACTTCGGTTGAATTGCTTTCGATAAACTGTATTAGAAACTACATAGAAGAACAAAAATATCTTCCCCCTATACTTCATTCAAAGAACGCATCAGGAATTATATAATACGTCGCATATAAAGGCTTGGAAAAGAGAAACCATACGGAAACAAATACTCCCTGTTTATTCACTACAATAGGATATGACTGACAGTAATTTCGTCCAGTGATGGAAATCGTGGGCAAATGCACGGAACAGACAGTAAGTAAGTCATGAGAGAGCGGTATTAATGCTGCAGTATCTCTCGGGCTTCAGATTCAAATTGAGTTACGTGTATCCCAGACGTCACACACTCCTAGGCGCAAGTTGCTGCCGTGTTGCAGCCAATCAGAGTGACAAGTCTTGCATCTTGCAAATCTCCTACCTCTTCAAACTCCCTCTGCGTCCCATGCTTCATCCAACCTAACCGCTTTCCATGGTGCTTCAGAGACTCAATCTCTTTCACTCCACATTGGCAACCCGGAAGCAAATCATCTCAGAAAATCGTGTAATCCTGTAACTCATTTATAGATTTTACGAAATGTTACGGCAATCGTTGCTTGACAGCACTTCGAGTTCCCCAGCCTACTGTCTCACAAACACGCGATTTAAAAAAGAAATCGGCGATACAATACGTCACCCTTATATGTTTCTTTCATGGCCAACCCCTGAAGTTGAATATCTGTGCATTTCTCTAATACATGGCAGGAGTTTAACGCGATTATTATTATTATTATTATTATTTGTTTGTTTACTTATCTGCATTAATGTATTGTTCCTCTACTGCTTGCCTGTAATTTGTCTTTGACTTTATGTTGTAATTGTCCATAATGTAATTAGTTGTATCTATACTGTGCTCGTTCTGTAATTGGCCTTGCGGCTTTTGACTCAGCGCATAAATAATAAAAAATTAAATTGAATTATTATTACTACTTTTGCTTGCTATATAATTGCAGTTTGAGCTGAATTATTATTACTTATTCGGGAGGTCATCAATTCAAATCTGGAGACCGGTTGCCGTGACTGAATATTTTCGTTCTTTTTCTCAGTCCCTCAAGGCATATGCCGGAATGGTGCGATATGCTTTCCAATTAACTGTTCAGTAATCTTCCTATAATTCGAAAAATCCGAAACACTGAAAACGCAATCAAATGAACCATACACAGTACAGAATACAAAGAATGTTTTCTGTATAAACCTGGATCTGTAACAGATCTAATGTGCCTACCAAAGCCTTTCATTAGATAAGATGTTCAGTTAGTTCAATTCACCCCAAGAACTGTCCCTGTTATGTCCATCTTTTTATTTTTTTTCTTCTCACTTCCACTTTTGGAGCGTAGGGGTGGTTTCTCAGTTTCCTTGGTCAGTTTTACAGAAGGTGGGACTCCTTAGAAGCGTGATCAGCTCGTCTCAAGGCCTCTACCTAAACACAAGACAACACGAAAACAGAATAAACGCATACACACACCAAACATCCATGCCTTGTGTGGGATTCGAACCCAAGATCCCGGATTCCGGTTTGTCAAATGGATTTCCTTAAAGACATTCGAATGGCTTCTTGTGTTCCAAATCGCAGTAGAATTTATCGTAACAATCTTACTTTAACAAATTAATTCCACTGGATAGAACTCTGCTTGAGAACGAGCTATTCAGCTTATCAAGAAATTCCCTCTTTTTCCAACATGAAGATTCATTACCGTGTTCACAACATCCAATACAGATCCCTATTCTAAGTCACATGACTATGGTAATATCCTCATGCCCAATGTCTGTAAAATCCATTTTACATTATTCTTTCATCTATGGCTATTCTTCAAAGCTGCGGGTACTTCGTATAAAAAACCTCCGTATTAAATATTTGAGTTATAAGAGAAAATTAAATATCTCAAATATCAAAGTATCTTAAACCACCTTATACTAACCTGATCTTCATATGTGACAATTTAACTATCTTAGCGTTTGGTTTATATTGTCTATGTTCATCTTCAGTTACTATACACTCGTCGTTTTTTTGTATTGGCACTACATGTTTCGACCTAACCGGCTACCTTCAGGTGTACAGGTTGCTGTGATGTAAGAATCTCCTACTCACCCTAAAGCTGCTTTGTTTCTCTTATGTAGTTGCCTCGGGATGCATCTGGTTATGTTCAGTTCGAGGGCACCAAAATTAAAACAGATGGTTGATCCACATGACCATATGTAATCCAAGGCAACTACATAAGAGAAACAAAGCAGCTTTACAGTGTGCGCCAGATTCCTTTATCACAAAAACCTGTACAACTGAAGATGGCCAGTCAGGCTGAAACATGTAGTGTCAATGAAGTAAAACAGCTAAGGAATAATGAACGAAGTTATACAGAGACGGCATAAAGACAAAACGCTAAGTTAGATCTGTGCAATTCATCATGATACTACAATATAACTTGACGATTTAATGCTTAAAGATGCTAGTAATTATACACACTATGGTTTTGTAACAAAATACATTAATTTTGATGGTTTTATATGGGAGCAACACAAATACTCATAGAATGGACAACTTGTACATCTGTTGGAAACAGGTTGCAGTCTACCGTCTTTCATCAGGTAATGACAGATCAAGAAGACACAGAAGTCTGAGTGTTTGGTCACCAAAAATTACGTGCCAAACAAGTAGACATTCTTGTTTGAAGTATCAACTGAGTGAATAAGAGAAGGCATTAAAGTAATTCTCTTAAGGAAGAGGGCAGATCCAACATGTAACAGCTTTAGAGATACTGGAACATTTACTTGAACAATCCTTTAAAACTTTGACTATTCCCGACGTTTAAGTGCATATGTAAGAGCCCTCTGCTGCACTGTCTAATAAAACTATCATCGTTCACGCCTCAGTGAGATAATTGAACTTACAGGAGTGCTGTGTGGTCTGTAAGGGAACGTCTTAACGCATTCCATTTCCGTAGCAAGTGCATTGAAATCGCATTAGCTCAGCTCAGCTCAACTCAGTTCAGATATCTGGGAAAAAGAGCAAGAAATCAGGGTTGTATTCACGAACAAATTAAGGGGAGGTTAAAATGGTAAATTCTTATTACGATTCACTTTAAAATATTTGTCGTCACCTTCTGATATCTAGAAACCCATAAATATTGATTTACACGGAATAATAATTTTACCTATTTCCTTTCCTGTAGGTCTGGAACTTGGTCTCTCGTATTAGGAGGAAATGTAGACGGAGAGTTTCAGATCAGTGGATGAGAACACTTGGGACAGGGGTTGGAAAGTAACGAAGGACTAAAGGAATGTTCATACAGAGGAGCTTTGTAATGTGTGTCCTTGTGTAAAAATTAAGGTGTAGAAACCAAGGAAAAATACAGGGCTAAAATACCTGAATGGGCTATTCTGGAGAGATTGCAGATGCCAAGAAGCTGCACCAGGAAGGGAGAACAGATGTAATGAGATGTTGCAGTGTAGAGTCTACAGTGAAACGCTATACCAGTGCTATCACCAAATTCACTAATATTATCCCTAAGGCCACGCCATAGCTTAAGCGGTTAGTCGCTGGTTTCCCACCGTTGGGGTCTAGTCAAGTGGGATTTGTGATGGACAAAGTGGCGCTGGGGCAGGTTTTCCCCGAGTATTTCGGTTTCCCTTGCCAATCCTCATTCCATCAAATTCTCCATAAGCATTATCACCAGTACAGGTACAATAGGACATATGGAAGCCGTCTTGCCGAGGGGACCTAATATGGATTCCACCTCACACTATATGAAATCTTAAATACTGTAATCTACTGTAAACAATTTTAAGTATTGTAACTTTATTCTCTTATTGTAATCAGCCAATGTACAGTAACTGACTTGTCCTATATCATGTAACAATGATCTATAGAGACGAAATAAATACATACATACGTACTTATGTACACAGAAGATTTGAGAAATGTATACAAATTCTTGACAGGAAAATCTGAAGAGAAGGGGACATTTGGAAAACCTTAGCGTAGATCGGATGATAATACTAAAATATATACTTGAAGAAATATGGGCTGCGAACTGAACTCATTTGTCTCTGGACAGGTACCAGTTGCGGGATCTTATGAACACAGGCATGGATTTTCATGTTCCATCAAAAGCAAGGAATTTCTTGACTAGCTGGGCGACTCATAGCTCTTTGAAAACGACCCTGCTTCATGGAGTTAGTTAGCTCAGCCAATAAGAAGAGCTACAAACTGGGTAGCGTGAAGGAATTCTTTCCGCCGTCATGTCCAGACTGACTGTAGGACGTGCAAAGCTACTAGCCTATAGGTACTGCGTGTTATTTCTCTGGGTGTAAAGGGGCCGGGCGGTGAAAATTCACTCTTACTTCCATCTGAAGCCAAAGTCTAGAGAGCGTAAAGCTTTAAACCAAGCCTGATGTGCAGGGTATATATTCATGGAATAGAAATAGGGAACAAGTTGAATTTCCTTCTTAATTTGTTTTTATCCTGCCGATGTGGCTTTCCTAAGAATTCTAGAATAGACAGTTTCAAGAGATTCTGTGCCGCCATTAAATCCGTAAGTTAACACTACTGTGTTATTGGACTGGATCCTCTCTCTAGCCGTTTAAATCTTAACATTTTTCATCGTTTTCCCACAAGGTTCATTTTAAATTTAACCACTAATTAGATGTCTACTGATATCCATCAATTAAAAAATAACATGAAGCCAATCATAATGGGTTATTCTCTGTTCTATAGTATAGGTATGTGGGTTCGAACAGGGATCTTTATAGTATTAGGCTAGTAACTTCGCTACAAGTCTTAAAATTAAAAATAATATTACTATAATGAAGAAATCCTTCAACAAAAAGAGAACGAAAAAATGAATACGGGAAATTGAGACAAGTTTCATAACGTTGCATATATCACGTCGTATTTCTGACAATGAACAATGTCTAACGTCACAAAGGTAATATACGTAAATCAACCGATGCCACAAGCCATCACAGAATCTTATGATTACATCTCTTAAGATTATTTCGCCTACCAGTGCTTTTACTTATTCTTATGCCCTTCCGTTTGAAGCAAATAAGCTTAGGTACGTTACATTGGTATAGATTAGCTTAGAGAGATGGCTGAGTGTGGCTTGCTTCCGATACCAGAGGCTTATCGTACATGAGGTGTGCATTTTTAAAAGTTTGCGGTAACGAAAGCCTTTCAAGCTCCTAACACTTTTGATCCTTCTCAGTGTTATAAATGCGAGATTAAAAGGGATATTTCCAAGTACTAAACCTCTCAGTACACTAGTCTAAATTCCTGTTATCCAATTCGGAGATCCTGAGTTGAATTCTCGGACCGCAGATCGACTGTGCTGAATAAGGTTCTTACTGAGTTCGTGCATTCAATAATGATTTAAATTTAAAGTACCGGGATTTTTTATGGGAGCCGGGGTACCTCAGTCGGTATAGCGACAAGCTACTAGCTGGATGATCGGGGTTCGATTCCTGGCAAGGGAATGTATATTTTTCTGTACTTAACAGCGTCAAGAACGACTCTGGTGACCACACAGCTACCCATCCAATGAATACCAAGGTCCTTTCCTTGTGGGTAAATCAGCTGGGGCGTGAAGCTGAAAAAAAATTCATCTAATGCCGAAGTCAAGAATGGTGGAGCTATACCTCCACTCTCTCTGCGCTTTCATAAAATAGTTAAAATTAGTTAAACACAGGAACGAATTTACCTTTTACTTTTACCGGGAATTTCTTATGGGCTTCCCATTGGCTGGAGAGATAGAGGTGAAATATGACGCTTAACCGCGAAATTTGTCTGGGAGAACTATGAAAAGTGAAGCGAGAGCAATGTACAATATCTGATATGGAGCAAGAGCTTCAAGTCTTTTCAAGTACTGATGGTTGACTCATAGCCCCGCGTTAGTTGGACTTGCTGGTCCATGTGTCCAGTGACGGTTTAGGATGAATTCAACGTGTGCCCTGCGCTTGATATGAGCCAGTGGGGTGAAGCGTACTTGAATCTGACAGTGTTTAAGAGAGTACTGTAACAAGAGTTGTGCTCTCACAAGGCTTATGCGGTTTGTAGCAAACCAAATGTGCAATGTAGCTTCCAGCAATACGAATATCTGTAACGTTGCTGAACGTACCACATGATTTTCCTTCCCTTTTTCATCAACCGGCGTTGAGTAGATCTAAGGTAACGGTAAAAAGGTAAAGTTTTCCCCGTGCTTAACTAATTAAGCCCTACTTCAGGCCGCGCCATAGCTCAAGCGGTTAGTCGCTGGCTTCCCACCGCAGCGGCCCGGGTTCCATTCCGGGTCTGGTCAAGTGGGATTTGTGTGGACAAAGTGGCGCTGGGGCAGGTTTTCTCAGAGTACTTCGGTTTCTCCTGCCAATCTTCATTCCACTAATTGCTCCACAATCACCCTCACCTATCATCTTGGGCTGGTAGAATAGGCCAGAAGTGGCCGCAGTACAAGGGACTTAGTCCCACCCCACTAGCAATAAAAAAATTAAGTACTACGCCATGAAGGCGTATGGGGGAGCGGATATATAAATCAATATTTTCTTGACCTCGGCACCAATTGAAGGTTATTAGCCAGCTTCATGCACCGGCCGCTTTACCCCCGAGGAAAAAGCCTCCGGTACCCATTGGATAGGAGGCTGGGTGGACCCCAGAGTCGGTCTGGACGATTATGTAGATGTGACGCTATAAAATGTGTTTGGTAGGTACAAGTTTCGAATCTCAGCAGAGCTACTGGTTGTCCAAATAAGATATTATTAATTTTCCTCAGTATTTCTAAGAAAGTTGTTTAAATGTTTACGGTTTCTTCGAACACATTTCTAAGAAAGTTTACAAAATTATTTTAAAATAAGCTCTCTTTTTATAGTATATTAATTGTGTAGTTTTTAAACGTCCTTAGATGTCATAAGATCTTGGAAAACTAAATACATAATTACATTCCTTAGCGTTGTCTGATGAATAAACTGCGCATTATTCCTTGCACATAAGTTCAGACCTCCTCCTTAATTTTATCTTTTAATTTATAGATTCGTTCACACTTATTCGATGTTGTGAAATTTATGTAATTAAGACAGGCAGTTCAATAACTTAAGAAGAAATATAAGAAATAATTTATTAAACTGCAATGTAAACCAAGTTCTGAACAGGAACATACGTCACGTAAAACTAACGGTGAATTTGTAAGATTTGAGGTTTTCACGGCTGTGACTATAAAGAAAGCAGTCTTGTGGGATGTGGCACCTTGTAGATAATGTGTTAGCCGACGTTTCGGAGGAACGTATAGCCTCCATCTTCAGGGTAGAAGAAAAAAGAAAAAATCCGGGAGAGAGGAAGCAGCGCGAGCAGGTGCTCACAGAGTAATTACTATGAAGATGGAGGCGGTACGTTCCTCCGAAACGTCGGTTAATACAATATCTACAAGGTGCCACATACCAGAAAACTACTTTCTTCATAACTGAGAATTTGCTCATCGTGTCAGGTGGTTAAAATTATTGAGTGGGGTTATCTGGAAGCCGGTGCCTTTGTGAAGCCATAGACAAAACATCCAATTTCCATCAACCAAAGTTTGCAAACTCGTTTGGTGTCTAATAACATAATTACGCACTGAGTTAACTAGCAAATGTTTGAACATGCCCTACTGGTATTGTGATTTTAATATAAATCTTTATTGAAAACGATAGTTAATTTCAGGATTTGTCATTACCTCTCCACCAATAATATTCTTGTTTCAGAAAATCATATCCTTTAAAATAACTGTTCGTAACAACAACTACATAAAATGTATAACACTGTTTTAAATGTCTTTATACCACGTAAAATCTTAACAAAAATCTTAACTTAAAAAAGCCTTAAGCAGGAGCAACCTAACTTAAAATGTTAAATTTTTGTTTTATATACGAGTACAAACCTCATGGACTAAGAAAAAAGGAAGCTAAACCCGTAATTTAATTTGAGAGAGCAGAATTCCCTAGTCCTTTTGTACGAAGAATTTTTCTTACAATAGGCCAAATTCTGTGCACTGAAATAAAGAAAACACGAGGGGTATGTAGACTAAATATCTCGGATTCAGGATTCAGTGTCATCAGAGAGGCACTGAATTTAAACAAGTGGAGCTTAATTCGCTTGCTGTCACACACCTCAGGCGTATTGAGAAATATTTTGTTGAAGAATGTAACTTATTTGACCAGGACTAAAGACATGAACCGAAGCTCAGTATCGGACCTCATGTTAACTTGATATGTACGTCTAAATGCAATGATAATCTAATAGGCTTTATTATTACAAAGGGATGTTCGGAGCAGACACAAATAATATTTTGCTGCTTTGTTCTGAAAATATAATCTTCAGTATTTTTGTAAGAATTTTAATTCTGTGCATCAATCTTTTAAGTACGAAAACTATTCCAAAACTCATTGTTCCAAGTATATAAAATGAACATAAAATGCCAAGTATATATAGACCCTCCTATATGTCTCAGTTCTGAAATTATTCAAATAATTTGGATGACATATTGCATTTATTTTCTAAGCTTTATACTGCGAATTCGATTTTATTTTTTTTCAACTAGACTCAAAATTTAAAGGAAAAATATTTTTTATATTTTTTCTCAAAATACAGCGAATATACGGTTATGCGTGGAACGAAATAGGACATCTCGGTGTGACCTACAACTCTTATCTGAAATATTTAGCTATCTGTAATTTTACAAACTTTGCAATAATGTATTAGATTTTAAAATATATTGATACTATACTCAGTAAAGTAAGTAAAGGTATCCTTGTAACAGGCCATGGAGACCCATAGGGCTGTGAGATGTTGAGGCTCTCACATTTTCTAGACAATCGGCTCACAGATGGCCGTGAGATTGTCAGCCTTACGCGATGGTCGCCCTTTACCTCCAGTAATATTCTTGGTACTCATTTCTCTTAGAGGCTGAATCGACCCCAGGGCCATAGTGCGGCTGGAAGGATTAGGTGAACTGAAAATCCAGTGACCTCATCGGGATTCAATCCAGCGACCTTCCGGCTTGTAGCATAGTTCGTCAACCAACTACGCTACCGCGTGCTCCCCAGTGCGATATAAAAACATGTTTCTAAATATTTTACCTCTGAGTTGCAATATAGATTTCCAGTACTCTACTTCTGATGTATCTAAGATAGAGGTATATTTGTTCCACTAGCAGTCCGAATCCCAGTAGAGTGGATTATACAGGAAAATGCCCAAATTTTCAGCCTCCTCCGCTCAACGACTTGTCACCGTACAAGCAGTCAAGTGCCGCCAATCAGTTCGTCTTGGTAACAAGCTCCTTGAGTTTCACGACCAGAAATTTTTACAACTGAACTCTTGCGGTCATAATCTTTATGTAACACCATCTCTGACGAGAGGATGGATTTGTTTCATATGAGTAAGCTTGATCTTTGTCAAGTATACGTATCGCACATACAGAATTATATTGAAAGTTCTTCTTTTTATATTATATAGAAGGCCTTCGCCAGTCCAGACTTTGCAAAGCAGATCATGCCAATAAATGGCTAAATGAAAAGTCAAAGTTCCTTTACGACTTGCAGCCTACCGCCAATCTGTTCGTCTTGGGGTCAAGCGTCTTGACACGGACCGCGTAGAACCAACATTTCTCATTGTTATAGTTCAATTTTTGCCGTGAGAACAGGTTTCATTTTGAAGCCGATATTCAGCAACTGCTCTTGTATATTTGCTTATATCGCGGCTGTTGCCCAGCAACGGGTATATATGCTACAACTACTCAGAATTGTAAAAGTAAACAAGTCTAAATTTTGCAAAAATCATACACTTCAACCATTAGATTTAATTTAAATAAAAGGATATTGAATTTAGAATTAACTGAAATTGAATTCAAATGTTGCGAAATGTCCTTTCATAACCAGTTCTACACAACTCTCCTCGGTATGTACATCGTATGAAAGGAGTACCAATGTGACGTGTGCTTCAAGTACGTTCTCCCCATTGTGATGATGGATTAGGCTACATATAGGCCCTAAGGTTGCAGGCTAACCTCGGCTATGTCACGACCCTCCCTTAATTATCCTTCTGAATGTCAGGATATTTTGAAATGTGAATTTTCAAATATTCATAAGGAAGTAGGCAGGACCTCTTTTAATTTACTGTCCCAATATTTTCCTGGACGGAAAAATAAGCTACAAAACAACGGATTTATTTTAGTCACTACTCGGGCTGTGATACGTAAACAGAAGTATGAAGTATGAAAACATGCAGTACACCTCCACGTGCAATTATAAATTCTAAGATTAACCGGTTAAAAGGACGTTACATCAACATAACTGCAGGGCATGTTCCATTTCATTTAGAGGAAAGGAGAATGATGCTTTATTGCTACCAGAATCCACTTTGCTGTATCCAGTTGAGAACAGAGTGATAAAAATAGCTGTTAAATTACAACTAAACGCCTCTACAAATTGAATTCAAGTCATAGCACCGGATCAAACCTGATTAAACTGACTCTCGCTCTATATACGGCACATCCTAATATCCCCAGAATTTCCCTACATGAGCAATGTTAACACATCCGACATTTCCAACGACTATTACCCTGTAAATCTTGGGTCATCATAATAATACGAAACACTGTCAGCTGGTTATGAAAGATCCAAATGTATGCTATTACTATTCCCATGATAGCGAAGTTTATATAACTGCCTCGAATTGCACTAATAAAATACTAAATGTATATGACATTGTGTTTAATCTCTGCCACAGTTCGTAAATGTTGAACGCAAAAGATCAGCAGTCATTTTCAACGGTAGTTATTTTCATCAGAATATGTGAGAATATCATTTCTACAATCCTCGGAAATCTAGTTTTGTAGACTCCTTCCCTCGTATTATGAAATGCACAAGATCACTTAAACATTTCGACTATATCTACCTTAACATTGCTAATATAATCTTATTATTAAATTGTATATAATTTTAAAGTACACTTTTGACAAAAGAGATGCTTCCGTTTTACTGCGGTTGGGCTGAGCTTCCGCTTCCCACCCTTTTGACAAAATGGGCTGTGCGCCGCAGGATGCAGTAAATTCGGAATCACTTGAATATTGGAATGGTTCATTTGATAAAATAAAGTTACACAATATTACGGTATTGAATCATATTAAGCAGCATAGTCTTGTAGACACGTAGTAACTCCTCAGATGGATCTGCTTTCCCCATCCTCAGGTTAGATGGCGCGACCTCCATGTCACTTAATTGAAAATAAAAATGTTAGATGGCGCGACCTCCATGTCACTTAATTGAAAATAAAAAAGTTTAAAATTTAGAACACATTTACACTAACTGGTTGATCTTAATATTATTTTCAACCAATCTGTATTCCAGACATGTTAATTGTGTACTGTTTTACTAAACCTGATATACTTTTATTTTTATTGCACGCCCTACAAACATCTAAATACTATAAGCTGTTTTTTTCGGATTTCCGGAAAATATAACACAACGATTTGAGTGTAATTAATTGCACGTCACCTGGTAATGAGGCCTCTTTCAGTTTTAGCACGCCGCCACATTTTATTTAACAAGACCATTACAGCGTGCATTGTCAGGCTGAATTACCCGCGGAGTTGAGCATGATTCATCTGGCGGTTGGTCACGTGACTTTGAGCTTGGGAATACAAACAGGTAGCCTGCCGGATGATTTATCACTTCCACCGACGAGAGTACTGTCTTATATTCTATGTATTTTGAGATTAATAAAGTGTGTGGGCAATGTAGACGATAAATAAACTGATACATAATTTCTGATGTTGTATTTTGGACCGATTATGTGAGAAATGAAGAAGTGTTAATTAGAGTCAGTGAGCAGAGGAATATCCTACATGAAATAAGAAAACGGAAGGCTAATTGGATTGGTCATGTTTTACGCAGAAACTGCCTTCTAAAAGAAGCTATCGAAGGAAAGATAGATGGGCGGATAGAAGTGACAAGAAGACGAGGAAGAAGACGTAAGAAGATGCTGGATGACCTTGGGGACAGAAGAGGATACTGTCATTTGAAGGAGAAAGCTCTAGATCGCATTAAGTGGAGGAATTGTTTTGAAAGAGACTGTGGACCTGTCGTCTTGACAGATTACTGATGATGATGATGATTAGGCACATTAGAATAAGTTAACAATAACTCAACTGCTCAGTGAATTCCCAACCTTTTATGGAAACCGACGTCTCAAAATCCGCTTAAAAAAATTCCGCCACTGGGCCGTATGCTGAATCAGTCGAATGGATACATCGTTGTTAAATTCTATTTCTGAAATCCACTTTAATATTATCCTCCCAACGTGTTCGGTATCCAGCCTGGTCTCGTCACTTCAATGTTTCTACCAAATTTTCGAACGAATTTCCTAAAGCGTCAATTTATGCAACAAATCCCGATCAATTTTTTTCTAGGCGATTTGCTCACTGTAAGAGTACGGATAATAAAGATAATAAAGTTACTTCCGTTCCTTCTCCTACAATTTCTCCCAGGCTTCCTCGGTGACTTGTTATAGAACAATCTGTGTGTATTTTAATACACTAGGAGGCTTTGGTAATGCTAACTTGCGCTCTTCTCCAAGTATAATTAGAATAATCAAGTCAAGGAGGATGAGGTAGGCAGGGCATGTAGAACGAATGGGGGAGAAGAGGAATGCGTATAGGATATTGGTGCGAAAGCCAGAAGGAAAGAGACCACTGGGAAGACCAAGGCGTAGGTGGGTGAACAATATTAAAATGGATCTTAGAGAGATAAGACGGGATGGTATTGATTGGATTGATCTGGCTCAGGATAGGGACCAGTCGAGGACTCTTGTGAACACGGTAATGAACCTTCGGGTTCCATAAAATGCTGAGAAATTCTTGAGTAGCTGCAGAACTGGCGGCTCCTCCAGAATGGCTCAGCTCCATGAGTAAGTAAGAGTAATGATTTTGAGTTTTATTTTGAATATAAGCGGCTTGAGTACTGGCCATTCCACCTCCTGTCTTCATTTGGAGTTTCTCGTGGCCTTCCTCGTTATCTCCAAGAGAATTCCAATGTAGTAACATGAAAAAGGCCTCGGTGGTTTGTTCTCAAATTCTAGCCTTCATTCTTATTTCTTTTACTTAAAGAAGCTGTCAGTGTTAAGACAAGGTAGCGTTGATGATAGAATATTAATGAATATACACAAAATAGTTGGTGGGATTAAAATTGGCAAGGGAAACCGATGGACTCGTATGATATATTTGTATCATACTTAATAGTATTAATGAGCGGCCTCCGTAGTCTAGAGGTAACGTTCCCACCTCATGAGTCGTGGTACGCGGGTTCAAACCCGGCGGAGGTCGTGGAATTTTTAAGGGCGAAAAAATTCAGGGAACAATTCCTCCGGGAGGGACTTCAAGCCGTGAGTCCCGTGTCGTGGCTTTACAGCACTTAAAAGAACCTTATATCTCCAAAGGAGGTCACTGAGCCAAATTCAGGGAAGTTTCCCTCCCAACAGTAGTCTCTAACGCCTCTGATAGATGGGGGAAGCATTATAGATACCGCAAGCCAGTAGAGGCCAAACTCGCTGGCTCAGTCGGGACTGATGGTACGCACCAATATCGGTAGGGTATAGAGACTGGTAGAATATCATAGAGGGAAGCACAATGGACCAATACTGGTCTACGTGCATGGGGAAACCAACCCTCTCCAATAACTAACTAACTAACTAATAATATTAATTTAAGTAGTCTATTGAGCAATTCAGCTTGGCTTGAATTTACTTCCATTAATTTATTTCAGTTTATTTAAAGTAACAGACGCATTTGTATTTTCATTCTGTGGCAGAAGTGCTGACCGACGCGCAAGATACGAGAAGAGTTAGGTACTGCTTCCATGGCATTATTCAGTGCATCCGGACAGTTTGGTTTGTACCTGTCCAGCAGCTCCATATCTAAAGTCTCTGGTCCTTTCAGAATTAATTGGTGGGCTGATTTTCATAAATTTAACTTGAAAACAGTATTTTAATTTGCTTTATATCTTCTATTTACATTATTGACCCTTATACAGAACTTATTATAGAAACAAGCCAACCAGTTTCATATCAGTTAATTGCGGTGGAACAGTTTCAATCTCAAACTCTGACTGGGTGTGTCCCAAATATATATACTGTTACACCGTGTGATGAGATTTCGCAGTAATTAGGAGCTATGCTTCTTGGTCGATGGGGTAGTTCGTAGAAGGCCCCTTTCATGAGGGAGATACGGATGTACCATATAACGCTGTGTTACTAGGGAACGACTGATAATTATACATATATATAATTCGCATCTGGTGATTTTGTATAAGCACCTGCTTTCATTCATTGTAATTGGATTATTCATTTACACCATAACATACAAATAATATTAGGTCTGATGTGTGTAAAATTGGTTCCGCTCATAGACAACATAATTAACGTTAGGTTGTCAGTAGTATGCATCCTGTTGTGTGTTATAAATAGGGCATAAAATGTGTATAAAAGTACGGCAGTCTACACAACAATATTCTGTATTTAAAAACAAAGTGGACGTTATTGTATCAACATCTGATTTATTGACGCTATATGTTTCGATCCTTATACTGGGTCATCGTCAGGAGTACAATGATACCAGTTTCAGTTGCTGAATTGCATCTTTGCATGTAATTCTTCAATAAGGATCCTTATTGTGCTCTTGAGAGTTTTTAAATGCATAAATAAAATTTAAAATACTTAGATAATAAAATTTAAAAATTAAGGACTAAAGATTAAACATAATAATTAAAACTGTACAAAAACTAAAATGAAATGAAATATTTTGTGATAAATCTCTTTAAAACTTTGTGACCGTTACGTGTTGACATGATTTTCTGATGGTAGAAGCGACTGTAGGATCTTTATTTAAAAATTAGATGCAAATAGCCGATGCAATTCATTAACTGAGACTGGTATCATTATACGCCTGATGATGACCCACTATAAGGGTCGAAACATGTAGCGTCAATAAAAACAGGTGTTGACACAATAACGTCTACTTGGTTTGTAAATACAGAATATTGTTGTGTAGACTGCCGTACTTTTTATACACATTATATAACCTAGTAAGTTTGTCAAACTGCCTCGACGCATCATCTAGTATTATATGTACATACTTCCATGTAGTTATAGAAACTATAATAACCAATACATGTACGAACATTTCCTTGCACTCATACCACAGGACGTGGACCGCTGAGATTCTTTTTAAATAAAGGTCTTGTTTTCCCTTAAGGACATGCGTTGAGTAATATTTACCTAGACTGTTTCAACATAAAAGAGACCGGAAGAAATGTGGACATCAACACTGACAGGAGGAACAAATAAAAAAGTTGCCAGAGGATAACAAGAGAACGGAGGTCACGAAATACAGGAATGAAACTTGACATTACCCACCAAATTTCAGAGTGTTCAGATGTTAGTCTGACGGGACCACTATATATAGAACTGTTGATTTTCAAAGCGGCAACAGGTCAGTTTCTAGACAAACAATGAACACGAATACCTTTCCCCTCTTCGTATTTTCAATCTGATTCATCAGACTGCATCCCCCCTTAAGCGTTTTCCCTTCGTCGCAGACAAGCACTGTCGGTTGCACGCAGTCCACAAGCGCTCTTGCAGATGCGAATGGGCCACAGAGAATGCAGGATCCCCAAAACAGACTAGCATGAATTTATTTGTTAGACTTGAGGTTCTCACTACGAAGAATTCTGTGTTTTGGGATATAATACTACGTAGTCCCAGATTATGCCGGTCACGGTAGCCGAGCGGTCTAAGGCATGCACTGCCTTCGCTCGTTCGGAAGCCGTGCTCGTGGGTTCGAATCCCACTCAGGACATGGATGTTTAGTGTGTCTGTGCATTTGTCTGTGTTTGTGTACAGCTGCCTTGCGACGAGCTGATCACCTGCCCAAGGAGTCCTACCGAATGTGTAAGATAAAAAAAAACGGAAGTGAACGGAGAAGTTCATGGAAGTAGGCCTAGGCCCACTGGGGCTGTAATGCCAAGAAAAAAAAGTCCTAGTTTTTTATTTTGTTTACACTTCGACCGTGAGAATGGAGGCAATATTTCCCTTTGGAACATCGGCTGAATTTCACCGGACTGCCTGGCGTTATATTCCAGAAGATATTACTTTTCGCTTCATCAATTTAATTACTGCTTTACTTTATTACTCTGTCAGGAGCTCAGCGCACATACAGAATCGAACGGTAAGGTGATCGATAAATAATGAAGAGGAAAGGATATGGAAGGAAGCGCTCGTGACCCAATTTGATGTACTATCTCAGCATCATGGAGGGACTGGAACACAGCACGGAGAGCCTCAGTCAGTCAAGTTGGTTTCCAGGATGAAATCTGAACCCGAAACTCCACAATACGAAGAGAAAGTACTAACAAGAGTAAAGACCTGTGAACTTACACTACATAATTTAGAGAAAAATTCGACATAAATTAATAATAATAAGGTGGGGCCATAACGACAATTCCGTTTTACAAATATATGAAATGCTGCACTGAGTAAACGACTGTAGCCTTAATAATATGTTTTAAATACGTGCATGAAAATTTATTATAAAACTTTACCTGAAAAAATATGAGCAGATACTGTTCTAGAGACCGATACTTAAACGGGAAGATAATCTTAGAGTGACTCAACAGGAAGTAGGCTGTAATGTTCTACGCTAAATAAAAAAAGAACTCGTTATAGTGTAATGTGGAGGACCCCCTGTGAACACGGAAACAAGCTCAGTTTCATGAACTTTAGGCTCCCTTTACCAGCCGAAGGCGGTTTATTGGCAGATTAATTTTCATAGGACAAACAGATCAAAAATTCTTCAGGTTACTTAATGTTCTTATTGGCCGCGCCACAGCTCAAGCGGTTAGTCCCTGGCTTCCCACCTAGGCGGCCCGGTTTCGAACCCGTGTCTGGTCAAGTGGAATTTGTGGTGGACAAAGTGGCGCCTGGGCGGGTTTTCTCCGAGTACTTCGATTTCCCCTGCTGGACTTCTTGTCCCGGAATGGGCGTTCAGACTTGTCAGCACTACTATATGTAGAGAGAATCTGGTGACATCCAAGGAATATCTCCTGAACATGAAACCGAAATCTAGAGTCGAAGTACAGAATATATTTAATTTCACCTGTGTAAGTTTCCGGTCCAGAATTTTAATTAATTATATATATTGCCCATTATCTGGAGCTAATGGCTGCACCTGATAGATAGATTAGCTCCATCTAATGGGCTCAACAGAGCAGTTTTTATAGTTTACCTCATGACGGAACCATCTTCTAAAAATTTGAGGTTTCCGCGAAAAAACGGTGTAAAATATCAAACATGCATGTTAGCTATAACTGTGGTAGTCTAAATTGCTATTTGAACACTACTGGTTTATGTACTGAGTGTATATGCTAGCCTTTATTAAAGCATTCATATTAAAGGCCTGTTAGAACATTGTCAATATTTAGTTTAAAGTACAGGAGCCACAAACAGAACTATTACAAATTCATTCCAGTGCGTACCAAAAAGAATGACCATCTCGACAAAATAATTTACGTTCGGATTTCCGTTTTGAAGGCTTCTTTTTCTGTTCCGTAGAGTTGTTTAAATTTTCAGCGCAAACAGGAAAGATGCAATTTACTTCCACTTGTTCAGATTAATGTACTATGTTCTGCATATACACTACACTTTTTTTTCTTACGACTGCTAACTCAAGTCTGGTGGAATCACGATGCATTAATTAGCTTCACGATTGCGCTATCTAGAAAGTTCTTTGCAGATTTGCGTTACATTAATTACGAGAGTATAGGATATAGGATACATTAAAGTGATACATACGAATTATGAAATCTCATGAGTTCACCGATTAAAGAGCGCTGCTCAACTCGACGACATAACATGATGGACCTCTTATACCGTCCCTACTGACGCTCCACGTCGACTGTTATTAACATAAAATATAATTCATCCGTAATTTCTGTTACGGTGCTGTTACCGGAAAAACTAATTTCGGAAGTCGGCTGTTTTATGTAATTTCACAATACTACAACGACAGCCTTAAAACACATTGAAATAAGAGTAAAGAGGGGCGAACTTACTGTAGGCCTATCGCTGTCGTATAGGAAAACTGACTCCTAATCCAAATTTTGAATACATGTTGAAAAGTTGAAATGCAAGGCTCATCCGTGTAATTTTCATTTTCGTGTTTTACTGTCACATGTTCGGTAAGAATATGGATTAGATATTGTGTCTCAGGATGCGGATTAGTAGCAGGATCTTTTGAATAAGTTAACAAAACTTCGCGTTCCAATTTGGGAGGGGAATTTCCTGACAAACCTAGCGACCCTCGTTTTTTCGAGAATGATTCATGGATTTATCGTGTCACTTAGTTTGGCTATAATTAGCTTAGCAGTTTGAGCTAAGGCATAATAAATATCGTAACGGATTTGATCGACGCGTTGCCAGGCAACAGCTCTGTAAACATGGTCCACATTACAACAATTGAGAAAGTTATGTTTTCCGTGTCCGCGGTGACGTCACAAAACAATAGGTGGCGGTCAGGTGACATATGTTTCCTATAATGCATGTCCGTTCTACGGCTATATAAGTAAGAGTCCAGGAGGGTTTAGAGCAGTACGAGTAGTAGTAGCGGCAGAAGCACACGAACAAGCAAGCAAGCAAGCAGTAAGCTTGAGGAGTGCAGAAGAGTACAAGAAATCAGCCTGTGCATTTAACGTGCGATTGGAAGACTAATAATGTGCTCTATAGTGCAGTGATACTGGAAGTGTGTGATTTAGGGAGACTTTTATATTTCCTATGTTATAAATCCGTGAAGACTAGTGGAGACAGACTGACGAGAGTAGCGTGGAATGCCTTGCAGTGTGAAAATAAGTAATATTGTTATAATTATTTATAATTACGACCTCTAAGTATACAATAAATCCAATTACCAATCAGAACCCCGGCTTTAGTTACTCATACACTTTACTTTAAAGTGAACGAACAGGAATGATGCAGTCGGTATATTGACTGGCTACGGGCTGGACGACCAAGGGATCGGAGATTGTGTACCGATGTGAGCAAGAATTTTCACTTCTCCGTGTCGTTCAGACCGGCTCTGAGACCTACGCAACCTCCTATTCAATGGGTAACGGGAGCTCTTTACCCGGGGGTAAAGGAACCAGGGCTTCAAGCTGACCACTCACCTCCAACTAGTACCGAGGTCAAGAAACTATGGCTCAATATATCCACTCCCACATACGCCTCATGGTTTGGTGCTTAATTAGTTAAGCACAGGGACAACTTTACCTTTATTACGTTACTCTAAAGTGATCTATTATGAAACTAATTCTTGTCTGAGAGAGAGGCCGTCGATTCAGATCCTTCTTGGGGATGAAGCGACGCTCCAGCAGGATAGCAGTCTTCAAAAACTTAGCGTTTTGAATTCATCGGAAGCAGACGTCATTGGACTGCACTCCTCAAGTTTATCTAAATTCATCAGTCCTTCACTTTGCTTCGATAAAACTTTGATAGCAATAAAGAGCCATATTACTCCGTGCTTGCAATTAAGTTATAATATTTCACTTCTGAAATAAGCAATTTGTGGAGAGTGGAAGTCGTGTTGTTGATTTCTAGCAGTGGACTGGCTTTAAGTGTGCAGTTTCCGGTTGCCTCAGTTATTACAGTAACACGATCCTGATAAGAGTCAAGTGGTCTACTGAAGCCGGCAAATAAGTACAAAGAAAAAAAAAGGGGGACGGGCGTAATAATATAGCATGCATGGGGGCGAATAGGAGCACCTATAAGAATTTCGTGTTAAAAGCAGAAGGTAAGAGACCACTACGAAGATGCAGCTCTAGGTGGGAGGATGATGCAAAAAATGGGTCTTACAAAAATAGGATGGGGTGGTAAAGATTGGATTCATATAATTATGGACAGGGACCAGTGTAGGGCTCTTGTGAATGCTGTAACGAACTTTCAGGTTTCATAAATTTTTAGAAATTTATTGAGAAATTGAGCGACTGGCGGCTTTCCAATGAGGACCCAGCTTCATAAAGTTAGTTAATTAGACAGATAGATAGATACGTTAATATAGTGCATGACATTTTAAAATTAATTTTAAGACGAGCCGTAAAATGTTAAGAAATAAAATAATTTCTTCGTGACAAATAACTAAGAGTTTTTATTGGTTTCTTAGTCCTACGTTCTTTGATATATCAGAAATGAGTAAATCTGTAGACAGTCGCTAGGGAAAGAAATTGTTTCTTGTGCAGAAAGCAGCCGAACATAACACACATATTCCATACTAAAACATCATGCATAAATGTGGCAGGAGCAATAACAGTCCAGATGACTGTGGTCCGGTCGCTATTTGCGTGGTGGGTTTACAGCTTAGAGAATGTCACTGCGGGCTGTCTAGATTCACGGCGTTTGGTGAATTCGTGTCTGTAATGGAATTTTACAGACACTGTGATTGGGACTCAAGGAACTCGGTTACTACTTCATGGCAAACACGCTATGCTGCATCAGAAAGAATAACTGCTTAAGGCTGTTTACCGAAATAATTGCTGTTTATTTTGAAATCAATATGAAACGCATACGTACTCCAACCTGTTTTATAAAATGTGGAAGTATTGTTTGTTAAAATAAGCGGCATATGTAGGTAGAACAACTACTATGCTTCAAAGGTTTGGCATATTTATGCTTCATATATTAATGAGTAATACCCGTATATCTCAACATCATAGTCTTATGTGTAAAAACCGGATTCCTTGTCAGTCCCTTCAAATTTCTTCGTCTTGGGATGGCTCTATTGTATTAAGGTTTCAGTTCCGAACCAAGAAAGCTGGTGTTGGTTTAACGGTGTCGCTTCATACCTGAGTGAGAGAGTCCAGTTAAAACCTCTGCTTGGATAGTGACAATTCTCAATGAGGATTCTGTGATTTTCCTCAGTCTCTAGAAATGAATGTCGGTACAGTGTTTTGGCATACGTTGCCAAAGTATTTTTCCAGATTCCTGTCTGCTCACAACGATAACTTTTGCGTCTCATTCTATCTGGTATAACATCTTCTGTTCGAACTATGTCGTTAGGTTGCATAAGATCAAAATCCTCGTATTACTTGCCTATTATTCTAGTCGCCTGCTATCAAATGCCTTGCACGGAATGTGTTACATTTCTGCAGTTGGTTCCACGTACATCAGATGTATTGACCATATAGGTCTGCTAGTTCCCCCTACATGTCCTTTGAAAAGTATCATTTATTTTTTTTCGTTAGACTTTGTATCAGTCTCCCGTGTATATTTCCTAAGAAAAGTGAAGCTTATTTTCTAATGTCACTTTTAAACTTAGTTTCATATCGGTCTGTTTAAATAAATACCAAACTCTGACTACTCTTTTGGATATAAATTATATCAAATTAAATTTATTTTCTGTACTACAATTTCGAATATTAGCGTTCCTTCTTGAAATTTTGTAGTTCATGTTCTCTACAGTTTGCACAGAACGAAGTAAATACCACCATTTCGGATATAAGTAAATTTACTGTGATATGCAGCCAGGATATCACATTCAGTATAGCAACTGGCTACGGGCTGGACTGCCGGGATTCGATTAACGACAGGGACAAGAAAAATTCCCTTCTCTACAGCATCCAGACAATCTCTGGGACCCAACTACTTTTCCAAAACAATGGGTACCATGGGGCTTTTTGCCCGAATGTAAAACATCATCTAGTGCCGAGATCAAGAATGAAGGAGCTATATCTCCACTTCCCCGTACGTCTTTATGGAGTAGTGTTTGATATATTAAGTCCAGGGACAACCTTAGCTTTTACCTCTATCTCTTTGATCTAGGAGGCGATGTGAGATTCAAGGGGCTCGTGATTCATGAGATTTTCGCTTACATCGAAACTTCTTCTTCAGTCCATACCTTGCGGGCCCGACAGTGTGACCAATAAAATCATACAAGAAAAGTCGGTTCTGTAACAGTGACTCTCGTCCCTTGTACTGAACTGAAATCAGTTTAGTGTTTTCCGATCGGAGAGTAGAGGAGGCGAATGACCAGAATTAGCAGGAGACTTGTAATCGGGTGGCTGCAGAGCTGACTGCGGGTTTGCCTGAGAGGTGAGAGAGGCTGAACAAGTGGTATGGGCAATCCAGCCAAATTGAATTTCGCGCATGCGCAGGCATACAGCATCAATGATTACTTCTGAAGAGCCAAAGCCAGGCAGGCAACATTAGTTTAGGAAAAGGGATGGTGGTAGTAGTGGTAAATCTACATAGAGCTCTACTTCTACAACTGCAGAATCTTATGTTGCAGGACGCATGGTAATTTCGTTATTTATTTTCTCATTTTATTTAATTGTTATAGTTTTCTTACGTGATAATACTTAGATGGAAGGGCTCGTACAGACGGGTTCCTCTGTAGCTGCGTGGCTGTTAGCTTCTGAAATTGATATTTCTCCTTGTAACAGAGCGTTTTCTTAGCCTTAGGCGTACATTATTTATTCATGTGGTTGCGAGAACATTCTATTAAACGCAATAAGCACATAAAATCAGAATTAATATCCGCTATTATAATTTATTGATTATTAGAATATTTTACAATGATGATCCAGTTGTTGATATTAGGCATATATAAAGACGAATGAGATGAAAATATCGTCGTAAATATTGATGTAACGCGGTGCAGTCAAGTGGAATTCAACCTAAGTGTCGAAGCATCATAATGCCTCCGTCTTCAATGTAGATGAGCAAGCCAAACTAGAGACCTGTTCTTTTTACCTCCTCCACGCTGTTTTCTTACTTGGCTTACTCTACAATCCTCAAGATGGAGACGATTTCTGACTCCGATAAATCATTTGACTTTCACTGGACTGCACGGCGCTGTATCCCAGAAGATAGAACACTCCCAGAACACCGCTGTGAGAACTCGAATCCAAGAACGTATTTCTGTGCTCTGAATAAACAATGACATACTGTACTACAAATACTGAAACAAATGCACGTAGGCACTGGATCCTCTACATATTAATTTGTCTTTTTCTTTCACTTAAATTACGAGAGAGGAATTCCAGCATCAAGACACCACAGATATTAATACTATGGTGAGATGTCTTATTTCTATTCTATTTCTAATGAGGTATGATTCTGCTGATTCAATCTCAGTATTTATTAATACATCGTCACTACAAACTTGTGAATATATATAAGCCAATACATCCAACAAATCTGTGATTTTACGGAAATAAAATGTAGTCAGATAATGATAATTCTGAGAAAATCCATCAAAAATTCTCCTTATTAAAAGAGCCAAGTTGAAACCAAATTATATCATTTATGTCACCTTAAATCCAGTGGAATAATGCAGTACTGAATTAAGTATATTAATGCATTAAATCTACGGCTGTTTCTTATTCTCCTGAAATGTAATGTTCAGTGAATTTTTCATTACACTGCAGAAATATTCTGCTCTGTTTGCTGCGTTACTTTTTCCTCGCCAGTAGTCTTCCGCAGACTGAATTCAAGCCCCTTATAACTTCTGCTCTAGGATTAGCCGGACGACCTGAATGCTTCGTATGATTGTGGTAGTTGACATTCAGATTGAACCAGCTGCAGGTTGTGGTGTGTTAGCTACAAAGCACAAACTCAGGCAGCTACATCATGCCAAGCTACTCATGGACCGGGAAAGCCTTTTACTGAAGATTAGTTTAAAAGCATTCTGCAGTACAAAAACTACAAAGACGACAAAAATAAAGAATTACTGGAGGTAACTTATAGATGCACTCTGAACTTTAAGTGAAAGACGGTAGTGACGAGAAAGTTTGAACACTTCTCGCACAACATGCTGCCTTGAAGAATCCTACACAAAAAGCCCGGAGTTCATGAAAGCCCTAAGGAGCAGAACAGGGAAATATATACGTCACAACAACGGCGATCGATTTTCGGGCAATTACTCTACATTATTAAATTACATTTGATATGTGTGGATTATGCTGGATGTACATATAAAGATAACAGAAAAATATATTAGCAGTTACAAGCTTGTTTCAAGGCGAAAAAGAGAATGTTCATGGTTTCCTTCCACCTTATAATTTATGGATATATTTCTATCGAACACAGTCACACTATCAAATTGTTGGGTGCCAAAAATTTGTTCTCCGTCATTAACTATACTAATATTCATGTCGTCCGAAAATTTAAGTTGAATCAATGGTAAGAATACTTAATGTAGGCTCTCACAGTCTTTTTTTGTGATGTGCATTTCTGTCTTTTAGGATATAACGAAGTGTAGTGCCTTAAAATTCAACTTATGTTTCTATGGAAAATATTGTCTCCATCTTCAGGGTCGAAGAATAATCTCAGCATGCTACTTAATTCATGTTGGTTTCTTACTTAGATTATTCCTCGAACATTAAGATGAAGGCGACCTGATTCTTATAAATATAAATTTCTGAGGAACACCTAGTTTCACAAAGGATTACACGGCGTTATATTCCAGAAAATAGAATTTTTCGAATATAAATAGATCTGCTAATATACTTCAAATATCCTTGTCTTACCCTATGTGCATGGCAAGTGATATTATATAAATGTACGCGTCATCAGTCTTCACGAGAACAGTGCGTCTTACAAAATGTACGCAAGGCATCTAAGTATGTTTTTCTAAAACATCCTTCGATTTATTGCGTATTTAGAGGAACAGAAAAAACGTTTCTATGGGCCTACAAACCGGGGAGCTATCATTTCAGAAATACCTGATCACCGACAACATCGCTTAATAAAAGATAAACACGGGAACACGCATTTGCATACGAGGCTCTGTATGCTAATTCTACATGCGGGACAAGAGAAAGGAAAAGTTAAATGATTTTCTTAGTTCTGCAGACCTAAATCGCATATTGTGACGTATGAATTCAATAAAATTCTGAAGTATATCCCGAAACTTACAACTGTGTAATACGCGCTTTCCTAACGCGATTATAAGGAAGTTTTTAAACTTAGTTCGTTTCTTGTAAGTCTTAGTAAAAAGAACTCTTACGTTGTGACTAACATCGTAATCCGAACTTAGTAATCAATTCCTTCACGTTGAGTTACTTCGTTCCAACTTCCCGCCATCGAACTGACAGCTGGAATTTCGCTGCTCATCAGCCGGAACCACGCGGTTGCTTGAGTGATGGCAGTCCGTGTTCGGCTGGATTGCATTCCTTTGTTCTCTGTCACCGTGGACCCAGAACTTTCAAGACTCACTTTCCTCTTTTTAAATACCAATCGAACTTTCACAAAAGAGATTTTCAGGAGGAAAGTACAGTGCAGATTCAGCGTAATAATTTCGGCACGAAGGCGAATGACCCAATGTTGTTCCGGTTCGATATAAATGTAAAAATTAAGGAAGGAAGAGACAACGACGGAAGAAGGAAGAATAAAAATAGTAAGGAGTTAAGAAATAAAAATGGCAGCAAATATGAACGGAAGAAAGAGCGGGAAGGAAGTAAGAAAGAAAGAAGAGCGAAGGAAAGAAGAAATTGAAAGAAAAATGGAAAACAGAGAACAAAGAAGAACGAGAGAGGGAGTGGTGAGAGAAATGAGGAAAAGAAAGAACGTAAGAAAAGGAATATAGGGAAATAATAAAGAAAGGGAAGTGGAAATAAATAAATATAAAATATGAAATTTACAACTAAATATTCTACTATCCTATCTTTCCCATGCGTGCTGCATACGCCGCCTACTGCACTCCTTTCTGAGTGTTCGCTGTAGTAATATTTGGTGAAGATAATAGAATATGAGTCCCCACGCTATTCAATTTTCTCCGTTTTCTCGTTACAGCCTCTCTGACAGACCCTTATACTCTTCTGAAGACCAGATATAAACATCCCTACTCTGTGCCCTTTCTTAGGGTGAGGAATTTAAACATCAAATCTTAGGACATTACTGAATTACACTTTGTTTCATACGCCATGCGACAGTTCAGATATGTAACGCAAGCTAAATTGTAATTAAATCCATATTAAAAATTTCTTGGACTATGTCCTTCATCCAACATTTTTAAAAGAATAGAACGTATTTCTTCAAGGGCTACTACATCTGCTTCCGTCCTGAGGTGACGGTTGCCTACTCACTGGGCCAGTGATTGGGAGTAGCCCTTTCTGTAGGGCCAAGCTCAGTAAGCAGCAATCACATGAGAAGGGTAGCAGATGCAGTTCCAGATAACTTGTCTTCTAGCTTTTAGAATACGGAACGACGGACCTCGAGTAATTGAGAGTAGCTCTTTCTAACGGGCCCAACTGAGTAGGTTTATCCTTCTCTACCCACCTGAAGACGGAGACATATCCAGTCTCCGAAACGTCGTGGTCTTTTGTCTTTTATATACCAGACGATGGATGAAGTCCAAAATAAGCCAAAAGAAGTACAATAATTGTAAGTTTAATACACCACTGCCACAACTAGTATTTACTTAGTTCAGTTCTTGTACCTCTTGCTGGAAACCGGTAACTACTATCGTAACATTCGAAGTCCCTCTCATTTGCATCGCACCTTTCGTTGCACCACCATATCCTTCCTGCATTACTTAGAGAGTTGCATACTGAGTGGGAGGTGAAGATCAGACCCGAGGCACTTTGTATCTGATGCAAGTACTTACTGACGATGCTAAATAAGTCTTTGGCCAACTTTGGTCCTTCTGTTCTCACCACCAGAGTCATCCAGTCATCTTCAGTTTCCGTATAATCCTCTATAACCCCCAAAACTTGTCGACCGGCTCACCATTCCATCCCTAGAATTTGCCCTCCCTAAGCCCTTCCCTTCCCTCATCAAGAAGTTTGAACACTGTGCAGAAAGCCAAATGTTCGAGGGTCTGAAATCGGCTACTTGACGAGCTTAAAGTAATGTGCATCCATGTACAAAGTCCCGACCTATATTTCATAAGTAAGTAGAGGCTATGTTCACACGACCTGATTTTAGCCGTATACGGAAAGCTAAGCTGACAAGATAACCTTGTACACTTCTCTGTCCCTCATTGATACTTTTGGAAGAGTCTGATGGAATTTCGTAAAACTGTGGATGAATATCATGATCTAGAAATTACGTAAGTTGCTACTCTTCAGTCTCTTGTCACTTGTAACAATTATATGACAACAGTTAAGATTATGTTTTCGCGCTGAAATTAATTGAAATTTTATGTAGAAATAATCCGAAATATAACAGTGGCCCAAAGTAACATTCCAGGTCACGGACCCTTAGAGAGTCATTCGTATCTTAGGGCTACTGCAAGTAATGTTTGCGTTGCAAGATTCCATTTAGTTTCCAGATGTTTCATGTTCATAATAGGGCGGTTTAATTATTACCTGTTTTAGTTTTACATCTCTGAGAATCCATCATGCAGCTTTGAGTCAGAAGGACTTAGGTCGAAATTCTGCTTAGTGTTTTAGAGAAAACGGATTATAATCTGAAGCCGGATTCTGTTTATACAGTTGAAGTTCTTAGTGGTTTTCCTCAGTCCCTCCAGGAAAATTCCAGGATAGTATCTCATAATAGTCTACGACTGCTTCCTTCTGTCATATCCAATTTATTATTCACTAATGATCCTCCTATTCAAGTTACATAGTCTCAGATATTGACAATGCTGTTAAATAAACCGAAACTATAATACTAATAGTCTCTCAGTCCGATATGTTTGAGAGAACCCACGTTTTATTTCCATAGCCTGAATATAAACCATGCATTCTTTTTTTCGTTTGAAATACTTTCATTCCATAATATTAAACATAAAGAAAAATCCTGTACTTCCTGCAATAATTTTATTCCAAATTCCAAAGATTTCTCAAGGATATTACGTAAAGGTTCTTTAATCATGACTCTATATTCATTCATATCCATCATTCGCCTTAAGATGCTGATTTCTGTAATACCTATTCTTATTTTTTCAATTCCTATACTTGAATCCTTATTCATTTCTCTTACATACTCGTACTTAATCTTTTCCAGTGAGAAATTAGTTGGACATCAGCAGGAAATAAATAATGAATATGTGATCTCAGTTTAGCAATATCACGACACAGAACATGGATATTGCCAGATACGGAGGTGGCTACATATGGAAATCTTTAACTATCTGTGATAATATTTAATCTGGTTTCATGTCTTTGATACAAGAAAAGTGTAACGATGAGAAACAAAAATATTGATGGTAACAAGTGGGCGACGTAAAGAGAGATTAAAGAACGAAAAAAAGAGATAAGCGGATCATTAACGCAGTGAGATAAATTTCTGCCCTGAAATGCATGATTGGTAGAATTGGTACGAATTTTTCAATATAGATGTGTGAGATATGGTGAAGGCTGTTTATGTCGAATACTTTGGAATAATCGAATAATTTATGAGTGCAAGACAAAGCTCTTGCTCTGTAATGATCTTAATTCTAGTGACAAGACCGAATTAAAAGACGTTTAATTGGGAAAAATGGAAGAAAACAAATATATAAAGATATTGATAAGGAACTAAGGATGGTTTCAAAATGTTAACAGTTTCAGAAGAGAAAATAGTTGAACCTGTACGAGAAAAAGTCTAGAGTCTTGAAGGAAGTCAAACTGATGGCAGCTGTGACAACTTGTGTGCAATTTTATGCGAGGGATGCCAACATTGCATATAATATTCAGCTAAACAGAATAATACGTACCTAGGTTCAACATTTCACAGTCTATGAAGAAAGCAGTCTTCGAGGATGCGGCACAGTGTAGATGTGGTGTTAACCAACGTTCCTCCGAAACGTCGGTTAACACCACATCTACACGTTGCCACATCCTAGAAGACTGTCTTCTTCATAGTCACCGCCGTGAAAACCTCAAATCTTACATTTCACACTCTAGTCTACGCCGCAGTCAGTCAAATCCAGCCATGTCTTTCTATATATAAAGTAAATGATTTAACCAAAGCTAAAATTGCAGTTTGTTAACCGTTTCAGTCCACCTATTCTTTGGCATCAAAGCGAGATTACAGGCACCGCTTTTCAATGGCGATCAATTTTTATCCAAAACCACGTGTTACAAAAAGAGGAAGAATTTTCTTCCAATCCTAAAAAATTCGCATAGGAAAACTTTCAAGAGAAAGCTGTCAAAAATATCTTTCGGCGTTTCGATCAGTGTTTTACAAATGTACGAAATAAGATACCTCACTTACCTCCTCATAGGGTGGCACGTTCGAAACTGGTGACTTTGAGGAAAAATCTCGCTGATGGCGAGAATGAAAAAGCAACGATCTTGAATATCGTAAGAAAGAAAGTAAACAAAGGTCTCCTTAATATTATTGTTAACCAGCCTGCCTGATGCAACACGAAAGGACAGACGACTACCACAGAGAATCAAATAATTACCTGCACATTAATAAAAGGAAAATAAAACGTAATAGATTTGAATGACCACAACAGGAATTATGTATGGAGTAATAATGACGGATATTCATCCATGACTCAGTAGTAGAAGGGGGTGTAAATATGTCCTGTTTTATCTGCACGATATACTTGAAACAAGGGATTAAATCATATTTTATGACTGATGTACATAAAACCACTATAGGAACAAGAAGGGAACATATAATTTAAATAACAAGGTCACCAACTATGAAGTTGATTATAACACTCAAATTTATGTCGCCCGAACACGATATAGACATTGTGACACATACATATATATGTATGAATATGAATACTTAGTACAGTATATATGCAAAGACAAATGATTATATGGGTGTTGAACTGCTTTACAAATAATTATTTTAAAAGAGTGCATTAATTTAATATATTATGAATAAAATATTTATTTTCCCTCGAACCTTTGCGAATTTCCTTTAGACATGTAGAATTTGAGATTATTACAGTGGTGGTTATGAAGATTTCTATTTTATGAAATACAACGTCGTGTATTCTGTTGAAGGTCAGATGAATTATGCTTGCTACATTCGGCATGATGCCTTTTAGCTCGTATTTCTTCGACTCGAAGATGGAGGCAAAAAGTTTCTCAGAAACATCCGGTAAATTTCAAGTACTACACGGGGTCATATCACTGGAAAGAGAAGTTTAGTTTACACATCTTCAGAGTCGATTAATATTTTAAAAAAATACACATAAAATTCACATAAACTTCCATGTAATATAGATGACACAAATTTTCAGTGTGGTTAGAATGTGTAAGAAAACATACATTTGTGTCGAACAAATTAATCGAAAATTTAAGGTCTCTGTATGTAGGTCCAGTAGTTTGGGGTTTATATTGCGTAAAATTATTGCTGGCGCTTTTTGACGATTAGGCTGACAAGGTAACGTTTTTGTTTAGGCTTAATTGCTGTGGCAGATTGTTTTCTTATGAAATAAGTCCCTAATTTTTCGTTTCTACCTCACAAAATTTGTTCCTATGCTTAACTAATTAAGCACTATGCCTCGAAGGCGTATGAGAGACTGGATGTATAGATCCACATTTTCTTGGCCTCGGCACTAATTGGAGTTGAATGGTCAGCTTCACTCCCCGGCCGCTTTACCTCAGGGAAATAGCCCGTGTTACCCATTTTGTAGGAGGTTGGGTGGACCTCGGAGCCGGTCTGGACGACGTGGGGAAGAGTAAATTCTTGATCCTATTGGGACTCGAACCCCTACCCCTCGGTCGTCCAGTTCGTAGCCAGTCGCTATTTCGACTGCGCTATCCCAGCGACTGTTTCTACCTCATAAACAAGGAAATTGTGCACTGGAGGGAGAAGGCTTGTGGAATTATTTTACGGTCTGGACGTGAGATCTTCATGTGCATCTGCTACAGTACTAACAAGAGAATCACAGACTCTGGGAGACTTGAAGCGAAAAACATCCAATTTTATTCAATTGCAGCGTCATTAGTGTTACGTGAGATATGAACTTCACGTCCTTTATTAACTTATTTCTTCTTTAATTTATTAAATTACACAGAGCGAAAAATATTTAGTAATCCGATTAGTTTAATTTACAGAAAAATTACCTGAACTAGTTCTGTTGTTATGATTTGTGCATAACGGGCGTACGAAAAAATGCAGTGATTCAATTACTGCTAAAATAATTGACTTAATGACTTTCCTTGATTTATTCGCAGGAATCATAATTTCGATTTCATCTTATTAGCAGATGTCTAATGAAGCTAATAATGATGACAGCCAGACTTCGGTAGCTTAACAAAAAAGATACTTGTCTATCTCAAAGATTTATTGTAAAATTTAACAAAATTTTAAGAACATTTCCGTTGCATGAGAATGTTTGTGTGAGTGCGTGTTTATTCGTTGGTGTCAAGACACGTTAGCGTCGATGGTTATTTTGGCCTGAATAATTTTTTATTTCGATAGAGGTTAAAAACGTAATTACTTAATCTGGAGTAAAACAAATTAAATAATGGCCTACAAAATATAAAGTGTACTTAAAAATGGACGGAGGACAAATTTCTAAATTTTTCCGGCTTTATAATAATGCATAGGAGCCGGGGCATTGTAGAAGGTATAACGACTGGCTACGGGCTGGAAGACCGAGGGGTCGGAGTCCAAGTCCTGGTGGTGGCAAGAATTTTCACTTCTCAATGTTGTCCATCCTGGTTCTGAGGCCCACCCAGTCTCCTATACAATGGGTATGGGGGGCTCTTTCTCCGGAGGTAAATCGGCCAGGGCGTGAAGCTGACCACTCACCTCCATCCTGTGCCGAGATCAAGAAATATGGATTTATATATCCACTCCTCCGTTCGCCTTCATGGCCTAGTGCTTAATTAGTTAATCACAGGTACAACTATACCTGTACTTTATATTAATGCATGATCAGTCAACTTCAGCTGAAGGCTTTGCTAATTCAATCCAACAGGTGTGATCAGGAGCCTCACAATTGCCTTCGTAATGTCGGTGTAGAGTAAGCACTACATATGCACCTCAATGTCACAGGTGAGCAATAGAATTTAACGCAATCGGGTCATTATCTCAAAGCAATCTCTACACACTCTTCGCTTGTGTTCAGCGGGTGGCTCTACACATGAATGTATCTAAACGATCATAGCGATTCAGTTTCTACTTCCATAATTCATATTTTTGTAAATCTCGTGTTCTATTCTCTTTCCCAAGTCCGGGATTTACATATTTTTTTGTGGATCTCGTCAATTCCTTTAAAAAAATCAGGGACAGTACCTTAATATACGTCACGCCTATTGTTTCATGCCCATCACATTTCATCGTACCATTCCGTGAAGAGAACGTTCCTAAATGAATCTATTATTCACTTTAATTATTCAGCTTTGCGTGCTATATTAGCCGCTATGTGAGCCAATTACAGAGTTATTGAATTCTTGTGTGGTATGGATAGGAAATCTTTGGGCTTTCTGACTATAATACTGTGAATTGTGTCAGGGAACTGAGGTTTTAATTATATGAGTCTTGCTAAACCCGGTCAAAACGAAAAGATATTAAAATCTTAGAAGAAGAAGGAGAAGAAGGAATGATAAAATTACTATATAAAATATATGAAAGAATAAATTGAATAACCAAGCTAACATAACACTGTACACTGCCTGATAAATGTAAAATAAGCAATATTAGGGGTTGCTTACAAATGAATTTGATTTAAAGCAATGAAACACTGAAGGAGGGTGCAAATGTGGAATGAGAAATGAAGGATATCAATTGATCAAAATAAACGTGCACAAAAAGTATATTTATAAGTTAAATATATATAATTTCATACCGAAATTATACAGACTCAACACTGAAAGCGTTATCAAATAACTTACGAAGAAATATTACGTATACTGTAAGGAAAAGATAGATGAGTTTAGAAAAGTATCAAAGAAATACTAGAGGAAAGACTGTGCTGAATTTTTAAAATCACTTGAACGTGACGTTGTATGAACACAAAGGAAAACATTTGAAGTATTTAAGAAATTACAGACAGAGGTAAGTGACCAGTTGCAAGTTGGTGAAATGTCTAATAAAAAGTTAAGGATGCTTAAATAGGAGACAATACAACAGAACTGAAGGAGCAGAGGATAATGTAGAAGATAAGAAGATGGAAACGGTGAACAATGTACACAAGCTAAGAAGCTAAACAGAAAATTCTCGGTTCGCATAATTTGGATTTAAAATTGATTAAACGTGAAAGATGCCGTTACCGACGGGGATTCAACGAGACACAGAGCAAATTAAAACACGATGGGGGGACCGAGACCATCTTGGCACATGCCTTCCATATCTAATTCTACAAGGTTAATGAAGATAATGAAACAAACAATTATTACTTTCAGAAATATACTTAGAAGCAATCTATGCTCTATTCTAGTAACAGATTTTCAACGGTTTGGGAGACACGGGTTGCTATGCGAGCAGGTTAAGCTATTCATTTGGAATTTTTCATGACTCTGAACAAGAAGGACGCTGTTGGTTGTTGGGGTGGGAACAGAACACTAAGAGCCGCTGGGATATACATCATCAACATAGGCATCCAAGGAATGGAGATTAAATTCAAGGAAAGAGCAGCATATCATAACGGAGGTGTTGTAGTGTGTCCTATATAATTACAATAGTTAACGATGTAGTGCGCAAGTCTTATTAACGATCGAGTTAAGGGAGAGGGGGAGAGAGAGAGAGGGACAGGAAACTGGGTCTCCCGGCTGGTGCTCCAAATGTAGAGCTAATAACACGTTCGTCACAGGAGCATTATTGTATATGGGCATAACTGCTGCAAAGAGCTATGACTTGTTCCTCTAACATGCACAAGAATACTGTGTACGATGCATTAGAAACTAATCAACGGCTGCGGTAAATCGGTCTGTTACTGCAGATAGAGACAAATTAGGGATTTCTCGAAGAAATATAATATTGATCCCCATCATGAGAAAAGAAGGTAAAGTTGTCCCTCTGCTCAACGAATTAAACACTACACCATGAAGGAGTATGGGGGAGTGAATGTATAGATCTACATTCTCTTGACCTCGGCACCAGCTGGAGGTGAGTATTCAGCTTAACGCCCTGGCCGCCTTAATCCCGGAGAAAGAGCCCCCGGTACCCATTGGATAAGTGGGTGGGTGAACCCCAGAGCCGTTCTGGAAGATTTGGAGAAGAGAAAATTCTTGACCCTACCGGGACTCGAACTCCAACCCCTCAATCGTCCAGCCCGTAGCCATTCGCTATACAGACTACGCTACCCCAGCTTTTTCCCATCATGAAAACAATTCTAATAGCAATATCCACGTATATGCTTTGTCTCGTAACTGAATACCTGTAAAACTGTACCTGTAAAATACAAGTACATTTTAAAGGATTCTGACTTTGGTGTATAACACTTGGGATTACTGAAATTTTGGATTTTTTTTTTTATAATCTGATGTTCTAAGGAACATAAATGTTTGAGGTTAGTTCTTTCTAGAATACCGGACGATATACAAAGTCCAGAAATTCAGAAATTCCAAATTAAAAAGTATAGCTGCTCTCTCTCCCCAAAGGCATGTTCATTGGAGATCTGGCAACCAGACTGCAGCATACTGGATACTTACACCAATTCTGGTCGAGATTTTCAATTTCAAAATAAAGTACTTCGGTATTTTGTCTTGTGTATAATCTAGGGTGGCCCCATATTGATCGCAACAAGAATTACATGCAACTTTCTTTCTTGATACAGCATTCAAAGCGTCTTTTTCTCTTACACATTACGTCTATTTGTTATCGAGACTGACCTGTTTGCAACGCACTGAAAATGGAAACAGCAAGAGGCCCGAGGTGGAACCAGACAACGCTTTCGATAGCCCCAATTTATAATAGCAAATTACATTATTATGTCATTGAGTCTCTAGTCCTTATCTACTGGGCTCCATTGGGTACGTTTTACCTGACGACGCAGACAGAATCCAATTTCCGAAACATTGTGTTTTGAAAAATAAACAGGACGGTACTTAGATAAAGACAGGACGACGGATAGTGTCCAAAAACATAAAATTGGTACTAATGTACCATCCTCACAATCTTTTAGATCTTAATAAGGCAACAACTTGGGTGCAAAATCCGAGGTTGGAGGCTAAGACCGTGTACTGTACACACATATGTTAAATGAAGCGTCACTGATCTAATTACTTTACATTTAGTACCCGTGAGAGATCAGTTTTTCACGGACTGCCAAATGTAGATGTGATTAAAGATACAGTTCATGTTTCAAACCTTTGACTTGTTGATGTACGTTAATTTCACTTACCTGTCCAACTGAAGAGGCGACGTGTGGTTTCGTACTACTTACGGTGTGAGTAGATTCACTCACGGTGTTAGAAACTTCTGAAGCGTCTCTGGCATTTGGATCCTTGTAATGAAGTCCTTATCTGTGACAAAGTCACTTGAATAAAATTGGGATAATTGGATACCTTATCACTTACCATATAATACTCCACCCTAAGTTACTAGTTAAAATATTTCTCTTACTATTAACGTTTTAAATTACATATAAAGCAAATAAATAGAAAATAAAAACTATGGATGATTTGAGGTCCTCAGAGAGGTGGGTGTGACTAATTGTATCCCCTGGTATATAACACTATGTAGTCTGTTGAAACCCAACCGACATTTCGCAGGGATATTTCACCTCCTTCCTCAGGGTCGAAAAACATGTTAAAGCAACTAACAAGCACGAGACAGACAGTTGCTGATTCTGCCTGGTTTCTTGTTCGCGCCTACTTTCTGCACCCTGAAGACGGACGCGACAAGTTACTGTGAATCATCTTTTGACTTTCAATGGGCTACATTATTACAGCCCAGAAGATAAAAATCCATAAAAAAGCAGGCTCTTATTTTATACACACGAGAAGTGTTATGCTTCACTTTGCGGGAAGAAAATGGTTCGAGGCCACTGAGAATGTTTGAACCTGATGATACTGAATAGAGTTATCAATAAAATACGTTTAACTAAAATGCTAATGTGCTATAGATTGGTTCTCTGCACTCTGAATGGGAGGCTGGAAAGTAGGACAAGGGAGTCAAACTCCGGCATCACAAAATGTGAACTCTAATGGTCCTAAAAATGTATTCAAATATTTCAGGTAATATGACTGTCAAACCCAAGATAACAGAAAAGGAATTGTGGCTCATTATACAATCTTGTACACAATCTGGATAATAAAAGCATTACTTGGTGCCACCACAATACTCGTGCTCGTGCTCGTACTCGCCAGGCTTATGCTCGTCGGGAGACTAATCTGGTATTTACTTGTGCTTGTAAATCTTCGTCCACACTACTTCAGTTGTTCGCCAGGCTTCGGCGAGTGAGAATCCGTGTATTTAATCGTAGTGTGTATAGGCTGTAGTCGTATTTTAATTTATTGGCTATAGTTTTTAAAATAAAAAATTAAAATTTGCTTTATATGGACGCGCCTTCGGATACAGTCGCTATTACAAGAGCATTTCAATCCGGCAGGCTCCGCTACTGCGGCCGCCACAAGTTGTCGCATGCCTCCACTACAACCTCAAACAGAAGTGATGTGGCTCGTTCACAGCCTCCCAGCCAAGTATATCATTGTTTTGGAGCACTTCTTTCTCATTTCTTTCCTTTTCATTCTGCAGTTTTCTTTCTTATGTTAATACCAGTATGAAGAATAACCGTTCTTAGAGAGAGGTTTGCTCAGTAAAATACCGAGGGTATCATGAAACTGGCCGTTGAAGGCATCGTAGTGTAGGCATCGTAGGCATTGGTGTAACGTTACAACATCTCAGATGAGTGAAATGTCTGAAAATGCCCTGCAGATCACCAAGTCCTTGACATGGCAGATGGTCTTGTCAAGCGTATAGCAGGAGCCCTCTGTTGCTGTTGTTTTCACAGCTGACGGCTTCGTGTTGTTGATCTGTGACTTCGAGCCTCATCATCCAAGATGAACGGTATAATTAAGCCATGCACTGGGAAATTTGAGTTATACTTCCAGTTCTAGTTCTAGTTCCAAAATTTGAAGTTTATAATAATGAAATACATATCGTGACGTATTTCTCTACCTAAATAATGTACACGTATATGAGAAAGTACATTAAATAGTAATTTATCTGAAATGTATTGTCAGCACTATAAAAGCTAAGGATTATAAACAAAATTAACCTCCTTTCATCTGCACCTTCCTTCTAATCAGCGTTAATGTCAGACGCCTTTAATATGCTCATTTAAGTAACAGAATTCACCAAAGAATAACATAGGCTTACACGTGATATGAATTTCGTGATTCGAAGTTGTAGAAAATCGGGAAATGGACGCAAGAATTACTGTAAAATACGAAGAGGAAATTTTTAGTGGGTGTAATTTTCAAAGAGTGGAGGACTAATGACGTTGAAAATTTTTCAACCATTTTTGCGAGGCTACCAAGGGTTTCCCAATGTATCGACACGAAATCGTATTTATTTCCTGTGAGGAATGAATTCCTTAAACGAAGGCAGGTCTGATGAAGGTCAGAGTCGGACTTCAGGCGACTTCTTGCCGGTCTGATTCTTATTAATATCACTTTTAATTTTGTATTTAGATAGAAATAATGACATCATATCAATATACATGTAATTTTAACCAAAATTTTGTTGCGTTACATGTAGCACGCTAGCCGATCACGGTCGCCTAGCGATCTAAGGCACGTACTGTCTTTGCTCGCTTGGAAACCGAGATCGTGGGTTCGAATCCCACTTATGACATGGATGTTTGTGTGCGTTTATCTGTGATTGTATACAGGTAGAGGCTTTGCGACGAACTGATCACCCTCCCAAGGAGTCCTACCGAATGTGTAAGATCTAGAAAACCGAAGTGAATGGAGAAGTTCATGGAGGTAGGCCTAGGCCCACTGGGGCTATAGTACCAAGGGGAAAAAAATGTAGCATGTTAGCAATTAATTAACACTTAGTCTGTTCGTCATTTACCAACAGCGGCAGATATGTTCTTTTTAATTGGGGCTACAGACCTCATTTGGGCCTAGGCCTACCTCCATGAACTTCTCCATTCACTTCGGTTTTTCTAGATCTTACACATTCAGTAGGACTTCTTGGGCGGGTGATCAGCTCGTCACAAGGCCTCTGCCGTGCACAAATACCGAAAAATGCACACACAGAAACTAAACATCCATGCCCTGAGTGGGATTCGAACCCACGATCCCGGCTTCCGAGCGAGCGAAGACAGTACATGCCTTAGGCCTCTCGGCTACCGTGACCGACCCGCGGTAGATATGTAGTTTGTAAAATTAATAATTTTAGTTTGAACGAATATGGAAAGAAGGGCTAGTGACTTATTAGCTGAGTGAAGTCTCCTAGAGAGACTAAGAAGAGTAAATAAATATCTCGATAGCCTGATTAGGGCCAGAATTACTTCAAAGTGCAGCTCATTTCTGCAGACCTGCTTGCTTTTCATATTACGAACTGCACTATATAAGCGAGGCCTCGCCAGTGATCCTGGTCCTGAGCCAGACAAATTCAGTCCAAACCCTTACGCTCTAGATCGGTTTGTAGTATCCTCCATCTATTACCAGGTCTACCAAGTAGTCTCTTTCCTTCAGCTTTTCGTCCTAAAAATTTGTATGTTTGTCTCTCCTGCTTAGAACATGCTACGCGCAACGCCAATCTCATCCTTGATCTAATCGCCTGAATATTATTTAACGAAATAAGCAAATAATATCCTCTGCTTGCATACACTGTTACAGGTTCTCGGATACTTACGTTCAAAACCTTCGTGGATTATTTTTTCCCTTACAGTATGGACTGACGATGACACTCGTTAGAAAGAGGTTCATCATTTGTCCTGACCAACTGCGCAGAAAATGCGGTGCGCAGACTTCGTGACCTTCGTGCACCGACTAACTGGTTCTTAATTTTCCGACGCTGTCCGCACGTCACATAACGCTTAACAGTGTGATGATTATTGAATTATTAATTGTCAAGAATTTGAAAGGAAACTTTCGTGACCTAACGTAAGTACGAGTATTATGCTTGAATATGTATGGAGCGGCTGAAAATTCCATGTAAACCCAGTCGGGACGGTTGGAGTTCGACCGAGATTCAAGTTGAGCACATCCCGAATACGAGTCTAGAGATGTTGCTGTACAGGCCTTCTCGGTAGCAGCAGCGACGGAGGAGAAAATGAACGTGTAACACTCGACTGCAATGTTGGAAATGCGCTGGAAGGAAATAAGTACATAAACAGGCGGAGGAAGAATGAAGCACAGGAGAAAGGAACTTGCAAGCACAATTAAAATTTCTCAGACGCGCCCGGGCTTCTAGTGTCACAGGCATCTCATCTTGCTTGCTGTTTTTAATTAATGTAATTATGTATTCAACCATTGAAATAGCTTTCCTCCCTTTCCGTTTGTCCTTAAGAAAATGTAATTCTTGTTTTCACTTTGTAGGCCCTAGTAACTTGTGATCATATTATGCTTCGACTGCCGTATCCACTGACAAATATTCCTAAGGGTCAGTATGTCTAGGCTTATTTAAAGGTAGTATGAACATGGTGACCAAGAGAGAAATCATGTTCCTACCGGGAATTCAAACCCTATTTACAAACTTATAGTCAGTTGCTCAATAACTGACATGCTCTTCTTCAGATCCTTTCAGTTCCATTTACGTTTCCGATATAAGTGAGATATTAAAGAAAATACATTTACTACAAAAAATTTATCAAATGACTACTTGAGGCATAAATGACTATCTCAAGGCTACTATTTCTAACAACAATACAATCGATATGTGTATGCATATATATCTACTAAGAGTATGAAGTCTGAAGTGATTACAGTTAAATTAAAATCTATAAATATCAACCCCATAAATTTCGTTAGACTAATCTACAAAATTTTCCTTCTACATCGCTCGTACTATGGAACTTAACACTTCAATGCACTTGAGAAGATTACGTACAAGAATCTTTAATATATCCGTGCTAAACTGGTAATTAAACTGACAAAGACTACTTTCGAAAGCTGCCTCCACTCCTCGTTATCTGCATGGAGGAAGAAGTTATATAAATTCGGATACGAAAAGAGATTCAAGGGTTAAACTATCGAGTCCTGGAAGAACAGCAAGTCATTTTATTGACATGCCAGTCTAAAAGTCGCATATGGAAGAAAATAATAATTTTCTTTTTTCAGGTATGAGATATGAAAAATCCAAGAGTTAGTTCATCACACAATCAGCAATTAAACAAGAAACAATAAGATAAATTATTGAGGTAGTAAGGGAGATAAGAAATTCATAAAATTTTAGTAGGAAAATATCACTTTAGGCTTAGTTTAAGATGATATAAAAAAAAAGGTGTTTGAGGAATTAAATGCATCAGATTTCGTTTTAATCTCTCTCATTATAATAAACAGAGGCGGAACCATGTACGCATGACATTAAACCTTCGGGCTCCGGAAAAGACGGGGAACATTTTCACCTGCTGAGTGACTGTTATTTTGTCACGGACTGTCCTCCAAGGATATTTAGATATTTATAGTTTTTTTTTTAATTATTATAATATCTTATCTATTACAGTTGAATGTAGCTTAAAATAAATATTTTTTTTTTTAATTCTTGGAAAATACCTGTATTATTTAGTAAATTAGACCACGTACTAAAATCAGGTTGGCGTAGACCGAAAATGAAACCTGTAATGAAACTGAGATTTGTAACAGAATTGTTTGAAAGCAACATGCAATCTGTCTATATATTGATATTAACCTTTTAATTTATTAATTCCTTGGTCATTTAGCGACAGGTCATATAAATCGTATATCATTGTATGATAACAGCAGATGACAACAGATATTTAGTTATTCGATATAAGGCAGTCGAAGCATGTGTCTATATAATATCCAAGAATAAGTTGAAGACCTCAGTAAACTNTTCTACCCTGAAGATGGAGGGGATACGTTCTTCCGAAACGTCGGTTAACACCACATATACACGGTGCCAAATCCCAGAAGACTGCTTCCTTCATAGTCACCGCCGTGAAAATCTCAAATCTTACCGAGTAAACTTATGAAAAATCTCAATTATAATTAATACCATAGAAACAAACGTCTACAGGATTCGAGATATACCGACCTTCTTAGCACATTTTGGTTGTAGGAAGCCCCTTTTTTAAGTTATTAAAAAGTTTGAATCAGTGAAATGAATTAACTTGTAGCGAAAGTGAAAATGTAAGAATTATATTCGTGAGATATTATAATGTTTCTAATTCTGGTTGCTTTCTTATGCTGAATTTATATGCTGCTCGCTTTATGTATTTATTTATAGCGGTCTAACGAGGTACAGTGTAGAAACACTATTTTTTTTCTCAACTTAGAATGTCAGTCTCTAAGCAACTTCAATAAACGTGAATCCCACAAAATTCTTGTGTTCCGCGAACAACAAATTAGAAAGAAGCCCCACAACACTTTCTTCTTTCTCTTCTGTAAAACTACATATTAATGTGTTTATTCGTTCTTATAGTAAAATTATTATGATGGGGTTACTCGCTGGCTTCCCACCGCGGCTGCCCCTGTTCGATTCCAGTTCTGGTCAAGTGGGAATTGTGGTGGACAAAGTGGTACTGGGACGGGATTTCTCCGAGTACTTCGGTTTCCCCTGCCATTCTTCATTCCACCAAATTTTCCATCATCATAATCACCCTGGGCAGGCTACAATAGGCCAATTAGTGGCCGCCTTGCCGAGTGGAACCAATTGGACTCCACCCCCTACTAAGTGAATAAAAAGAATGTTATTATTATTACCTTCATGAAGATATAATTAATATTATGCACTCAGCATAAATAAGGAAAACAATCTAAGTAAAATATGAATTATAAATTTTAATGTACCTATTTTATTTCATGTTGGAATATTTTTAATTGAAGTGTAATTATTTTATACGAATACGCAAGCAGATCAATATCGTAGTCCTACCGGCCATAGGTGTTCAGAGTTCTCCATCTCTGTGGATTCATCTGGGCAACAATTTGAGGTTTCAGATTTCCCTGAGAAGCAACAGCATCACCACTGTCTTATTTATTTATTTATTTTATTATGGGTTGTTATTAATTCTGTGGCCACATTTGTGTTGGCTTACTCCAGTGCTCTTACATGGAGCATCATTCACTGTTTCTGTTGTAGTTAGTATAATCCACACAGCACACTCCGAGTGCAGTTAAAAAGCAGAACTGATCTGTAAGAATACTTCCATGCAAGAACTTTCGCAGGATTTGCCTCGAGAGACGGAGAAGACACAGCGAACGGTCAGCGTCAACAATCAAAGCCGGAATTCATGAGTTAGGAGTAAATATTCTAACCACTCAATCACCTTTTTCGTCTCATTCAGGTAACTGGCTGCCCTTCTATTGAGAGATTATAAACGTTTTCTTTGTGGGTGTTAGAGTAACCTAGACAGGCAAGAATAATCTTTAAATATGCAATTGACACAATAGTCATTAGAACGCCAAGAAAAATTTCGCTCTACAGAGACTGTCAGTGAAATTATGCTGTATTATATTAATCCTTGACTGGTTAATACAAGTTGCCTGTAGCAGAGTTGACATGCACTTCTTTGTTCTGTAAGTTTCCATTTAAATGCTGGCTTATAGAAATGAATACATTTTTTTTAAAGAAGTGTGTTGGAATGACCAGGCGTAAGCATACTGCCCGAGGGCTTAATGTGAGATGTTACATCATTCGAAATAGTCCCAGAATCAACTGGAAAGGAAACTAAGTTGAATTTCCTGTACTGGTAGCAGATTGAACTCAAGGCCAAATATGAAAGATGAACTCTTCATCTGAAAAAACTCATTACAGTCGCTCATGGCCCTTTCTATTAATGTAACCTCGGAGGAATCCTTTTTAAATAAGCCGGTAACAACTCCAAGTGTTTCTGATTTCATATGCAGATAATATTACCGATGATGGATTTCGTCAGACAGCCAATGAATGTGAAGTTCAATGGCTGCGGCCTGTGTCAAACCTCCTACATTATTCATCTGGAGTGCACTTATGTTCCTATTCGGAAGGTCTTCCTTCTTTACTTAAAAGAATGGTACGATGTTGAGGGAAGTTGAAAAATGTTTGTGCAAGAGTACCGCTTTCACTCCTAGCTTAAATAACTTATACTCTTGCCCTTTTCCCAGATGGCCAGTCCCTTCTATCACTCTTGAACTTTTGGTGTTATAACATAGCTTAGGGCCTGAACAACTGAGAAGCCAGCATCACCAATAATGTAGATACAGGGGGTAGAATTTCTTTACATTAATTGTTCCAAGTTTTCAAAGACTTGTGATATTTCATCTTTTAAAAAATATTATATTCAGTTTACTCTGGTAACTTGATGGCACAGTCAGTATAGCGACTGACTACGGGCTGGATGACCAAGGGGTCGGGGTTCGAGACCCGGTGAGGGCAAGAATTTTGTCTTCTCTATGTCGTCCAGACCGGCACTGGGGTCCAGCTATCTTCCTATTCAATGGTTACCTGGGGTACTTACCCGGGTGTAAAATGGCCGGGGAGTGAAGCTGCTCACTCACTCACTAACTAGTACCGAGGTCAAGAAAATGTGGATCTATACATCCACTCCCTCATACGTCTTCATGGTGTAGTGCTTAATTAGTTAAGCACAGGGACAATTTTACCTTTACCTTTACTTGATGCCTACGAGTGCTTTACTGGCGGTTAATTTTTATAAAGATTTCGAAGTAATGTGAACCGATGCTCCTCAGTTTACATTAAAGTAATAAGCGATTCCACGACCTTCAGTAAATTCACAGCCATTTCAACGCTTTTTGGATTGGAGTTAAACCATAAAGTGTATCTGAAATTCTTTCCAAATTATCCGGGAAATCTTATCGCTTTCCGAAGAAAATGTTTCTTCTCTTCCCATTTTAGAAGCAGACACCAGGCCTTGTTTATCTAATTTGCAAAATGAAATTGCGTGGATATGCCTCACATCTTCTCTCACAAACTTAACTACAATTTCTAAATTTTTCAGATATTTCTACATGTTTTACATTGTCCGCCCAACAACTTTATAGGTTAGTCTTCTGTTTCGGGGTATTTATAAATGAAAAAAAAAGAACTTGTTAGTTACGGTCCCAGTTTCCGTAACTAATTCAATTCAAATCCAATTGAACAGCTACAAGGCTTATTACGGAAACAGCATAGTGAAATTAATTACAATGCGGGAAAAAAACAAATGACAGCCACAGGGCCAGAAAATAATAATAATAGTAATAATAACAATAATAATAAATATGTTGGAGTTTACGTTTGCCATAGAAACCGACATATGACAATGAGAACTAGCACTGGCGTAATGGGAACTAATTTACTTGTCTTTCTTCCCACCAACAGGCTAACTTAAATTAATATCTTAATGCAATCACAAAATGTAACACAAAAATTGATAGCAACACGTGGAACTCAGTATGTAATGTTTAAATGTAGTATTTAATGTAGTGTTTAAATATTTGTAAACGAGATACAATAATATTTAAATTTATTTTATCTTATCTTTAGTGTCTGATAACTTTAACAGAGATAAGACATAAAATATGAAAATGACGACTTCCTTAAACTGGAGGGCGCTCTCTTGTCACAGAGTTACCAGTAACTTAGAACCACAGACAACATCACTTTCCAAAATGTTTTAAACAAATTTATGTCGATATTCAAGTAGTTTCTCCCATTATCCTTGTCTTATATCGTGACCGATAAACTAAAGTTCCTAAAATAAATGAATCTCTGTTCATTTAAAGATTTTCAAAATTGTGTTCACTTGTCTGAGCTGCTTCCTCACTGATACTGCTAAACAAAAACATGGAATTATATTCGTAATAGAATTACGTATATTATGCAGAGTGATTAGTAACATATTTATGGCCCTTCCTCTAGGACTCAGTATGTCTGATGTATTTGTCCATCACAAGATTTTAAAAGCAGTGTCTTATTATCGGTGCAAAGCGCCTGGGAACTTCTGTCCGCTGATGAAATACGTTACTGCACCAGCTGTAACTGAGCGCAAAATTGTAGCATGCTCCCAGAGCCACTTTTACTTGTTATTATAAGCACTTGGTTAAAACATTGTCAAAGAAAAATAGGTTCTGCCAGCGGGATTAGATCGTTTATCAGATAGTGAGGAAATTGTCTGCACTGCTCACTCCGCGGTGTTTATTTTTGTGCATGTCTATGCCAATGAGGTAACAGGAGACGTGACAGGAACTAGTTCTGCTCGTCCATATGGGCAAAAGTAAATTTCAGGTTCTACAACAAACACGTTATTTCATGTGAATATTTCGCACACAGTGGATAAGATAACAGTATGTATTTAATGGTCTGATAAAATCAAGTGACCGCCTCTGTTTTCTAGTGGTCAGAGTTCCTGGCTACAGATCCAGAGGTCCCGGGTTCGATTCCTGAAGATACAAGATTTTGTGAGAAGTAGTGGGTCTGGAAGGTCCAATAAACCTCGTGAGGATAATTGATGAGCTACTTCATTGGAAAATTCTAAGCTCTATCTTTCTTTTAAACAACTTCATTCTGAGTTGCATTTTATGTATTCTGATAAGCCATTCCTTCTCCTGGAATCAGCATATGAGAATAAGATCCTGTATCAATATTTTCTGTTTATCTTCATTTTAACGGGACACTCTCTAGTTACTAGTACATTAAAATTTCATTGTCGATTACCTTACAATAATGGGTATCATGAATATCATTATGATATAAATATTCCTTATGTATTCTTTTCAAGAACCTATTTGCAAGTATTCTCGGATACAGTGTGGTCAGATAAGTTCAGTTATGATCTTCCATTGATTCATTGACAGTAATCAGTTCGAATACAAAAAATATTTACAGCTTACGACCTTAGAATGAATGAGGAATTATATTCTGAAACGTCCATCCACTTTGTCTATCTAATTAAGAGGACAGGGTATAAAGTATATATAGGAGATACGTTATACTAATTTCCTTTGCAGATGTTCGTTGTTTACAGCGAGCATCTGATCCCAGACATGTGGCGACCACTATAATTTTTATTCTTGTTTGCTGAGACCTGCAACGTGGAACGTGCTCATGCAGAAAACGTAGACTTGCAGTCTCAATAAATGTGTTATTACAAATGGCGAAGCAGCAGAACTGTCTGTGGTGTGAACCCGACGAGATCAGTTCTGGTGTTCAAAACGCAAACCACAGAACTTGCAAGTCAATCCAGCGAGCGTTGTGGGATTCGTGTTCTAGCCACGTCAGTTGAGAGGATCTATATGCTAACTAGAGAAAGTGGTTACGTTGGTGGGTCACTTTACGTTTCACTCAGTATTGCGAATAATAGCGTAGAGTGGTAAGATGGTAGGTGAATGCTGAATTAGAAAGGATTTCGAAGGAAGCTGTTGTGGCCCGATTTAGGCAGTATTCTGCCTCGTGTCTGAAATGAGAGAACAAGGCAAAAAAAAATGATATGAAATCTCCATTTGCTTAAATGCTATAAAGAAATGAAAAGTTATTTCTAAAAACACTTTTTTCCTAAAAGCCAGAGGATGGATATTTGCATTTATTTCATATGATTTGCACCTGTAGCCGAGCGTTCTAAGGCATGCACTGTCTTCGCTCGCTCGGAAGCCGGGATCGTGGGTTCGGATCTGTTTCCTGTGAGGTACGAACTGAATTCTTATATATTATTCTTATACACTGCCGGTCACGGTAGCCGAGCGGTCTAAGGCATGTACTGTCTTCGCTCGCTCGGNTCGCTCGGAAGCCGGGATCGTGTGTTCGGATCTGTTTCCTGTGAGGTACGAACTGAATTCTTATATATTATTCTTATACACTGCCGGTCACGGTAGCCGAGCGTTCTAAGGTATGCACTGTCTTCGCTCGCTCGGAAGCCGGGATCGTGGGTTCGGATCTGTTCCCTGTGAGGTACGAACTGAATTCTTATATATTATTCTTATACACTGCCGGTCACGGTAGCCGAGCGGTCTAAGGCATGTACCGTCTTCGCTCGCTCGGAAGCCGGGATCGTGAGTTCGAATCCCACACAAGGAATGAATGTTTAGTATGTGTATATCTTTATTCTGTGCTTAGGTAGAGGCCTTGCGACGAGCTGATCGCTCGTCCAAGTATTCTACCGTCTGTAAAATGATCAAATTAAAGAAAACAACCTCGACATCGTAAGGTATAAGAGGAACGGATTAAGTAAGTAAGTATGTTATATTATTTTCCACTTGATGTCACTTTATTCATTAAACCCTTGTGAAACAACGAAAGAGCAGTGAAAGTAGAACACTTTATTATGAATAGAAAGAGCGTCATGTTTCCAAATCAACTAGAAAAGGGACCGGGAAGCTATAGGGACGTAAGTATTGTAAAGCGTAGAGAAATTATCGTGATCAATTTTTCAGATGACGATGGACACAAACTGAAAATGTTACAGCTTCAGATACATCATAATTAACAAAATAAGATATACTCGACAAGAGCAAATGCGTGGGAACTTATACACTAATGGGGCACATAAAAATAACAAGGCCACCACACTGAATTTCATAGGATTACAAAAACACAAGACACGGACGCTGCAAGAAGGAGGTAGCTCAAGGAATTATAAAGGGAGATGTTCTCAAGCATATGTATTTTAATATGAAGGACGAAAATGCAACAACACTGGAATATTTTAACTAAAGGACTAATACATTTTAGCAATTTCAATAAAAGTATTGCCTGAGGGTGACCAAGTAAGGCCGAAACTTGTAGTAATTTAATTCTGATTTCAATATTGTTTTAAATTAAGAAGAAATTGTAAACAAAGTTCCACTAAAGAAGGCTGTAGGTGTGTGAAGTGCGCAAAATAATTTTTGATATACAGAGCAGGAACTCGAAGGCAGGCAGTTTCCGAAAGGGAAGGACATAATAACAGTAAATTAAATTAAAATATATATCCACATAGCAATTTTTACCCTAATAAAATATAATGGTTTAATTATAGAGTATGAAAATTATTTCTTGATTTTACGATGACAGCAATTTTAACTGAACTGGCCTATATTACGTAGCACCAAATGAAAATATGAATGCGAATTACAAAGACCCGCTAGTTAATTGGTCATGACCTACTGCGTATCAATGTACTGTCCTATAATTTTCATTAAATGCCCAAAGAGAATCACGAAATTCCCCAGCTGGCACATTCGGCTTCCGGACCGAAATAGAAACATAAATTTCTTACTACGAAGCAGCATATGCATTCAACCACGGACTTCGGCGAGTAGATAAAGGAAGTGGACAAGGGTATTCATCACTTAAGAGCCTGAACCGGGATTTCTTTTAATGTAAAACATTTTCAATTAAAGTGGACAATGGCTACATTACACGCGGTCACGTAATATTCATCAACTCTAGTGAGGTCCACTGAGAGCAAATCTCGTTAAAACTTTGTCTGCGTCTACCTCATTAGCCAGTGTGCGAGCAGTCTAAGAATGGTAATGCCACATTTTCTTGACAGGCAAGTTGGAGCCGCCTCGGGGGATGAGCTAATCAGGCACGAGAATACATGAATATGCAAATTTCAGCCGTACGCTCCAAAGGCTCTCTCACCTTTTTAGATCAATCGCATTAGACGTAGGCTTTGCCGTCCCTTCTTTTCTTTTCCTCCTTTTGTAGGAGAACCGTTATTTCTGACTCTAGTCTGCAATCAGGATCATTAGAATAACAAATGAATCCCTATCGCGAAAAACAAAAAAGACGTGTTAAATCTACGAAATTGTGAAAAGTCACGTATGAAATGACCAACATCCACAAGTATGTTAATATTTTCACTGTGTTTGGTGAGACTTTAGACAGTGTTTGAAATGGAGATTAAATTTATTGACCACTTTAACAAACGACTAGTGACTACATTTAATTATAGCGCCATCGTTAATCTCCGCACTTTACAAATAAACACAGCAGACGCTAAGTCTTTTCAGTCTGCTGTGTCTTCACCAGTCATTCTCTGGTAACGGATTCTGAGGTGGAGATTCTTCAGCTGAAGCGTTCATTTCGTTGTCCTCTAGCTCTCAACTCTACCCACTAAGTCTTCTCTTCACAGACTCCCTTACAAATGATTGACTTCTAAACGTGTCTCGGTTATAGCATCTCAGCACGGACCATGTAGAAAACACCGTTTCCAACATTTTCTGTATTGTTGCGCCTGAACTAGTTGCTGTGGGAACATGTTTGTTTCGCGGTCGCTATGTAGTGTCGGGTCTACACGCTACAATATAATGCAACCAAGTGATGTGGTGTGTTGTGTAATAAACATATCCCATGTGCTCTATTGAGGCTGAAAAAGTGACATGTAGACCTGACATGCAAAATGACAACAGTTCTTAAACTATATTGAGATATATTAATCCCCTAATAGCGCCGTCATCTATCAGAGATGAGAACTGGCTCCTTCCATTTGCATTGATCGTATTAAGAAAATTAGCTGCAATGTATTCAACCCGTCTCGGTAGAAGATAAAGTGTCACGTTTAGTTCTAAAAAAAGTTAACAGGTTAATCAGGTAATGTTTTCGATCTGATATGTGGCTGTTCCATCAACATATCTCGCTTACGTTTGATTTCTTTTTAATATTTAAGGGATAAATTTCGGAACCGCACAGTGTTTCACATGCGAAGTTTCCAGTGAAGCTGGTGCTTGGTAGCGGCTTTCAACGGCGAACGTGTCCTTTCGACTGGGTTCCCGAACTGTCTCCGGCCTCAACTACCAGCTTTCCACAGCAACAGCTCACAACAACTGAACCCCAGAGGTTATCTAGGTAGCTCAACTAAACTCATTATATAGCGCCGGCACGAACTTGCACAGAAAAAAACGTTCCTTTGTTATAGTGCAATTGTTGTTTAGCGTTTGCATGACGTATTCAATTGTTGCGTATGCAACCATCGGCAAGGTTTGCGGAGAAAACTTCATTTCTCTGTCGTCGTTTACGGGCAGCTGCCTAGTAACGGCTACTGTTGTGACCCCACAATTCTTGCTTTAAGCGAATATACCACAATGTTTTCATATCTTCTGCTGTATTCAGGACCCAATGATGGATGGACACTATTACCCAAATCAACAGCTGTATTGAGGACCCAATGATGGAAGGACACTCTTACCTAAAACAACAGCTCCTGTACGCACAACTGAATAAGTTTCTCTAGCATAAAACAAGATTGTTCATGCAATTTAGTTTGCGAACTAAGTGACTTGTACATAGATACTGAAAATTTGAATATCTTTGAAAATCTTTTTCACATAAGAATATTTTGAACGAACTAATTACGAGTTTACGCATAATTACGTACTCTGTTAAGTGATGTGCTGCCATGAACTTACGGATATTTGAGATGCAAGGCAGCTGTTAATAGTCTGACTGGTATGCACACGGCTTGAGCGTACCAAACTCTGTACAACACAGAGCTTCTGGAATACATGGAACTAGGAAAAAAATTATAACACTGTACAATTGCACTCATTCAATTGTTGCAGTTGGATCCCCCCCCCAAAAAACGAATAGAATATCCTGCTGCAGTATGAGGTGGAAGTTCATAGCATTTCTAGTGGAGAATGGACTATTATTTACAGCAGCAAATTGGATGTTATGGTTTGGGGGAGGGGGGTGAATGATAAAAGGAAAGAGAGAGATATAGGCTGAGTGGGGGTAGCCGCGTTATAGGCCTGTGCTAATTATTATACAGAGAATGAAATCCTTTAAGACTGACGACGGGGATGAAGGGGGATGATACGGAATCTGATACATTAATGAGCTTATGAAATGAAAATAGTAGTTGATCCCCCTTAGCGTCAAACTGGATTAAATATGCATTCAAATCAACCGGGGGACACGAGAAGGAGATGAAAAAAGGGTTCACATCTGCCCAACTCCTTGCTAAAGAATTGTGACTGTATTTCGGACGAGCGAGACAGAGCAGGAAGTGTCACGCTTCTTATTAAGGCAACTCCACGCTTTCCGCAGCTAAAGGAGGCCAGACACGGAATTAATTAAGTTAGAGAAGAGGATATACAGGGTTACGGTGATGGGATGTCCGCACACTGAGAAGGGAAAAATGATGCTGAATGGTGTTATAAGAATATGAGTTAGCTTGTTCTGCAACTTTAAGAGTCAGAAGGGACATATATGTGCAGTGCAGTTACAATGATACAGGCACAATTCTCAAATTAATAATTGGATCGAAAATATTTTAGTCGAAGATACGTCATCCATTGATCTCAAACTGCAATACTTGTACCAGAAGCTTTTTATGCAGTCGTATACTCTGTACTGTGAAATCTCCTGAAAGAAGCGGTCACCAATCTCGAACTATACGAGGTATTGATATGCTTGACTAACCACTCACCTACAAACTGCTGTTAGAACAATTTAGTATGATCCGTCAGCTAACAGTAATTCATAAACCATGGTCACAGTCGATGCTGTGGCCGCGCACGGTATTTTCTTCAGTTTCAAATAAAAATCATAACCTTGTGACATTCTGACAATCCTACTTTGTTCATTAAAGAATCGTTGCCTGAGAATAAATTTTACATCTATACACTCCTACGTAGGTCTAAGGAGAGGACTCTCAACCCCATTATCAATAATTGGAAGAGAAAGAAGTTATGTTAATATTATATATCAGCATCCTGTTTCACTGTATGGATCTGACTTAGGAGTTTTGTGCCTTCTACGTGCAATGTCATTGACTATTCTTACTTCGTATATCTTTACTGGGCACTACACGTTTCGGCCTAACTGGCCATCTCCAGGTGTATAGGTTGTTATGGGTAAGAATACTGCTGCTCACTGTAATGAGGCCTTCTTCCTCCTATTGTATCTGTCTCTGGTAATTTTTTAGGTGGGTTACCATCAGATTTCATTCTTGATTTTCAAACTCGTCCTCATCTTATGTCTGTAAATTATTCGAGTAAATAAATTTTCTCATGTACTTGCTACTAACCGAAATCTAATGGCGGGGCAAAGATCGCTGTGCTTCTAGAGCAGCACCAGTTGGAGAACTTATTATCAGGGAAGTGGGTTGACAGCGAAGAAAGAATATTTCAAGATCAGAGCAAATGCAGTTTANGTATGTGAACTATATTGGGGACTCGGAAAGGTGTCCCATCAATAGACTGCCTTTCATATTTCCCTCGACCAGTTATATCTGTCCCTCCACCACACTTTACTCTATTTGCCTCTGAATGTCTGGCCATTCTGTTCACAAGAATATTGGTAGAGCTAATCTGCGCTGACGACAAGAGCTTCGAAAGCTTAGGGATATTAAACAATAGGAAAAGAAGGGGAGAACAGAGCGTCATTATCCCCACCACCCATGCAACATCTTTGCATGATCTTAGTATAGTAACGGACATTTAGAAGCATAGATTAACCAGAGCTTGAGAAGGTACAAATAAGTTTTTTCGATTGAATTAAAGACTGGGGGGTGGACAAACCTGTGAAGATAGAAGACATAGAATGAGAGTTAATAATGGCAGGCGTAATCAAAGTTAATGAAGAGAAATCTGCATGTGATAAGTATGTGCTCCGAAAAATGAGAGGTATGGGAAGGTTACGTGATATGTGTCGATTATGTAGCTTCGGAACAGGTTCACACGAACCCGTTACCTGACAGGAAGAAGCAGATGGTCAAGAAAGACGCCCGCAGGAGCCTGTAGAAGAAGGAGAATGGCCGTTATCCATGTCTCCAGTCAGAAGCAGCGGTAGCAACTGGCTGAGAAATGTGTCTGCCTCGAGAGCAGATAAACGGTAGTTGGCTGAGCCTGTGATGTCATATTTTTTAGCTACCAGCGAATAGAGCAGAGTCTCCCTTGAAAAACTATAATCGCTTAGTTTGTCAAGATATTCCCACTCTTCGGCCTGTCACGGTAGCCTTGCGGTCTAAGGCATGTACTGTCTTCTCTCGCTTGGAAACCGGGATCCTGGGTTCGAATCCCACTCAGGTCATGGATGTTTAGTTTGGGTGTGTGCGTTTTTCTGTGTTTGTGTACAGGTAGAGGCCTTGCGACGAGCTGATCACCCGCCCAAGGAGTCCTACCGAATGTGTAAGATCTAGAAAAACCGAAGTGAACGGAGAAGTTCATGGAGGTAGGCCTAGGCCCACTGGGGCTGTAGTGCCAAGGGGGAAAAAAATTCCCAGTCTTCTCTCCAACACAGCGTTCGTTGCCGCATTAACAGGAGCCCTGCACTAGGCCCTTTCCTGAGCCTTACGTTTCCAGTCAACGTCCTGACGCTGTACTCGGTCCAATGTTCATTCTAATATTATCATCTCAAATTCATCATCATCGGTAATCTGTCAAGACGACAGGTCCACAGTCTCTTCTAAAACAATTCCTCCACTTAATGCGATCTAGAGCTTTCTCCTTCAAATGACAGTATCCTCTTCTGTCCCCAAGGTCATCCAGCATCTTCTTACGTCTTCTTCCTCGTCTTCTTGTCACTTCTATCCGCCCCTCTATCTTTCCTTCGATAGCTTCTTTTAGAAGGCAGTTTCTGCGTAAAACATGACCAATCCAATTAGCCTTCAGTTTTCTTCTTTCGTGTAGGATATTCCTCTGCTCACTGACTCTAATTAACACTTCTTCATTTCTCACATAATCGGTCCAACTGTATCTCAAATACGTCTATGAATAAAAATAGTTTCCCTTTCCTTTGGGTTTATAAAGTAAAATTTGTATGCATTTCTCATTTTCTTACTGCCTACGACAGGTTTGTTCTACACTTATCTATGTTACGTTGTAATTCTTACATGCTTCTTATTAGTCTGTATAAATCCGAATTAATTTGAAAGTTCAAATTGCAGTTATTATTGTCAGGCTTTTAAGGAATATAAATGACAATTTTACAATGTCAAAAATATACTTTAGTCGCGCTTTCATTCAAACATAACCTGATATTTCGAAAAATTTAAAATTACACATAAGGTTGAAAATGTATTTAGTTTCGTGTTCATGAATTTACAATTCAGAAATCAGTCGTTAATTTCAACGAATTTGGATGCTTGAATGAATCACCCTTAGCAGCAATACTGAGAGCTTCAAATCTGCAACTTATGTTGTCATTACGACATTGCGGACGAACACCTACAGTAAGCACACTGTATGTGCTGTGTTCCTGTAAATGCGATGAAGCCTCCTTCTGCATTATACTTTAAGCTCTTTAGCAGGGAACATTGTTCCAGCGGTCACATCGCATGAACAGTCCGTGCAAAGCGGATCACATTCTTCACATCTATTCTCTTTGAATTAGGCTACTTTTCTCACTTTACATATATCATCAAATCCTCATGTAACAAGTTTTGCAGGAAGCGAGAATTTTCATGAAAATTTGTAGGAATATCATGATGCTAAAACTACCCCGCGCTTGCGCGCTTTTATTTCCTCCCCTCTATGTGTTAATATGAGGTGGTCACAGTAGCCGCCCTGTCTGAGGCATGAACCGTCTCCACCCACTCGAAACCTGGGATCGTGGGTTCGAATCCCACTCGAGGTATGGGTGTCTGTGTCCGTTTACTATGTGTGTGTGTGTTGTTCTGTTTGTGGTAGCGGCCTTGTGACGGACTGATCCCCGTCCAAGGAGTGCTACAGACTTTGTAAAGGATTAAGATACTGAAAAAGCAACCAAGGTCCAAAGGGCTGTAGAGCCATAGAGAGGTCGATCTGTTGCTATGAAGACCATGCGATCTTCTTGCTTGAGAGAGGCACTTCAAGCAGGTTAGTTTATTCCATGGTATATTTTATGTAGTTCGCAGAATTTCTGACTTTATAGTGTCGAATTAATGGATGACGAATTAGAAAAGATGTGAAAGGAAGCGATCATTACCGATTTCATGGTGCTACCATGGATTCACGACAGAATTATTGCCGTCTGAGACAAGTAATTCCGTTATTTTTCGTTGACTCTTCCAGCCCATTCCGGGCCCAGGTCTCTTATTCAGATCCGTACTCATTTTTCACAGTCAGTAGGACTCTTTTGACGAGTGATCAGCCCATCGCAATGCCACTACCTACACACAGGACAACACAAATACAGAATAAACTTCTACACACACACGCCCTGAGTGGGATTGAACCAATGTTCCCAGCGCCCGAGCGAGCGAAGACGGGTCATGCCTTAGATCCCGTGACTACCGTGACCGGCAATTCGGTTTTATCGGGTCGTAAAATAAAGTTCTGGGAATTGTATACAAAGAATACGAGATATTCTTGTGGTAGTATTTTGTGAATATTAAACAACCTGAAACTCACAGGTAAATTACATCAAGCTTTGCAGCGATAACTACTCGTAGTTATTAATTGGAGCTATATATACTCGTATATTTTTTTTCCTTGGCACTACAGCCCCAGTGGGCCTAGGCCTACCTCCATTCGGTAGGATTCCTTGGGCAGGTGATCAGCTCGTCGCAAGGCCTCCACCTGTACACAAACACAGAAAAATGCAACACAAACTAAACATCCATGCCCTGAGTGGGATTCGAACCCACGATCGCGGTTTCCAAGCGAGCGAAGACAGTGCATGCCTTAGACCGCTCGGCTACCGTGACCTGCCTATATATATATAGTTCAGCAGTGGAACCTCGCTTAACGAGCACCTCTCATAACGAGTAATTCGCATAACGAGCAAAACAAATTGTAAAAAAAAAAAAAAAGACTCGCTTAACGATCGACGTTTCGCATAACGAGTGACGAGAGGGGAAGTCCCGGATTGTGCGCTTGCTACATCAGTCTGTGTTTAGCACTCGTTCAGCTAGCATCTTAGTGTCGCTGGTGATGACACATTTTTCCAAACTTGTGTTCAGACATATTATTTGTGACTTTTTTTTGTGCAAAGTTTAATAACCCTTGCAAAAATGTCCCCGAAGGAAAAGCCGCAAAAAGACAGCCACAAGAGAATAAAAATAACCATAGAAATGAAACGTAAAATAATTGAAAAGCGAGAACGAGGTGTGAGCGTGGCTGATCTAGCACGCACATACAGTCGGTCTACATCAACGATTTGCACTATCCTCAAGAACAAGGACAAGATTAAGGAGATAGATGCTTCAGGACAAGACAAGAATATCTACGCTACGGTTACGTATTCTTGACAATGTTGAAAGGTTGCTCCTCATATGGATTTTTTTTTTGTTTGCTGCAAATCGAATTCGCATTCCAGGTTGGTTCATTCCTCATAGAAGAAAAGATGATGATGATTCACGCTCCTTAATAATATATATATAATTTTCTTTGAATAAACTTTATACATAAATTTTTTTAGTATTTTTTCGGCATGGAACGCATTATCGTATTTTACATTAATTTATATTGGAGAAATTTTTCGCTTAACGAGTGTTTCGCATTACGAGTAAGATTCTGGAACGAATTATGCTCGTTAAGCGAGGTTCCACCGATAGACCGTAAACATATGTATGAACACTACAGGCATGCTAACCATATCTCATTGATTACAAACTGGGCGAAGTTCCTAACCTTTAGGATTATATTTGAAACCTTGAACCTAATCAGAATTTATAGGCTTATTAGTGGAATGTGTGCACAAAACTGATCACTATATGGTGTACCTATTGGAAAGTAAAGGGTAAAGTTGTCCCTGTGATTAACTGATTAAGCACTACGCCATGAAAGAGCATGGGGATGTGGTTGTATAGATCCATATTTTCTTGCCCTTGGCACTAGTTGGAGGTGAGTGGTCAGCTTCATGCACCTGTCGCTTTACCCCTGGGAAAGAGCCCCCGGTACCCACTGGATAGGAAGCTGGGTGGGCCCCAGTGTCGGTCTTGACGAAGCGGAGAAGAAAAAATTCTTAACTTAGCGGGACTCGAACTCCGACCCCTTGGTCGTCCAGCCCGTAGTCAGTCGCTATATCGATTACGTAATCTCGGCTCTTATATGGTGTAACTATTAACGTTCATTTAATACCGGTCTCACTATACAGCCTAAAATATTTGTAGATAAAGTAAGATGTTTCGAGGTGACTGCTGGAAAATTTTCGTGGGAAATACAGTATTAAATCTTTGAAAGAAAATGAAAGAAGAACAAGTAAAGTTATTTCATGAGAATGCATTTATGAATTGCGTGTTATTTCCCATTTGTAAATAATAATTTTATTTAGGAAGTCGTAAGACAACGATAAAATTAGCTATACAGAGAACTGCGTTAATAAGATGAGACTTTGTAATAGGATTATATTATTACGTTCTGTGTGTCTCGACAGTCAAAACGAATTTAATATGACAGAGATAATGCTAGGGAATTTAAGATATTATTACACCTTTCTTCCAGTTAGTAAGAACGTAATTCATTTTGAGTGCCGACTGAGCTCTAAGTGAGATCCAGTAAGGGCAAGGGAGATAGACGTATACCAAGTCGTAAGATTTTATGTGACGTCACAGTTTTCATTGTTCCAAACATATTCTTGTAAAACTCTGGTTTGTAATCTAAGCATATAAAAATAAATTTCTTCTTTAATTCTTTCTTATGTCGTCAGAACCACTATTGCGTAGGACATATCGTGTATGGCATTATTTGAAACGTGACAGAATTATTAACGAGCTAATTAACGAAATGTGTGAGATCTGACATTCTCAAGGTGTGACCGGGAAGAGTCCCACTATATTTGGTGGTTAGACTGCGTACTGTTATTGAAGTTCAATCACACATCGGAGGGAGGTACTGCCTCCATTTTCAGGGTAGACTAGTATGCTGAACAAATAAACATCGTCCTGCTTTCTTTTCAGTGCTTAATAGTACTCACAACTATCTAACCCAGTAGGTGAGTTTGAATATGGCTATTAATCAATTAATATTTATTGTACATACAATATTATTATTATTTTAAGGTATTCCTTACTGTTTATGGCCGGGATAGCGCACTTGGCATAGCGAATGACTACGAGCTGGACGACCGAGATCGGAGTTCGAGTCCCGGTAGAGTTAAAATTTTCTCTTCTTCACGTGATATAGACTGGCTATGGGGCCCACCCAGCCTCCTATCCAATGGGTACCGGGCGGGGCGTGAAGTTGAGAACTTACCTGCAACCAGTGTTGAGGTAGAGAAAACGTGACTCTGTACATCCAAGTCCCCCATACGTCTTCATGTCGCAGTGCTTAATTAGTAAAACACAGAAACAACTTTTCTTTTTATCTTATTGTTTAATAGTATTATTTCTTTGTTATTTTTTTATGATTCTGCTTGTTGTGCAAGTTAGAAATAATTGTTCTCTCATTATGCTGTATTCTAAACTAGCCCTGTGGTTGTTGTCTTTACTGTTGTGAGCCCATAATGTAAGTAAGAGTATTTACACCGTGCAGCAGAAATTTGAGTCCGTCTGTTTTTATCGTTTTTCCCTCATATTTCATATAATTATACTGATGCCTTAGAGAAATTAAGTCTGCAATCTTTACATAAACGGAGACATCACCTTGATGCACTTTTTCTTGTTCAGGTCTTTCGTGGTCTTAAATCCTGCTCTTCTATTTTGGAAAATGTTAGCCTTCGTGTTCCTCCCAGCAATCTTAGGGACTTCTCATTGTTTGGTGTTTGTCCCTCTAATAAACACTGTCCTTCTGCTCGGTGCGCCTATGCTGCCAACGCGGTGGGTAAAGATCTCGACATATTTGCAATCGGAACAGTTTCTGTCAATGATACTGAACCTAAAATTATTTATAATATTTGTTAATGATACTATTAATATTATTTGTGTTTTTGTGGTCTTATTTTATTGTTCTCTCCTGTTAACGTTAGGTTTAACTTTTCTTGACATTATTATTAATCTATTGTCATTATGTAGACTTTCAATTTTGTATTTGTTTTTTAATTATTTTTATGTAATTCTTTGTACACATGCTAACCTTTTAATTGGCCTCTGTTCTGTTAAGTTGTACGTAAATAAACATGAATTGAATTGAATTGAATTGAATTAGGATGTTGAGCTGCCACACGAATAAATAAGAATTAACTGGGTTATTATTATTATTAACGTCTATGTATGTATGTATGTGTATTGTCCTTTCTCACCACATAATGGAATAACCATTTGAATGTACTTATTTTATTTTCTCACCTGTTAATGCTAACTTAATTATTCTTGTAATTATTATTAATTTATTGCCATTATATAGACTGTCTTATTTGTATTTTGTCTTTTAGTTATATCTGTATTTCTATGTACTCGTGCCAACTTTGTTATTGGCCTCTTGCTGTTAAGCTTGCACTTAAATAAACACGAATTGAATTGAATTACTATAATTATTATTATTATTACTATCACCTCCCACATTATGACTTTTGTAATTATTACTATTTTATTACCATTATTATTCAGGTATTATAAATTGCCTCGTTTCATACTTTGTGTGTGTTTGTTTCTTTCTTTCCCGCGTGTTCACTTTCTGATAGGCTCTTGGGCTCTCGAGTTAGCACGTAAATAAATAAGAATTTAATTGAATTATGATTTTACATTCACTCACGTGTCACTGCCTAACTACTGTAGCTAATGCTGTATCGTGTTTTCCTTCCTTATCTCGCTTACGCTCATGCTGTTTTTCTAAGATGCGTGTCTTTCCGGTTATTATCAGATGATATTGCTGATAGATGGATGTACTATCATGTTTAAAATTGATGGATTGTAGGTGCTAGTACTGAGACCTTGCATATACTTTATAATAATTATATACTGGAGAGGCAGTATAATGCAGTGCGACTCCTCTTGTTCATATTTAGGAGTCAGTAGTCTATTTTTTATTGCCAGTGTGGTGGGACTAAGCCCCTTGTATTGCGGCCACTTCTGGCCTATTGTACGAGCCCCAGATTATAGGTGAGGGTGATTGTGGAGCAATTGGTGAAATGAAGATTGGCAGGGGAAACCGAAATACTCAGAGAAAATCTGCACCAGCGCCAGTTTGTCCACCACAAATCCCACTTGACTAGACCCGGGATCGAACCCGGGCCGCCGCGGTGGGAAGCCAGCGACTAACCGCTTGAGCTATAGCGCGGCCTGACAGTAGTCTAAATATGAGATCCAAGTTGTCCAGCCCTTATGACAGAAAGCCGAAGATATATATATATAACCAGCTCTTCAATATGCTTAAAGATATCTATTAATTTACAGGTTCACATTTCTTTCAGTCTATATCTTCCTTGGTAACAGCATCACATTATCTTCTGAACTAGAATTCTATCGTCGATATTCTCTCATCTCGAACAGACGTAATGCCTTATTTTTCTACCTCCCTATATGTGTGCCTTCAAATCTCAGATATGAAACTATCACTCAATTTTCTCCATTTCGTTTTCTATTTAGTTCAAGAAATTTTTTGTTCTCAGTGAAAAACACATCCATGTATTCTGCAAATTGAATTTGTTCCTGTACCACAGAATGCTTTCAAAATTATACCAGTTCAGCACTGTACCATGTGCTCTAACTCCTTTATCTTTTTTTGTTGCAGCAACCAGACTCGGCATAGAATGGGCAGATTGAATCATGGCTGTTCCACACAATACAAGTCGTTAGACTACACGGCCTGACTAGTACATCAAACAAAATCGTATCACATGTTACTTCATTTTCTCCTAACCGTGGAAACATCTCTGTGTTTTGGACAGTTTACACACACACATATACAGGTTCGTGCAATATTTCAAAGAATTCCGTTTTTGTTTGGAAAATTTTATACTCGTACATACAATTTGAGTTAAACCCAATACCCCACAGAGAGACGTTATTTCTACCACTTCCAATATTATCCGGGTAATTAGTACGGGGGAATATTTCCTTCGGTGATGAATTCAGTCGGATGATGAATTTGATATTTCTGACACTGCACGCAGTTTATTTATTGATTAATTTTTTGTCAGTATTGCAACAGAGGAAGCTTCGTCACCTAAATTAAATTTATCACGGATAAAAAAAATAGAAGGTTCTTTACATAACACACAATGGTATTCACCCAAGTTCTGAAACGTACAATTACTGAAGTTAGGAGGAATAGCAAATCTGCAACTATATTCAAGCAAACGACTTCGAAAACACTTCCTTTCGATTAGTCACTAACTTGTCTACATTTAAATGAAGCATATGCTCCTTTTCCCAGAACCTGTGAAAGTCATGCCCCATATACGTAACATGTACCAGTTTACCGTAACTGACCGGAAGACCTTTTGCTACTTCTCTCATGTACGTTGAGCATTTATAGCCAAGGAGAGCGCGCTGTGAAAGTTCACACCGTTTGCACCGACTCTGCTTACTGTCACTGGAAACATTGCTGTTATTGTGTGATCCATTACAGACATTTCTTGGCACGTCGGAAGAAATTATTTTTCTGATAGCACATCATCGTTTTTCAAGAACCGAATAACAGCATTAGAAATATTCCTTGTTGTATCATCTATGGACACGCAGATATTTTCTTTCCAGCTCAATACTCAAATTATTTTCTATGTTTCTTCATAACTTTTGGGTAGGTTGTTATCTCGTAAAGTTGACTTGTCTGGAGAGTTTCTTAGCGTACACTTAGAAAGATATTTAACTTGTTTTTTTAATTAGTGAGTCTGCCAAAAGAAATGCGTTTCCCAGATCTGTTATAAAAGTGGTAGATATGAAATATACTGGGGAAGAACTTGTAGCAAAACACTCATCAATTAGAAATTACTCATAGGGCCAAACTTTTAGGTAGACAAATTTGGCAATATGCGTTCTTCCATTTTTTCTTTCACTTGAGAATGGTGTTTTGTGACTGGAGATATTCCACATACTTAATAGAAAAGAAATTTAACATCATAACTGAGAACATCCTAAATTCATTAAAATTCTGACGTAAACGTAAATTTGCCCTAGTGTTCATTTGTCTCATTCTTGCCAACAAATCCCAATCTCTTCGCCGGAGTCAAATAAGGAAATTGTAATATTATGAAGGAATTGTGTGAAGACCTTTAATGATAAATATTTAGCACCAAACACTAATGATTATAATTACACTCTACACTTACTGACTGGCTAGACAAAACACAGATATGTAATTCGAGTATGTCATTGTGTGCCATTCATTTTCCCGTTATGTTAAAGTTTCTGTGACCCTTAATGGGAGATCGAAGTGCCAGATATAGAAAGAGTCCTACTTATCTCGACGTCTTGATAATAATACGCTCCGTAGTCGTCTGAAGTATTTAAGTATTTATTGTCTGAAAATTATATTATTCAGTTTTATATATGTATATCAATATCCCGTATTTAAGCATCCTGTTGCGTTACTATATCTGATACTGAAACTTATACTGACATTACAGTGTAACAGTGCAGTGCAGCAGTTTTAGCATAGTAAGGAACCTGAAGATGGCCATTTAGGGACGAAACATGTTGTGTCGAAAGCGAAAGTGTAAGAAAGAATGAACAATTTGTTGCAATGTTGACGAACTTCGTAGTACAATAAACAGTATCAGATATCCAAAAATATTTATTTCTTTGAGAAAAGTGTAATTATGTATTTTTAGCTGGACCTGGCATTGGTTTTCAGCTGACGAACAAGAAAGGAGATCCCTCCTGAGAACTTTAAACTCGTCCTTACGGGTGCTGCCTAAAACAGATGAGACGGCAGAGAGAGTGAACTGTTTCAGACTTCCGTTCAGTGCATTGCATTACAGAGTTTTTTTCAGTACAGTGCAGACTTCAATCAGCTGGTGAGTGAATGACCCAGTCTTCTGTTTACAGAAGTCGAGCTGAACTCGAAATGAGTTGTACTCTTTGACCAGCAGTGTTGCCTCGAAGAGAGATCTGACTTCGAAAGCATAAGCGGTTACAGTCTGTAGGGCTCCATATAACAATAATTGTTGTTATATAAAAAACTATTTATTTGATTCTAAAGAGTTCTGACTATGGTGTATAACATTCAGAATTATTGTTTTTTTTTACATTTTCCGTCGTCCAGTATTCTAGAGACTAGAAAGCACGACGTTTCGGAAACTGGATCTGTTCCTATCCTCAGGCGAGGAAGGAAGACACCTATTCAGTTGGGTCACTTAGAAAGAGCTAACCTCGTTCACTGCACAAGTGATTGAGGTTAACTCTTTCTAAAGATCCAAACTGGCAGGTGTCTTCCACCTCACTTGAGGACGGAAACAGATCCAGTTTCCGACAGTAATTATGAGTTGGTTATTAGTTCGTTCATGACGATTTCTCATCTATGTCTCATATACGAGTACACAGGTTGGCTGGAGAACGCCTGTGGATGATAAATTGAAACAGACATGTAAAATATCAGTCATAGGACGCTTTAAAGTACTAATTATCCCAAAATCTATCTACAGAGGCTGAGGAAACCTACGAAAGTTCTATTAAGAGATGTGACATCTAGGCCAAAAGTCATTCTCCGAACCTTCAAAATGTGAAGAGGATGGGGGGTGCTGGATACTGAAGAGCGATACAATCTAAAACAGCTCTATGTGCTATAAATAATTATTAATAAGCTGTGTTTGGGCTTCGAAATCAATTTGCAGCATTGCGTAGCAAACGACATTAATGCGCTCCTCTGTATTTGTCAAGAGTTATAAATTACTACACGCTATATACAGTATGTTATTTTTCATTGATGACTAAAGCATTTATGCAAACATCTCACCCGTCCACCTATTCCTTGCGAACAGGGCTTAAAATCGGACAGTGTTTCGGCCAGCATAAATTATTAGGAAGACTGTTGTGAGCAATTATGCATAAGTGAAAAACAGATAGTGCTGTGGCACGTTTATTGTGGTCTTATGATTTCATCTGAACCACAGAGTGAAATAACAATAGAGAATTAGAGGCAAGAGAGGCGGTATTAGCCGAGATGAGAAAGAGTTACCTTCATTAAAAGCCAAAAGGTTTAGAATTAAGATAACTAAAATGCCCACCTCGTAATTACCCGTCATAAATAAGTTAGGTATTAAAAATTGTTTATAAAGGACTAAATATTATACTCCTGGAAAAGAAAACTCACAGTTAATACATCCTACTAAATTTAAACAAAATACGGAATAGCTCAGTCGGTATGGCGATCGGCTACGGGCTGGACGATCGAAGTGTAGGAGTTCGAAACCCGTTGGTTTAAAGAATTTTCTCTTCTCCACGTCGTCCAGATTATCTCTGGGGCCCACTAAGCCTCCTACCCAATGGTTATCGGGGTCTTTTTCCCTGGGGGTAAAGCGGCCGGGGCGTGAAACTGACCACTCACCTATAACTAGTACCGAGGTCAAGAAAACTTAGATCGCTCCATACACTCTCCAGTTCGCCTTCGTGACATAGTGCTTAATTAGTAAAGCACAGGGACAACTTTACTCTTTACTTTACTAGTCGATATTTCGTAACGTTCTGTCATTCTCCCACATCATTTTTAAGAACCATATATTGATCCTTACCCTCAGGAAAGCAAAAAGTGTAGTGCGCAAGAGAATGGACAGTAGACTCTACAGTTTAAAGTGCGTAGGGTAGCTAGATGACATACTCACTCACACACTTTCAGAAGTCTTTGAAGAAAATGGGAGAAGAGAAAGGTCTTCAGTCGCACTGGTCTGCTTTCTTTGGACTCTGATGAAAAAGACGGAGTAAGGGTTAAATGTAGCTCTAAGAAAAGAGAAGCTACGTCGTTTCGGTTCATTACGAAGGGTGGAACGTTTCCTTTCAGGTGGAATCGCAGACTCCGTTGTTAAAGATTCAATGAAGCAGAAAAAACGACAGACTGGCTCACGGACGGCCTAACTATGCAGGCCATCCGAGTCTTATAAGTATCCGTTGCTGCTCTTCCGTTGTTGAGGACAAAACTTCCAGTAACAGACTCTCATAGATATTGGCTAACACCAGTATTTCATTATGACCAGGGCCTGGATTTTGACGACATGTCATTTTTTTTTCCTTGTATCCTATGCGATGCTCTTAAATATGTAAATCTCGGATATGAGCTGCTGGTTACAGAAATGTAAACTTTATAGGTAATTTTTTGACATTTTTAGATTTAAGGTAATTTTTTGGTAAATTTTTGGACTTTTGAGGGTATTTCTTGTCATTTTTGGCCATTTTAGGGAATTTTTCTTCATATGTTATCTGAAATGTAAATAACATGGAAGCGAAGTGTTCTTTCTTTTCTCCTTTAGGTCATTTTTCTGGATTTTTTCGGTCATTTTATAGGTCATTTTTTGAATATTTTCAGGTCATCAAAATCCGGGCCCTGATTATGATAAATATAGCAACATTTGCAGCCTCCTATCCAAAGGACACCTGTTACTCTTTCCCCGGGGGTAAAGCGGCAGAGCCTTGAAGCTGGCCAGTCAACTCCAACTAATGTCTAGGCCAAGAAAATGTGGATCTATACGTCTATACCCCTATAGAATTTTAACATTTTTTACCTTCCATCATCATTTCCACTGAACTACATTTAGATGGGTAAGTATATGGAAAGAATCAACTGTATGTATTCGTTTTTCGATTCAGTAATCAATTAGTATGATTTCAGGTCATAGTAATTATACAAAATAAGATGTTCATACTATGCCGTCTCTTAACCTAAAGTCTGTAATTTTTGTAGAAAGGGAATAAAAGAAATGCATAGTGTGGAGAATATTCCTGTCTCTCCGTTGGTCTGTTTCGCCTTTCCAGCTAAAGATCCGACGTGAATTTAAATTGAATACGGTATTTTTAAGAAAATGCGTCGGGTGACGTTACTGTACATTTACAGAAGTACATCTTTACACGAAAAAAACCGATAAAAAAATTCTCAACAAATTGCTGCGTACTAAAAGTGGCCACGAAAGGTAACATATCTCATTAATTGAAATATTATTTACTATTGCATGCATGTATCAAAATAGAGGGACACTACTTTCTGAGATATGCTTCGCAAAGTCTTTAAATATACAAAATACATCTACCTGCAAACTATTTAATCTCAAGGCCTATGGTATATGCAAAGTAGAAACATCCATTTGAAAAATAACATTCTCGATGGAGTCCGCTATTTCTACATTTCCGTTTCATCACTTTTTGGGAGAGTATGTCCAAGTGAAGGTCAAGAGACTGAAAAAGCGACCAAGACCCAACCAAAAAGGCTACACAGCTATAGATAGATAGATAGATAGATAGATAGATAGATAGATAGATAGATAGATAGATAGATAGATAGATAGATAGATAGATAGATAGATAGATAGATAGATAGACGTCAAGGTGAATTGAATAGGGAAACACTATACCATAATATGCAGAGCACGATACACACCGGCTGCTGGAGGCGTCGATATTGTTTACGGATTTCATACTACATTTAATGAATCCTCCTTAAATGCATGAATTATTTAGCTTCGACTGGGATGATGTCCTTGAAAGATGAATTGCAAATTATTAGCATTGCACTTATGTTCTTCATTGTACTTCGGGGTCTCTTAGTTAAGATAATTCCTGCTTCTATGAAAACTGGATATTCAATAAGATTTCACAAAAATCCGCTTTCGTCCCAAACTTGAGCTAGACGAATCCAGTCCACAACGTCACAAACCAATTCTGCAGAATCCACTTAAGTGAAGGTGGGTTTGAGGTTCTCACAGCAGTGACTATGAAGGGTTCTATCTTCTGAAATTATAATTCTGTGCAGTCCGGCGAAATTTAACTGACGTTTAGGAGCACCAAGCAGACAGCGTTCTAGTATCGTATTGGTCTCGCTCTTCACCTTGAATATGGAGACAATATGTTTGTCAGAAACGTGGTGCAATTTCACTGAACTACATGGCGTTTTATTCCGGTTGAAATAACACTTCATTATAATACTGATTATGCCCATGATTCCACATGACAAGGCTGAGCAAGGAAAGAAACATCAATTTATCAGGTTTTTGTATTTTATTATTCTAAAGAATAAACCAAGAGCCGAGATAACTCAATAGGTGAAGCGATTGGATACTGGCTGGCCCACCGAGGTTCGATTTCGGTCAGGGGCAAGATTTTTCTCTTCTCCGTAGCGTCCAAAATAGCTAAGGGCCCAGCCAGCCTCCCATCCAATTTGTATCGGGGGCTATTTCCCCAGGTGTAAATCGGCCGGGGGTTGAAGCCGATCACTCACCTCCACCTTGTACTGATATCGAAACTGGTGGAGCTATAATTTCACTCCCCTATACGTCATCATGGAGTAGTGCTTAACTAATTAAACACAGGAAATTTTTGCCTTACTTTTAAGGTATAAACCGAACGGACGCCGACGTCGAGGACGATTTTGAAAAAAAATGGACAGAGTATGTGAAATCGGAATAAGATAGTTGCCTACACAAGGAAGTGATAAACGGGAAAATTATCACTTCCTTTGTTTGTATAGAATAGTACGTCATTTTTCTTTGGTTGAGACAACAACATCGAAACTAATTCATTACTGTAACTTTAAGGAATAGTGTAACTATTGTAAATGTGCAACAAGACCCTCAATTTTATTTACTAGTATTTCGTTAGTACAAAAATTCGGATAAAAGTCGCAACAATCCGAAAAAACCATTTGGGAATTATGTACATACATTTTTTCCTCCCTTTGGCGCTACAGCCCCAGTTGGGCCTTAGTCTACCTCCATGAAACTCTCCGTTTCACTTCGGTTTACTAGATCTTAGATATTTGGTAGGACTCCTTGGGATGGTGATCAGCTCATCGCAAGGCCTTTACCTGTACAGAAACACCGAAAAACGCACACGCACACACACACTAAACATCCATGTCCTGAGTGGTATTCGAACCCACGATCCTGGCTTTTGAACGAGTGTAGACAGTGCAAGCCTTAGGCCCCTCGGCTACCGTGACCGACTACATTATGTTAATTATGTATAAGTAATTGTGCCTTAGTGCCGGTCACGGTAGCCGAGCGGTCTAAGGCGTGCACGGTCTTTGCTCGCTCGGAAGCCGGGATCGTGGGTTCGAATCCCACTCAGGGCATGGATGTTTGTGTGCCTTTTTTTCTGTGTTTGTGTACAGGTAGAGGCCTTGCGACGAGCTGATCACTCGCCCAAGGAGTCCTACCATATGTATAAGATCTAGTAAAACCGAAGTGAAACGGAGAGTTCCATGGAGGTAGGCCTAGGCGCAAATGAGGGCTGTAGCGCCAATGGAGAAAAAATTGAATTATGCGTTAGTACTTGAATGACGTATTTATGACAAACTTATCTTTTTCTATGGAATAAATTTCAAGTAAACGTACACTTACCTATCATAATCTGGCAAACCGTTCTTACATATCCATACACAAAGCAGTTTCATATTTGTTATGAGTCACATTCAGTGTCTCACTTTGCTCCTATAACACAGTATTAATGTTCGGCCTTCCCCCGCCGTCCCGTCCCGTCTCATATTCATCATAGAAACAACTCTGGGTTATACGGACAATATAGTAGCTATACATATACATTCAGGTTCATGCATATTGAATTCCCGGTAGGTAGGGCAACTTTATATGGGATGACAAATAAATTGGCGTTGTTAAATAATCGCAAACTTTACAGCAGGAGTGAGGCTGGTCCCAGCAGTGCAAGGACAACGTAGACAGACCGTGCATCATTTGCAGCATGTACCCACCCGCATCGAGGGGATGGGAATGCTTTCTATCCCTCCACCCGTTATTTTACCCTCTTGTTTGCATATGTAAATGTTCCGCTGAAAACAAGAATGATCAAATCAAATGCCCAGGGATTTACAGTGCGGAGTTACGTCTTCCTTTTGCATGTGTCGTAAATATCTCGTTCCCGACAACTAAACGAAACTTCCGAATTTCCCGTCTTCGCATTTATATACAAAAATGTTGTTTTCTTTCTTGAACACGTAACAACAGAACACTACGCAACTCACTGCAAAATTTCTCATACATTTAATAGCGGTTCGGTGGGTGGGGGTGGGGGGGATATGGATAGAAACCAAACATGTGGATAAGCTCAGGAGACAGTATGCTTCTTTAGAATTCTCTTTTACTTAATTTACACTTCGACTGCGACAATGCGTTATATAACGTCATATTATTTCGGTGGAACGCAGGAGGAGTAAGAGGAGTTAGACGAGTATATACGTCATATTATCTTATTTAGATCTTTTTACTTTTTGTCACTTTTGGGAGTGAATTTGTGGTTCATGTTAAAATTAACCCGAAAAGAATAAGATCTGAAGTTTTGGTTATGATGTGATCTATGTGTGATCTTCTGGGATGTATCGCTGTGAAGTCCACTGAAAGTCAATCGACGTTCAGGAGAAAGATGCCTCCTCCATCTTCAGGGCTGAAGACTAAGCCGAAACAAGTATGAAGCAGGTAGCAAGCAGAGCATTGCATATCTTTCCACCTGCTTTGTTCTGGTTCCTTGTTTGGCTTACATTCCTACTCTGAAAATGGAGCTGTTGTGCTCCTTAAAAGCTGGGTTAATTTTCTACGGACTACGTGGTGTTATAACCTAGAAGACAGAACTCTTCATAATCTTAAAGCAATAGGGTGAGAGGTTGTTCAAAACTTTATTCTCAGTTTTATTTATTTATTTACTTTTGAGTTATGCATAGTAAAGGAATGATAATTTAGAAAGGATTAGGAAGGAAGCAATCGTGGCCTACTGTAGGTAACATGCCGGAATTTGCCTGGAGGAACTGAGACCAACCACGAAATACCTCAGTCATGATAGCCGAATTTCGTCTGAGATTCGAACCGAACATCTTTCGAATACGAGTCAAGACCGTTACCGCTACATCAGACAGATACATTGTATTTTATACATGTTAATACAACAACAAAAGAAGTTTGAGTGATTGATATTGTGGCGTATAGACCCGTTGTCAGGCAAAGACCTCGAAGCAAACAACGAGTACAGCTGCTGCTATGCAATATGCTCGGTAAGCACACTCCCACTGAAAATATATCAGGGCTATCGCTAAGCAACCGCCCATGACAACAATAGTGGGACTGTTGGAGGAGGTGTTTTCTCTTGGGTGCATCTCGAGCCTATATAGCGAGGGCCGCAGACCTGTTGATGAGTTCATTTGTTGGTTGGCAGTTGAGTCGAGCTCTGCAAAAGAGGATGAGAATGATGGCGTTATAGTTGAGTTGACAGTTGACTCCTATTTCAAATGGAAGCAAGAGTTCACATTTCATAACCCTGAAACATAAGATCTCTAAGTATGACAATAAGTTTTAAGCCGTGAACACTTGTTCTTTCCTTCTTTTGGCTTATTTTGGAATTCATCCATCGTCTGGTATGTAAAAGACAAAAGATCACGACGTTTCGGAGACTGGATCTGTCTCCGTCTTCAGGTGGATAGGGAAGGACCCAACTGAGTAGGTTTTATCCTTCCCTACCCACCTGAAGACGGAGATAGATCCAGTCTCCGAAACGTCGTGGTCTTTTGTCTTTTACATACCAGACGATGGATGAAGTCCAAAATAAGCCAGAAGAAGTACAGCATACACCATCGTCAGAATCCTTTCAAGTCCAACTTGTTTTTCCATTTGGATTTTTCACATGAAAATACGTAATTAATGATAATAAACTAGCTTTGGGCTTGAAATTTAACTTTCAATTAGAAATGAATTACATTTTAACGTTACTTGTAGCATGTCCTAAAATTTCCGCTTCTTTTACGCGTCGCTTAGAACAAAATTTCCGAAGATACTTTTCACCAGATTCAAGCTATGTAGCATGTCTCTATTCGGATCGAAATTCACACAGTCAGTAGCTTCTACCTCTTCTACCTATAGTCTGGCCCTTACGAATTATTTTTACTCAAGTTCAGTACTGAACTTCATATTTTACGAGACAGAAAATGCTAGCAACATTTAGCGAAGTTCCAGTTCATAAATTGGTCCAAGCAGTAATTTCGCGCAACAGTTGGTACCTGCATAGTCACCATCACGCGTTATATACATTCATATATGCCGAAAAATTATTTCCATTCTAAAAACTCATACTTTTTGTGAGAAATAAAAAGTCATAGTCACAACTCTTCTGTTAAGTGAAGACGTTCTATCAGCAGTCTCGAATTTTTATCTAAAATATAGCAAGAAGTTCTGGGAAGAACTAATTTCCTACATTCGTTTGACAAGACTAGTAGCGTGTAAAAAAAGACGTCTAGAACAATTCCTCGTTTCCGCGAGTACACTTTTACCGAGCCATTGTCTAGCAACGATAAGGAAAGACACAGATGAGCCAACAGACTCTCCTTCAACAGGAGACGGACTGCATAGAAAACGACGCGACCAACAATTCTTCTATTCTTGCTTGTGTATTCGTTACCGCGGTAACGTTTTACTGGGCCGTTGCCAACAAACTACACATACAGACACACAGACTGATAGGAGGCATTTGTGAAGTTTGTTATTCAGATAGGCTCAATTGCTATAATATACATCAGGTTCCATAAAACCGGTTCATTCATAACATTAATAAGGAGCTACACAGACACACAGGAAGAATATCGCAGAAGCCTCCTTTTGGAAAGTAGGCTAAAAAGATACCGGTATAGTCATGTCGGCCGAAGTTTCATCCCTGGTAGCCTTCTCTTAGCAATAACACGTAGACCGGCCCAAAGCTCCATCCAACTTTCAATTCAGTTGGTTCTGGGAGCCTCTTCCTTGGCCAAAGAAGCAGAAATTAAATGTGTCTAAGGAAGGTGTGTAACATCAAACGTCCTTATTATGTTGGACACACTCTTCTGTCTTGAGTGTATCAAATGCAACGTCTCAGAAACGAGATCTCTCTCTGTCGTCAGATATAAGAGAGAAAACACTTCTGCTCAGCGGGGCCCGCTGGATTGAGCTGTAACGACTGACAGATCCCTGGGTCGAGACCAGCTCTCTCTAGCATATAGTTGAATATGAACATTTTCTGTCTTACACTTGTAACAGAAAAAACATCAAGACCATGAACAATATCTGAATAAATAGTAATATTTCAAGAGGCAAATAATACGTGTATCATTAATTTAATATTAGTACTGAAGTCAAGGATAACTGTTAACTTACTGCAACATTTGCCAGGACCATGTATCTTCCAGGTCCGTTGTTTACAAATTTTACCAACTTCACTTCACCTTTTAAAATTACAGGGTGTATTTCGAAAACTAAATTGGTAACAAGGCATAGAATAAAATTAGACAAACTTTATTCAAAGTAAAGGAGCGAAAGTGAAACAAAGAAAACAATAAAGAAAAGAGAAAAGTAATTAAGAGGAAACAAAGTTAGAGAGAAAAGTTCTAAAACTAAGCTAGAAATAAAGCAAGAAAATAGGGTGAAAAGAATATATACAACTTAAGGAAAAAATAGAGAAAACAAGTAAAGAATTTAGATAGAATATTATTACACACTTTTTGCAAATATATATTTTCGCCTTAAATGCAACTTATTATCAAGTCACTCCTCTTCCTCACTACATGTTTCTGACGTGTACGGCCATCATCAAGTATTGCCTATCTTAGTTCTTTTTTCTTTTTCAGTTTCTTGGGGTGGGGTGAGACTGAGTCCACTTGATACATCGGCCACTCTTTGGACAATTGTACTAGGCCTCGGATGGTAAATGATGATGTGTGTGTGTGAAGCAGTAGATGGAATGAGAATTGGCAGGGGAAGTCGAAGTACTCGGAGAAAACCTGCTCCAGCGCCACTTCCCAATGCGGCCCCCTCATTGGGAAGTCGGCAGCTAACCGCCTGACTTACGGCACGGCTAAGACTTTGCACTCTATGCCAAAATTTCGTATCACGTGTGAAAGCGATATTTCCTATTTACACAAACAAACCACTTAACAACATAAGTAGACTAGCATCGCGGGAAAACCTAAAAACCAACAATGCATATTTAACAACAATGATAATAATGCTACATCGACATCCTTACGAACTGCACAAACAACACGCGTAATACCCAAATTGCAAAGGGAATGTAGTGCGAATAAAGCCGAAACGAGATATACTCTCAAACAAATATCTTTTAAACGAATGTACGGCGACCAAAATGAAGAACGTTCAGATTTTAATTCAAGGTTAATTTACTTTCATTAGGAAATATCGCGTTCAAACGCGATACGTAATTTTATCATAAGAGTGCAACAATTTTAGCAAGATAGAAGACACCTGATGATGGCCGTATACAGCCGAAACATGTGGTGAAAGAGAAGAATGACTATATAATGAGTTGCATTTAATTAGGAAATATATGTTTACATATATATAATAATGCAACATGATAATTAAAAAATATATTACCATACATATTTTAACGTGCCTGCTTACAGATATTTGTTTTGTATTTGTGTGAAGTTTACATTTACTATAAATTATTTGAGATAACTTTTAGTTATATGACATACAGAGCACTGTGAATTTATCCAATTTGCGGTGATGTTGAGCGCACTCAGCCTTTGCAGGAAAATTTACCGAAACTTTCACTTTAATTTAAAAGAAAGCGCGATCCGACATGATCTGGATTGCTGTTCCATGTTAAAGGCCAATCAGGGAGAAATCCTTGTGAGTGTTCAGGTTAGAGGGTAGATTCTTATCGTCCTCAACCCCCACAGACCTCATCCACGGCAACCTCACCCACTGTACTCTACTATTGATTTGCAAATGATATGCACTAAGCAGTGTTTGTATTTGGTGGCGGTGGAAAAGTATCATTACGAGCTCTACATAGTGACAGAGGGGAGTTTTGGGGGCAAAGAGGAATGGGGTGGGTCTGTGGCCTGTGGGGTTGCGATATTGATTTCAATGTCACGTGACAGACCAGGACTTTCGGGGGTTAAAGGGGACTGCGGGAAAAGGGACCGGGCGCTGGAGAGAGTAGTAGAAACTGGTCAAAAATATATTCCAGCCTACAAACGTCCTCTCAAGTCTCCAGTCATTGTCATTCTCAAGAGAATGCCGGAAAGCCTGACCCTTCTTTGAAAGGCCAGAAAGCGGGAAGATCTCAAGCTCAGTTTTCTGTGAATGGGTTTCAGCTGTTTTCTTTTCTTCTATCTGTTTTTTTCTATCCGTATACTGACCATATCAATAGAAACACGTTCCGGCCTTCTCGTCTCCTCCACCAGCTATTCATAAAATGAAGCTACCTTTGCAAGTCTTATCTAACCAACAGGCCTATTCAAAAAATTTACTTCTTGCTTCAAGAAGACATTCTGCATTTCCGTTAAAATGACCTTGGGGATAGAAATGAATGAAAAAAGTCGCCGTTCCTCCAGTACCACGAAGACGAGAAGTATGGAAAAATACGTGCATAACCATTTCAATCAGTATTCACAAAGCTATGGCACTTGACTCTGTATTTTGTTGACAGCACTTTTTAGTGGTCAAACATATATAGAAGCGACAGTAGAAGGGGTATGGGGAAAAGAACTCAGCTAAAGGTTAGCCAACTGCTATGAGCCTCTAGGCGCCCGGGGGCGATGCCCCACGAAAAATGAACGGGTGTGTGTGTCACCGCTGAAAGAGCAAATTTATCTCTTTCCTCTCTGGCCACAGACGGGGCTGACCCACCGTGGAGCGGCAACAGATTGGGAAGAATTTTCATTGCTATGTTCATGTAAAAATTTTCTACTCTGTTTCTTTCACCGATGTTATTATCTGAAGAAAGTTACGTCGTTTTGTGCCTGTGAAAGTCACGGTATACAGGTAGTAGGGGCAAACTAAAGATTTCCTTTTGCTTCATTTACTAAGGACCACGCCATGTAGATGTGTGTGGAAGTGTAAGAATAATTCCGCCATACTTAATCGCTTCTCTAGATTGAAATGAGTGATCAGTTTCACGTTTGGGCCGCTTTACTCCCGGAACCAAATTTACATGAGGCTGAATAGGCCCCAGAGCCAGCCTGGACACTGTGCAGAACAGAAACCTATTGTGGCTAGTTTGTTCAAAGTAAGAACTGTGGACATCCATGTCCGTCTTGCAGTGAATCCACTTTTAACTGTCACTTCACTACATGTTTCGGCACCATAGTGCCATCATCAGGTGCTCCATTTACACTAATCTATTGCATTGCATGCCATTATGTCAATGTAAAATTATTTAAAAAGTATTTTAAAATATTCTTCAGTTATAATAAATTTTTTGTATACTAAAATCTTGTTAAGATATTCATCTTATCTGTTCCAATTCAAAACCCGCCCATGGTTCCTCCACTATGGGAGTCGTTCCTCTTATATGGCGTGTGTATCGTGTCTCGTGATGCGTGTTCCCTTTTTGGCTGCGGGTGTTGTGAAGTGACAGGTAAAAGTGGATGCACTGCAAGACGGACACTGTGTATATATCATGGACGAAAATCAGTGCAACAGGACGCTAAAATACAACATTAAGATTTGTGGAGTTAGAGAAACACCCGTTGCCAGGTAATACCCGCACGCAACAATAGAGGAATTGTCACGATAAGAGATGTGACGCGTACATCCGTTGCTACGGAACAACTGAGTAAAAACGTTTCCGAGAAGATGAATTCACTGAACAATAGAGAGGCTGTGTTTCCTCCGTGGTCCGTGTCGAGGAAAGGACAAAAAAGGATTGTTTGAGTCAGTTTAGTTTCGAGAAGCCAGCCTGCCAGGATATGAGCTTGAGAGCAGAGGAGTTGAACTGAGGCATCAGAATTACTGTGTGTAGTTCGGTGGAGTGGAAAGTCTGGATGTGAAGAGAATACTTTACGTGTGCTGTAGTACAGTGATATTTGGAGCGTGTAATTCAGTGAGAATGTTACAGTTCCTGTGTTAAAATTCGTTGCCAGGAAACGGATAGTGGAAATAGTAATAGACCGAGAACATTAGTATCTGTATTAGTGAACTGTACATCGTAAATTGTGGAGTTTGGCGGTAGAGCTGTAATAGCTTGTAGTTATGAGTGGTGTGTGTAAGGTGTCAATAAATCTAATTATCCATTCCATATCCTGTCTAGTAGTCACCATACACGTGACAATATCTTTCTCCTTCCAGGAATATAACCCTGGCCGCCAGCCTTTTATAGCGACTCAGCTATCAGCATTTCTTTCTTGTACTACGAATGGCCTACTAAACAGCTGCCTATCTCTGCTCAGAGTCTGAATAACTTTCGTTCATAAGCATCTATAATCTTTGGGATTAGACAGCTTTTAGAGTTTGTACAATATTATTAAATGACTACTCATCAATAAGGAATGATAATTCGTTACCACTCTCTATATATTTGTATTATATAGCGTAAGCATAAAAGGAAAGATCCTGATTATTTCCTGAATAACCCTCAACTGCTCCAACCTGAGCATGTGTATGTTGATGTAACAAGGCTTGTTGGTAATGTCTACCTTACACTAATGTGGACTGTAATTTCTTGTAAAAGCAACATGTTATCCGTTAGTGTTAACTCAATATACGATGTTTAGCAAAGAACTCGTTTCAACAACTGAAATGTGTTACTAATTTGAAATAAGTCAGTTTTAAGCAGATTCTAGCATATTTTCAATATTGACATTAAATAATGAGAGCGTAATTTAATATAAATATAATGTATGCTTATTTCTTGCTCATTTTATGCCTCAATTTTATTTTTATACTTAACAAATATCTGAAATAAGATCTAAAAGTTTGTGATGAAGGTACATTGCTATAAGCATTATGTTCTTGGACATTATCCATCGTCTCGTCTATACCTAAAAACAATCCTGCATAATTTTCAAAACACGACGTTTCGGAGACTGGATTCTGTCTCCGTCTTCAGGTAAAACCTATTCTGTTGGGCCCACCTTATCTCCGGACCAATCTGATAGCCAAATGTGATAAATTGTTTATGAAATTATAGGTTTCAGAGCTTTAAGAGAATGAATTGGGAGAGCTGTTCTAGATAATATATTCTCCTCTACTTACCAAATATAATTGTAATATTCTCTGAGATTCTTTGAAAAATTGTAGAAATGTAAACATTTGTATCACTTAGCACAGATATATCCATGCTGAATATTCATTCAAACCTTATCCTCTTAACAGACAACATTACAACTGCTTCCAGCAATTTTCTCTCTGGCTTTATGTTATCGACAAGAAACCCATTACTGCAATGTTCGTTCCTCTATGGTTTCTTCCTAATTCTCAAAGGGAAAAATAGGTTTTGAGAATATTAAGTCAGAGTTGCCCTCACATAAGCGTAACTGAATTTTATATAATTGGTCTTGAAGCTTATGGCCAGCTGCGTCGTTTTCTTCTGTCGCAGAGACAAATATCACACACCTACTGCAGTCCATAACTCAAGGTATCAACAGACGAATTCATGTAAAATTTGAGGCTTTCACGGCGGTGACTATGAAGAAAGCAGTCTTCTGGGATTTTGCACCGTGTATATGTGGTGTTAACCGACGTTTCGGAGGAACGTATCGCCTCCATCTTCAGGGTAGAAGATGG
>NW_019718616.1:14267-58128 GCF_002891405.2 Cryptotermes secundus | reverse complement strand
CACGGTGCCAAATCCCAGAAGACTGCTTTCTTCAGACGAATTTATTTCCAATAACTTGAGTTTTCTCAGCTTGAAGAATAGGTTAGAATTGATCAGTATTTTCAAAGTAGGTGAATTCATTCACCACGTCTAAACTAAACTAATTACTTACTCTACATATTACTCTACCCTTGATATATTTCGATTCCAATTTTCAGATTTAAAGAACATGGAAACTAATTAAGAAAATCCATAACGCAAAGCCGTTCTTATGGATCGAATAGTCTCAGAAAATTTCCGGATTTTTTGGAACCTGAAGATTAATTATCTTATTCTCAAGGGACAGCCAGGTTTGAAGCCCTGCGTAACACTTCGTAAAAAGTTGTTTCTCTTCACTGCGAGGAATTCTTAGCCCCTCGACCAAACGTACTTCTGGGCTAAGAGCATCATCTGATTCATTACGTGAATATAGTTTCCTCCATATCTAACGAAGCTGAAGAAGCACCTAAACTTTCAAACTCAATACATGTATCTTCATTAAATAAAACAGATCACCCTTACATTTTTTATTCACGTGTAAACGTTTAGCTTACCAAAAAATAAAGGAAATAGAGCTGAGAACTTGAGTTCTTTATTAGCTTTACTTTTAGTAGTATCTCTACATTTAAGGCGTCGGAAAAGAAGATTATGACCTGCTACCTCTTTTCTGTTTCTCAAGTAGGTATTCTCCATAACTGGATATCTGAAATGAAAGCTACTAACATATAAATTTCCTGCCTATATTATTTACATCCAGTCTACCTCAAAATGCAATAGCTATATACCGACCCTCCGTACATTCTCAAAAATTGTCCTCTAATGTCTTTACCCCCTCGTTGGTGTCTCCACCTGCATATAGCAAGAAGAAGAATCTTTTTACCAGCAAATTGGACTTAAATTTGAGGAAGAAACTAGTGAAATGCTACATTTGGAGCATAGCTCTGTATGGGGCTGAAACATGAACACTTAGGGCAGTAGATCAGAAACATCTGGAAAGTTTCGAAATGTGGTGTTGGAGAAGGATGGAGAAGATCAGTTGGACCGATTATGTGAGAAATGAAGAAGTGTTAATTAGAGTCAGTGAGCAGAGGAATATCCTACATGAAATAAGAAAACGGAAGGCTAATTGGATTGGTCATGTTTTACGCAGAAACTGCCTTCTAAAAGAAGTTATTGAAGGAAAGATAGAGGGGCGGATAGAAGTGACAAGAAGACGAGGAAGAAGACGTAAGAAGATGCTGGATGACCTTGGGGACAGAAGAGGATACTGTCATTTGAAGGAGAAGCTTTAGATCGCATTAAGTGGAGGAATTGTTTTGGAAGAGACTGTGGACCTTGTCGTCTGACAGATTACTGATGATGATGATGATGATGATGATGATGAATGTCTTTATATTAGACATTATTATTGTTAGTAAAATTAATGTTATGCTTTGTGTGAATTTGGAAACTTATTTAAAAATTTATATTTAAATACCAACAGTCATATAATTGTGTTAAGTAACATAAATTACTATAGAATTTGAAATAGTTTTGTGGTTCTATGGGTTGTGATAACTTGGTTTGTGATAAATAAATACCAGTCTATCAAATTTCAGTGTTCACCTACCATAAGACCAAAATCTTGATCCTGCCGAGAAAACCTCAAATCTCAAGAGTAGTATGGTTCTAAATAAAAATAATATACCCAGCCAAAATTATTTACAATAGAGAAGTAATTTTTGTCATTCAACAAATTTATTTCGCATATTAATATTCTCGCATGTGGCAACGTATTTGGTTAAGGCACTATGTTTCAAGCCGGAATGTCGCGTGTTCGATTCCCGAAGAGGGTGTTGATTTTTTTTTTAACTTTAACTTATCTTACCCGACGCACTGTGGCCCTGGGGTCGACTCAGACTCTAACAGAAATGAGTACCATAAATTTTACGAACGGGGGGAAGGGCGGCCGGCGCGTAAGTCTGACAACTTTAAGATCATCTGTGAGCCGACTGTCGAGATAATGTGGGACCCTCAACGTCTCACAACCCTATAGGCCTCCACGGCCTGTTACAGGGATAGCTTTACATTTTCACTAATATCCTCTTCTTAGAGCACATGACCATACGTTGAATAAAATTTCAGTGCCAGAATTGTAACGTATTACAGCTACGTCATAACCTCAATGTGGCCAATAATGAAAAAGTTTTCCTGCACAGTATCGGATGTATCGGACTTCAGAGTCATGTAAGATTGATTTCTCGAAGAGAAATTCCATCGCCTATAAGCAGGAAAACATGTAAACATAGATTATAAGTACTCATATATAAACGTTCAGTAACACATTTTGCAAAAGTCTTAATTTTTCCATAAGTCAAAACACACGCGAAATTTACGTCGCAAAATCTCACTTTCTATGTAAATTAGCTTCATATGAGATTGCAATTGCATATCCATAGGTGATGCTCTTTCGACCTTTCCCATTCTATTTCCAATACAACAGATGTGTCTCGGGGGGAATGCGGCCTGTCACACTTGCAACGAAATACCGAATGTCACATTTTGAATTACGGTCCCTGCTGGAGATCATGTCGTCCACTAACTAAAGCAAAACAAGACAAGCAACTGCCTAGAATCATTACCAATTTTAATTTCGGACGCTTTTCACGGGAATTTTGGTAAGATCACATGACTGAATGCCTCTGACTGTTGCTTGGTCTCACGTCTTTCATTGTTCATTATTCACCACAAATATCACATGACTTGACCTGGGCTCGAACCCGGGCCGCTGCGGTGGGAAGCCAGCGACTAACCGCCTGAGATATGGCACGGCCAACCAGCTGATTACTTTTTGAGGTGATATACGCCATCAGACAAGCAAGCAAAACCTCCATATTATGAGTTTATTTTGTGTACTTTCTGAAAATAACGCAGAAGAATAACGTACAGAAGTCATACATAAGACAACAGACCCTCGGTACAGCTACAGATGTCAGCTCTCATCAGATTGTCTCTATGTGACTGCATCTCTTCCAGACTCGTTTTATTGTAATAATATATTCGGTTGCGCTGTACCTCGCTCCATTCTCTGCAGATGTGCTGACGTGGCCCCTTATATACACAGACATCGTGCAAATACGGATGAACCGCAGCGGTTTCTTAAACTCCATAGAGAATTTGCTTCAGTGTTAGAAAACGCCAGTATTTTGAGTGGAATTGAATATCGTGTCATTGGTTTAAATCGAAAAGTTACAAATTCTCGTTCTGAGAAAAGATTTAGACACAAGATTTAAACATATTTGTACATGTGTTTGCGTCATTTGCGGAAGTTTCATAAAATAAGATTATAACTTTAATATACTTGCATATGCTTTATTTACAATGTTATGCAGCAGTATATTTAGAATGCATTTGGTATACGTGATTTCAGGTGTAAGTCCTTCTTTGACTCATGAAGAGTTTTTCAGCTGGATCCAAAATCTCCGTTTATGAAGCCCAGAATTTAATTACATTTTTCATGAAATCCAACCACCATATTATTTGCTTGTCCTTTTAATACTTAATGCATTAATTTAAGCTTCATATCAAAGATTTCGGGATGGTCCATGTATTCAGCACGCCATGTAGCAAATTAAACGTGTGTAGGCTTCTGGTACGAAACTCTCACTGGAAACGGATATTATCAAGTCAAAGAGACTTTTAAGATCAAAAAGTCTATGAGGAAGTTAGGTTAATAAAAATATTATATTTTTGTATATTAAAAATCATTCTATTTTTATTTAAAACACAAAGTCAAGGAGACTGAATTCTTTCTCCGTCTTAAGGTAATATCTACTAAGGCCCAGTCGATAGAACTAGTCCTTATCTCCGGACACCTGCACCAACATAAGATGGAGTATATAAAATATGCACAGCACAAACAATCTGCGAGTGATAAAATAAAACATTAAACTATTTTTAAAAACTTCACAGGTATGAGACCCAGCACCAGAGTACCATTAGAATAGAAGCAAACACCACATACAAGAAATATAAGGAATTGGCCCACATGTCTCTGATAGGTCATTCAGGCAGTGAACACAGCCTGGGCATCTCTCCCAGCTTGACTCCCGTAATCACAGCAGAAGGAAAAAAAAATACGATTCCGTCCAGTGTAGATTAAGTTGGAAAGTTTGTTTCTTATGTTGGAACCTCATAGAGGATTTATCTCTCCAGTGTTGACTTCTATTTTGATATAACTTTGTTCCTAGGCCTCATACGTATGGAGTTTTTTATGTTTTAATATTTGGTCTTAACTCTCCAGATGGTTTACGCTGTGTTTGATTTGTGTATTTATCGTCTACTGGTGCAAGTGTCCGGAGAGAGGGAATAGCTGTATCGATTAGGCCCAACTGAGTAGGTTTCACCTGAAGATGGAGAAAGAATTCGGTCTACGAAACGCTGCGTTTTGAATAAAAACACGAATATGGATAATGTCCAAAACATAATATTTTTATACAGAATAATTTTAAATATCCCTACAGTTTATATAAGTGGGTTTGAAAATGTGATGCAGGGAATAATTTGGTAATTTACTTAATTCTTCGAGGTTTCCTAGGCTACCTCAGGAAATGTGTTCCAATAAAACGTCACGTAAGAGTATATATGAAAGTATAGACTTCAGTTAAGTACATCAGTTATTGTGGAATAATTAAAAGGTAATTAAGATTACATGTTTCGGCGATTATAATTCGCCACCATCAGACAATTTTATTTTAAATACCGAGAGGAATTTTATATGTGCTGTCTTGTATACCTACCATGCATACATATTGTAACGGCCGGAGAACAGATGCCGCAAGAACAGCCTCCGAAGCAAAGGAACGGGGATGCACCGTTAGGCTATTCGGGACGAAGAGCCTTAAGGAGGGAGCAGTGTGACATGTTGCGCAACATGTCACAATATTAAAGACAACGGTAAATATTAAGAGAAGTAAAGTAAAACTAAAAGTTGTTCCTGTGGTTAACATTATAAATACGTATTATCACATACATAATAAAAATTATATATGGGTAATACTTAAAAGCATAAATATTGTGGCAGATGTGGGGATTCTTATGTAAGAATCTCCTGAGAGTACTGCGTCAGTTGTGTTGTCTTGTGGTGCTAATGGCCGTGCGGTGGTACTTGACATGAAACTCTCATGCTTATACTCTCACATCCGAAAAGCCTTCCATGAGATCTGAATAAATCTCATCCCATCTGCCCTCAAACGTATACTTTAAAAAGTATCCCGTTATTATTTGGATCGCTGTGTTTTATATGTATGTGACATGTTTGAGAAAAAAGAGCACCTACAGAACTTTCTCTCCGCATTTAAAATATAAAGACCTGTTGATGGAGAATTTAAATCGATGAGATATGTAATATTTTAATCGTCTTTTAACTATTTTATAATAGAAGTTTATTTGGCTGAAATCTTTATTTCTGTACACATTTCATTAATAGAACGGAAAAGCGGTTAGGCGCTGGCTTCCCACCGCAGCGGCCCGGGTTCCATCCCAGGTCTGGTCAAGTGGGATTTGTGGTGGACAAAGTGGCGCTGGGGCGGGTTTTCTCCGAGTACTTCGGTTTCTCCTGCCAATCTTCATTCCACCAAATTCTCGATCATCATAATCACTCGGGGCATGTACAATAGGCCAATCAGTGGCCGCCGTGCCGAGTGGACCCAGCTGGGCCCCACCTCTCAATAAGCGAATTAAAAAAATACAACGGGAATAGAAGCATTCGCTTATAACATTACATAATTTGAAATAAAATGAAACCAGTCCCCAGAAATTGAATTTTGTTGTCACACAGAATGATAATTTTTTCATGTCCTCCTAATGGAATAAAATCAACCTCTAGGTCTTCTTTCCAATTAAATAATGTTCGAAAATTTAGCAATTTAAATGCCTATTGAGATGGTGTTGAGCAGGTACCGGTCAAAATGTCGGATCACGTGTTAGTTCCCATCCTCTGACTGAAGATAGCGGCCTAATTTTAATTCTACTTGTGATTCTGTGATGTTCCAACTTTTCTTCTAGTAGCAGCGGCTTGGAAATTTAAAACACCTGTTTTCTTGGTTGGGGCCTTAAAAGTGATTTTCGCTATTATTTCGGGAACAGATCCTATTGAATTACCATTTTACTTTTAGGTCAGTCTACTACAGTTTCCACTATAAGACCAATAAAGTCCAACATCTGTAGTCTCAGGTCTTTTTTATTGGCTCATAAAGGTAACTTCTGTAGATAAATGCCAGAGATTAGAGGGAAATGGGTTACGAGATTTCCAGATAGGAGCAAGACTGAATACTTTCTTTTCGGCCTGATCACACTTTAAGCAGATTTCCGATAAATCCTTCGTTATAAATTTCGTACTTAAAGTTCATAAATTATACACTGACTTTTACACATTTGGATGTGTAACAGTTTTTATAATTTTGTCTCAAGAAGGCACCACTCTGCTATAAATCACAGAGAAGCGTTTAGTGTCTATGGTAGGTAATTGGATTGTAAGCACATATGTATAGTATATGAAACTGCTCTAATCAAAGCGTGTGGGAAGCAGGACAATATATTCTCCGCCTGTTATGGAGCCCGCAGTTTCATTGCCATAACTTCCCAAACTGACTCAGATAAACCCACTCTGCACTATTATATCTCATTTGTTTAATGCAGTTTGTTATATTATCTTTCAGTTTAATCCTAGGTCTAACGAATGGTCCTTGTATGTTTTTCGACTAAAATTTTGTGCTTATTTCTCATAAGAAAGAAATAACATGACATTAATTAACAAACAGAAGCCACATCTCAGAAGACGACATACTTCATAGCCACCGCCGTGAAAACCTTATCTTAACATCTTAATAGCTATTGCTGTGGGAACCTGAAATATTGCAATTCTTTCTTATTTTAGAAATAATAATAATAATAATAATAATAATAGGAGAAGTGAAAAGAGAAGTGATCAATCCTATTTATGCTAAAAGTGGCGAGAATATTCAATGTTAGCCGATTTTATTTATATATTCTGCTATGTTTGTTACTCCAAGGTGCAAGATTCAGAGGAACATCTAAATATGATTCACCGGCTGGCAGAGAAGATATCTTTCTGAGGTGGCTGTAACCCTTTCAGAAACAAATGCTGCTGATAAATATTTGCTAATTTCGGACGGATATGTGTCTCACTGCCCCTTGGCATGATGGATTGAGAGCTCTAGAAACTACTTCGAGATGTTTTTTTTTTTTGCCTCCGAATACGGAGCTTATCATTTAGGCCTCTGGAAAACATTAAATTTAACCTACTGTAAGCATTTTGCCGTCAGAAAACACTGCGCCCAATCACCGCATCAAAATGTAACCATTACTGAATCTCCTTTTGGAAACACGTACTTTCACATCTACAAGGACAAATTTGAAAGTTATGACAATGGCACCAAAGAATTCCAGTATAGAAGTATAAGTTACATTCTAGAAATATCTACAGTAATTGAATATTTCCTTTATAGGAATGAAAACTCCCCGAGACCTAACAATACTATAGCAATAGACCGGGCTGTTGCCTGTTTATGTCGAGTGATGACGGCATGAAAACTGTTACTCCACTAGATTTTTACACCAAGGACGAACAAAGTGCTGCGGCTTTGAGGTTTGGTGAAGTGAAGGAGGTAGAGAGCCACTAACGATTGCTATGGACATGTGTTGATATACAAGGAAATCAGTCCGAAATCAAATGACACAGCCTCCAATATAAAACTTAGATCAACTTATGCCAAGAAATTTTAAACACTCCGTCTCGGCCGTGTGATCAGATATTATCAACACTGTTATTCAACCAACAAAAGAACATTCCAAAATTACAGATGTTTTTTAAATATCTTTCCAGTTTCCCTAAACCTATAATATTATTCCACTGAACTTTTTTTTTCTGTCATCAGCAGCTCTCTAAGCCGGAACTTTCGAAATTCACACTTCACAGTCAGTACTTTCTGAGTCGCCTAATCATTCTGAACTATCGCCATCAGCGGAAATCATCCCTTTTCCAATAACATATATCTGAAATGTAAAAGGAATAAATTAGGAAAAAGCAGCGGGTCCGTCATCTCATTTCATCTGGAACACTTCAGAAGAAACGTATTAAAAACTGAAGCGAAACGTACTGCACAAGAGGCAAATGTGAAGAAGAGGAAGAAGAAGAAGAAGAAGAAGAAGAGGCGTAAGTTTATCGATGTAAACGGCATCAACTCTAATTTAGAAAAAAGCTAAGAGATAGACGGTAGTGAAGATGTTCCTTGAGGATTTTTTAGTAAAGGGGAGACAATCTGGAAGCAGAGATGGCTGAATTAATTGCGGAATTATGAATTATAATATTAAGAATTATGTGTTCCAAACCAAGGGAGCAAGCAGCTCATTTGTCGAAGATGCCTGTAATCAGAGTTTCTGCATACTGATTTTGCAATCACCACAAGTTATTGTGTGGCGCCAGTTACCCCACTTTCCCTTATCTGTAAATTTATTCGAAAACTAAACTCACTAACTTGGTGCTGTTGTTTAACTTACATATCAGTAACCATCTTCCATCATGGTTTTTCAGAACTTGTAAATATCATTTTTATAACAATTTTCTTTATTTTAAATTAAAATTGTCGGAATTTCCGCTCCTTACCAATGCATTTCTAGTCTTTCCCATGCATGCTAAATATTTAGGTTTCCTCATGTTTCTACATTTGTTCATATTAACAATATTTCCTAATAGTAAAACTGATTAAGCTCTTCATAATTTATCCTTCCACACTCTGTGTTGCTACTCATTGTTAATTCCGAACAGAGCTGGAGTAAGGATACCTAGCCCAAGTACTTTTTAACACAGATGTTATATATATATACATTCGGAGAAGAGACTCTTGCACTTCAAGTGCTCGTGGGACCCCATGCTACAATACAATGAAATATCGCTTACAGCCAGTTGCGGACGGCAGCAGTCCAGATCTTCAGCAATAGGATTCTGCGGCTGTTTCGCCCGACGTGACGCCGTTCTATCTCCAATTCCACTTCCTTCCCTCTAAGTTGGGGGGGTTTCTAGTCATCATGGAAGATACTTTACTGCCGTTGCCGAATTGAATATAACCAGCCCATCGATTCGTATTTACGTCGGAAGAAATTTATTTCACAAAGAGATGGAAACTCTACATAGTCGTCCCAAAAAGAAGTACTGCTCATGAAGATTTCTTTGCTGTCAGCAATAGCAGACTACTAAAAGTACTTGATCACTTTGTGACGTCATATGAAAATCTAAAATATATAGACCTAACGTATTTTAGCGTGTATTGTAAACATTTTACTTTATAGATGAGAAATGCAAGAAAGAAAAACCCCTAAAGCCTGAGAAGAGGAAAACGCATAAAAAACATGGGTACAGATAGAAGAATGGTATTCAAATTTTTCTTATAATGTAGATTGGATTCGTCCAGGCTTAACCTTTTGCACACGGCGATGAATTTGCGGGTTCAATAAAAGGCTAGTAAATTACTGTCTTACATGCTGTAACGCTGTGTAGTTCAGTAGTTCAGAGAGACTCCGACATTTCGGAGGAAAATATGTCCACCTTTCTCAAGGCCGAAAGTAAAACTTGGTGCAGTTCTGAAAGAGCCAGACTTTTCGGAGAGACATGAGGTCTCCATTTTTAGGCTCGAAAAGTAAGCCAAGTAAGAAACAAGGAAGAGTCCTACTTTCCATATGCTTCTTGCTTGTTTCTTGTTTCACTTATCCTTGGACCCTGAAGATAAAGACAGTGTTTCCCTACGATACCTCCATGGACTTCTACCGACATGCACGGTATTACAACTCAGAAGGTTACCGCTGTGAGAACCCGAATTTCATACATACATACATACATACATACATATATATATATTACATTCCGTAGATTCAAAGTAAGTCAGAATGACTGTAGGATGTGGAACACGTCATACAAATACAAAAGCCATAAATACAGTACAAGAGAGACAAAAAGAAAATATAAGTCAATACTGTCAATTTATGATATGTACATAACCTTTTAAAAGGACGAGTCGTTTTTAGACATGCGCAATGTGACATGAAGAAATGAACAGAGAGAAATTAGCGTATATCATAATTACTTAATTTTAAATTTCGTTGCGCATTTCTAGATCTGGTCAGTGTATATCTGGTTTCAGTATCTAGGTAATTGTTGAATTACGAGTCTAAACTAATTAATTTTAGCTCTATAATTTACCACGGAAATGCGTCCTCATTGCAACATATAATTCTCATTCAAGGAATTGTAGAATCACCTATAATGATTACAGGCGAATACGTGTTTTCAACAGAATTCATATTTACACAACACACCTGGATGCTAAGACTGGGGCAAGAATCAAATCATACTCTACAAACATTTGTAATAGAAGTACAAAATAGTTTCATGTGAGGTGGGTCCCTGTCACCACGGCATGGCGCGTCCTCAGGTTGCGGATGGAGGAGACGGAATTAGATTCAGTTTCCGAGACGTATCCTAGTTTTTTAGAATACAGGACTTGGGACAAAATCCAAAAATCTAGTAATTCTGAGGGCTAAAATGTTCTCTTCTCCAAGTATAATTAGAATGATCAAATCAAGGAGTATGAGGTTGGCAGGTCATGTAGCACGAATGGGGAGACGAAGAAAGCGTATAGGATATTGGTGGGAAAGCCAGAAGGAAAGAGACCACTGGGAAGACCAAGGCGTAGGTGGGTGGACAATATTAAAATGGATCTTAGTGAGATAGGATGAGATGGTATAAATTGGATTTATCTGGCTCAGGATAGGGACCAGTGGAGGTCTCTTCTGAACACGGTAATTATTTTCGGGTTCCTCAAAATGTTGGAAAATTCTTGAGTAGCTGCACAATTGGTGGCTTCTCAAAAAGGGCTCATCTCCATGAGTGAGTGAGAGTGTGTACTTGTAATGCATTGCACATTGTCATATTGCGTACCTGGTTTGTAAGTACATATTCAGAGACCCACCTCAAAAATAATAATTATTTTTGTTTCAATATTCCTTCTTTCAGATCTATTCAGAGCCCAGTTTTAACTTCCACAACTAAGCATAGGAGTTGATATTACATAATTTGATTCATTCTGCTGGAAAAACATTTTCGCTAAATTTTAACAGATTCACGAGTTAGGTAGGTATTAACTTTTTTGATGATTTTGCTCGGAACAATTGTACAAAATAAAATCTCTCGAAAATCTTTATAGTATACAGTACACTGCTGCCGGTTGGAGGAAGCACTTTTCTCAGACACACCGCATTTGGTTTGCAGAGTAATGCCGCGTGGGAAACTGAAAGTTTGGGAACCGCATTCCTGTTAACACTCATCAAACCCAATCAAGTTGCTTGTTCCTTCACAAAACACAAAAATTTCCCCTATGTAATAACAAACTATGAATGAATTAAACATTAAATATATTATGGTAATTCGAAAGTCAGAACAGTACTTTCAGTTGTCATTACGATAATACCGCAGCATTCAATGGGGATATTTTTAGTGCAGAAGCCAATTATTTTCTCAGTGTGCACACAGAAGCTTCGGACAAATTGAACCATAACCGAAGGTGGCAGAAGAACGACAAGTAGAAAACGCAGCGTACAGCTTTTGGAGAAACCACTGGGAGGGAGGGATTCCTGTGCATCCCCTTACAGATAAAACTGCAGATTTTTTTATTTATGATTTATAATTTTTCGTTGATTTCGGTTCAACCTACTAATTGCGACTACTGAGCCCTTCTACCCCAACCCTCAATGTCTGAATATTAAATGTTTTCAGCAGAACACTATCAGAATGACCAAATTTTCCCCAGCTAATGCTCTAAAAATCACTTCCACTCATTCTTGACATTCTGTTATTGGCGGATGTGTTTGTGTATGTGCAAATATATTCGTAACGTAAATTAAACTTGGGAAACGTACGAAACTACGTAAGTTTCGATCCGCTGTATATTCCCACACAGGTATGCCGTAGGCTAGACGTCTTTTGAACCAATATTTTTTTCTAACGCACATTTCATTTACGGTATACACAGTGGGTGTTCAATTAAATTTATCTACGCGTATATGTCCATTGAATTCTTTGTTCGCCAGACATGGAATATGTCTCTAAAAATGCCAGTATCTGACTCTATTTCATGGGAATATTTTCTGCAAATGTGCGTAATGAAAATGCCTCTCTCTATTGGTAAAAAAGCGAGTTCTTTCAGAAAGGATTTTTTCCGGGTTGATTAAAATTATTGAAGTTGGGGATATTTTAGTTCTTATGCTATTTATTTTCGTAATGTGGATCTGAAAGTGAATATCGAAAGATTTGATCGTAAATTAAAAGTAAAATCGAGAATGGGATTTTGGATTTAACAATTATTTACAAGGCTAATACTGTTTGCTTCACTATTCCCCGAATACCAATACTGTGCTTGACACTGCTGAGGGTCTGAAGTATATGTTATATCCACGACGTCCTCACAGGTGGTTTTACTACCATTTTCAAGTAAGAATAACAAATTTCTGGAGTGTCATATATACCAAACATACCTTATAAAACAAATCATTACCTGAAGACGGAAGTACAGCCAATTCTCGAAACATAATGTGAGGCCTAAAAATGCAAATAAAATATATTTCAGACCGTTATCAATGTTAAAGACAATAAGGATATAATTATTTTCCTTGTTTACTATATAAATCATAAGCATGCAAAAAAAAGTGTAAAATTTTAAACCTGTCGTATTTATAAAGCTGACGAAGTACTTCCCTTTTCGATTGTTTTCCTGAATTTCCCAGGGGCTGATTTGATCTAGAAATCATTCCTCAGGTCAGCAGAAATTCACTCATCTGCATGGACAGCAGCCAGTAATAAAATCCAGAATATGGGGAAATCTTTGTCAACAATTTTGGCAGTTCTTTCAGATCACACGCGTGCATTTCTAAGACTTGACTCAGAGAGACGATCACGTTAACAAGACAGCATCACAGTCGGCGAGTGTTAAGTTTCCTCTCTATCATACCATGAACCCAGATTGTCGTGGAATTTTTCTACACGGTTCTTAGAGATAACTAAAGAAAAGAAAGCAGAAACTCTCAATTTCAGCGTCAAAATTTATTATTCATAACTTTTAACGCATACCTTAAGAGAATATTCATTCATCAATTGACACGTGGTTTGAATACTTCAGCGTGGCGGATATACGAAGAGCTAAAATTCCATACAGTTTGAATATGAATTCCACGATGTTACAAAACCGGCAATCAGCACTTCAGTGTATCTGATAATGTCGTTGCATATTAACAGGAGATAATAAGTCCGATTTTAGAATCGCCAGTAGGTAAATTCACAAACTCTTGAAATGTAATTCATTAGAGTAATATTACTTCGGAAATTTGGTACTCTTCAGGGAATAAACTTGCAACAAAAATATACATACAGTTATTTCTTTACCGTCTATTTTTACAGAAAATATCATATTCTTACTAAATATTTTAAGCGAAACATTATTACAGAAACAGAATAAAGAGGATCCCACGATTTTAAAATTTAAGGAAGTGTTCGTTCATGCACAACCTAAGAAGTATTTTTTGAAGCATTTTTCCATGAAATTTTGTGATATATGGTCACTCACAAAAAATCAAATAGTTACCCTACTAAGAAGAACACTAAATATACTATTCAAATAGACGTCAAATTGTATTATAATTATCCCAAAATTTCCTTCAAAAATACAATTTAAGTCAAGATATAAGTTGGATGATAATAATTTTCTCTATAAGATTTGAGGCTTCCACGGCGGTGACTATGAAGAAAGCAGTCTTCTGGGATTTGGCATCGTGTATATGTGGTGTTAACGGACGTTCCTCCGAAACGGTTAACACCACATATACACGGTGCCAAATCCCAGAAGACTGCTTTCTTCAATAATTTTCTCGTTTGCGATGATCTTCCTGCTATCATAATTGACCAAACATTGGATGGATTCAGTAATTCAGCTTATTACATTTAGAAGAATATGACACCGAGAGCTGTAACACTTATGGGGAAGACTGTACGCTTCATAGTGATCGGGAACCAAATAGGAAGGGATCGCTCTGGACATCTACACGTAGACCTAAGAGTAATATTAAAAAAGACCAAAAATTAATAAGGTTTGGAAGTCTCAAGAGAACTGAACTGACTAATTGCGAAATCAAAAGCACTCAAAAAATGAAAATATACAGTCGCACACAAATTTGTGTACCAGAGATAGATTGATAAGTTGAATAAGTTCATCCATAAGAGGAAGATTCTGTAATATGGGGTTGGCCCAAGCTTCCACAAAGATAACAGCGTCACTATAATTTTGTCCTTCCTAGCATATGTTTTTCCTTAATGCTATTGGAGTGGGACTAAATCCCTTGTACTGCGGCCACTTCTGGCCTATTGTACCAGCCCCAGATAATAGGTGAGGGTGATTGTGGAGCAATTGGTGGGATGAAGATTGGCAGGGGAAACCGAAGTACTTTGAGAAAACCTGCCCCAGCGCCACTTTGTCCACCACATATCCCACTTCACCATACCTGGGATCGAACCCAGGCCGCCGCGGTGGGAAGCCAGCGACTAACCGCTTGAGCAATGGCGTGGTCTAGCATGTGTTTGCTTCTTATAACCTTATATGTCATGTGTGTGAAAGCAATGCTAGTGACAGAAGTTAGTTTGCGAGACCTGTAATAGATTCCACAATGTCTTTGTGTTCATTTGTCATAGCCACTGACACGCCTTGGTATTTGGCACCACCCTTGTGTCAAATTAGTGGTCTCATTTTGAACCAGTTCTTGCAAGGAAGGACATGAATTGGAACTGAGTGTGCATTTGACTTTGAAAAATTACAAGACAGAAGAAGTGACCTCATTGCAGAGTAGCGCCCTTTCCAAACGCAATGTACATGAATACGAGTGAGGGTATGACTACTGTACATTCTTTGAACATAGAGTATATTTAATATCACTTCGAAATCATCGTAAGTTGTGAAGTAGATATTAAGATTATATTTTGATATGGGAGATGAGAAATATGTGCGAGAATATAGCACTGATAACCGTTATTTCATGAAATGAACGCAGACACACATGTGGCTGAAGTCGTCTCATTACAGGTTACATCTCAGAAAGGACTTCGATGAGAAAGTTTAAACTAGGTTCGCCCACAGAATTAAGTTTAAGTTCGTGTAGATATTACTCCTGCAATTATATGACCTCTTAAGCTGTAGCCTCCTGTTTCACTGCGTAGATCTGACTTTGGGTTCCGCTTTTCGACCTTGTGTGTGCAAGGTCTCGTCGTTTTCCCTTTGATGTCACTACATGTTTCGGCGTAACCGGCAATCTTCAGGTGTACAGTTTGTTGTGATGAAGGAATCTGCTACTCACCGTAATGCTGCTTTGTTTCTCTCGTGTGGTTGCTTCGGATTACCGACCGAGCGACCGCCGCTTGTCGGAGAAGCTAGTGCCAACCTTAGCGGATATAGGGTGTCGCGTGGTCAGCGCGACGAATCTCCACGGCCGTTAATTCCGGTTTTATAGACCGGACCCGTTATTTACTTCAAATAACTCCTCAATTATCCCAACGAGGCTGAGTGGACCCCGTTCCAATTCCACTAAATGTAACCACTAGACTATAGGAACGGCGATCGGTGTAGTTAGCTTGCGAACTAAAACCACGGAGTTTGTTTTGTTGCCTCATTACTTCTGGTTATGTGTGTTAACTAGCTTTTTTATTTGGGTGTACTTGAACTGCACCTGTTTGCCTTATGGCTTTATTGATTTGTAGTCTATGGCTATCTTAAATGTTCTTGTTGTGGGGAGAATTTATTGTATGGCGGTCGGCCATTCCGCTTTCTCGTGCACGTGCAGTTCAAGGGCACCCAAGTAAACAGCTGATTGACCCACATAACCTAGAAGTAATCCGAGGCAACCTCATAACGGAAACAAAACAGCATTACAGTGAACAGCAGGTCCCTTAATCACAACAACCTAAACACCTGAAGATGGCCAGTTAGGCTGAAACATGTAGTGACAGTAAAGATAAAACGACGAGAGAATGTTAACCGACGTAGCATATAGACGGCAAAAAAGCAGAACACAAAGTCAGAACTTAATTTGTTTCCGTAAAATGGCTAATCTTATTTAAAACTTAGTATATGTATCTTGTTTTAAATATTTGGGTAGCTTGTTAACAGATGATGGAAGGTGTACTAGTGAAATTAAATCCAGGATTGCAATGGCAAAAGCTGCATTTAGCAAGAGGAAGAATCTTTTTACCAGAAAATTGGACTTAAATTTGAGGAAGAAACTAGTGAAATGCTACATTTGGAGCATAGCTCTGTATGGGGCTGAAACATGGACACTTAGGGCAGTAGATCAGAAACATCTGGAAAGTTTCGAAATGTGGTGTTGGAGAAGAATGGAGAAGATCAGTTGGACCGATTATGTGAGAAATGAAGAAGTGTTATTTAGAGTCAGTGAGCAGAGAAATATTCTACACGAAATAAGAAAACGGAAGGCTAATTGGATTGGTCATGTTTTACGCAGAAACTGCCTTCTAAAAGAAGCTATCGAAGGAAAGATAGAGGGACTGGCAGAAGTGACCAGAAGACGAGGAAGAAGATGTAAGAAGATGCTGGATGACCTTGGGGACAGAAGAGGATACTGTCATTTGAAGGAGAAAGCTCTAGATCGCATTAAGTGGAGGAATTGTTTTGGAAGAGACTGTGGACCTGTCGTCTTGACAGATTACTGTTGATGATGATGATGATGATGATGATATGTAGCTAAAAATATGCATTTTTTACTGAACTCATTCTAAGATATGCTGCATATCTCATCTATTACAAGAATTTTTTTTATGTGCTGTACATCTGTAATGTGATTACAGAAATGGATATGATGTTCATTGGTAAATGTAATGTACATCCGTATGTAAGTACTTCACGAAGACATAAAGGAAAGTGAGGTACACTTCCGTACGTTCTTAACCTTGCCACCAAACAGAGGTACGTGATCAGTGTTATGTGGTCATTTGGCTCCTAAAGGAAAGACCCTGTGTCCAGTGGACAGGAGACTCTGGGCCCCAGAGGCGATATAGACTATAGGAAAGAAAGATCTCTTGCCCTGCCTGAAGTAAATCTCATTCCTCGCCCCCTGTACTGACCGATCTATCTCGGCTCCTGTCTATAAGCAATACGTTCTCCAATCTGTGGGAAATCTTGTACTCTTTGCATAGAATTTTCTTGTCTTTTGGCATGTAACATAAGTATAGAGACATTAGGAGCATTCAAGATTGCAAACTAAATTGGACAATAATTCTGAAAATATAATGTATTTAATTTGAAAAGACTGGTTTAATAAACGCGTTGGATCTAGGTCTCATTGGCTGCGAAGAAGGATGTGAGCTGTTTCTCTCTATGCAAACCTTAGAGTACCCCAAGAGACAACGCCACGTCAATATTGACAGGGTCTGTCTGTTTTCCCTATCTCAAAGTTCATATGTTTTGAAATTCTTCAAGCGCCTGTCTGTCATGACAACAGGACCGACGAGAAACGGCAGAAGGGAGAAGCAGAAACGCCCACACTACCAAAATGCATACTCAGATGAAAACCAAAAAGAAAAAAGGAAAATAGGAGGACAAGTCTGGTCTCCAGAATTTTCAATTTCCTTCGCTTTCATTTTTACCCATCTGCCATTGCGACATTTGCAACGAAGTGGGGAGAATGCGGTGAAAGAGGTGCTGAGGGTTACCAGGTAAGGTAATGTGAGAGCGTTGCTTTCATTAGTAGACGTGACCTCTGCATGTCTGCTCTCTGTCCCACGGGTCATGGCATTTGTGTCTGCTGCGGTTACGTTCATAAATCGTGGTGTGCCACTATGAACTGTTACTCTTACGGCCCCCTTTCATAACTGTGAGCCCTGTGGTGGCAGCCCTGCGGCTCCGTCGAAGTTCAAATTAAAACACTCTGCTTCTTCCCCTTTATCTAGTTACCTAAACCTCGGCGTTGTTGTAAACAAGGAAGCGTTTTGCAAATGATATGATAAAGCGATTAGTTCCCATTGTAGTCGGTGCGCATGTGTGAACAATTTCAGTCTACTCCATTCACTAAGCTACCACTTCTTACCATCGATTGTGATGGTCGGATAGCATTGATCCCTACGGTATTTCAGTATATATTTTCACTGAATATGGGTCCACTGAATTTCTTCCATTTCCTTAGCCTTTGCTGTTATGAATAACAATTAATTCAGCTGATACTGATTCTGGAGTTCTGTATGTTAGGTCTACCATGGTCTCAACATAATGCACGGTTTGCAATTACAATATGACTGTGAGCATTTATTGATGTAATCATTCAGTTGTTTGTGATAAACCTGTTATTGTAGTAAGAGTAAAGATAAAGGTAAATTTGACTATAGTTCATGGAGGTAGGCCTAGGACCACTGGGGCTGTAGTGCCAAGGAAAAAAGGAAAAAAAAATGACTATGTGCTTAATTAATTAAGCACTACGCCATGAAGTCGTACGGGAGAGTGGACGTATGGACCCACATTTTCTTGACCTCGACACTGGCTAGAGGTGAATGGTCAGCTTCACGCCCCGGCCGCTTTACACCTGGGGAAAAGAATCCCGGTACCCATTGGTTAGGAGGTTGGGTGGAACCCAGAGCCGATCTGGACAGCATGCAGAAGAGAAAATTCTTGACCCTACGGGGTTTCTAACTCCGACACCTCTGTCGTCCAGCCCGTAGCCAGACACTATACCCACTACTCGCTCTGTTCTCCAATACAGAATGATGGGGTGATGTATAAAGGTAAAGCTATCCTTCAGCCGATCACAGACTGAAGCGCGGTCTAAGGCATGAACTGTCTTCGTTCTCTCGAGCGCTGTGATCTTGGGTTCGCATCCAACTCAAGGCATAGATGCCTGTATGTGCGTTTATTATGCGTTTGTTGTCCTGTGTGCAGATAGCGGCCTTGTGACGGGCTGATCACTAGTCACAAGGAGTCCAACCGTCTGTGTAAAAAATATTATGAGACTGAACAAGAGGTCAGGGCACAACAAAGGGCTGTAGTGACATTAATAAACCAATGAATGAAAGCTATCCTAGTAACAAGGCGTGGAGGCCCATAGGGTTGTGAGACATAGAAAATCCCACATTTCCTTGATAATCGGCTCACAGTTGGCGGTGAAGTTGTCAGCCTTACGCGCTGACCGCCCTTTGTCCCCAGGAAGATTCCTGGTACTCATTTCTTTTAGACACTGAGTCGACTCTGGGGTCACAGTGCAAGTGGAAGGATTAGGCCAACTGCAAATTCTAACGGCCTCATCGGGAATCGAACCCGCGTCCTTCATGCGTGTAGAAGAGACCTTACTACAGTACCGTTTGTCCCCGGATTGATATATTTATATATATATATATACTATAAATATAGTATATATATATATATATAAAGCAATCAGGCATTGTCATCGACGCCGTCGTAGTCGTCGTTCTTGTTATACTTAATGTAATTGAAGCAAATGGTTTCTTCGTAATGAAAAGATTTAAACGATTAATTACGTTTCTTTGCTTCAAAGCGAGAATATTTAAACAACAATTTATATTTAAAAATGCAAACAGATTATCTAAAATTCGATTTAATATAATTGCTATATCAACACCAAAGTTTATCAAGCAGTCTGTTCGCTTCAGGATTACCAACCGAAATATTACACTCGTGCCTCGACATGCCACAGTTGCTACGTTTGCCGTCCGTCTCAGCCTCTCTTACTAACATTTTCTGAAAAGTAAAATCTAAGTGGATCCTCGTAATGAAGTTCTCTCCATTCATAGTATGAAGTCCACAGCAATTTGTTATTAACCCTCTTAAATATATGTTCTCTCGTTAGAATAAGAGACAAGTTCCGCACCTATACGAAATTTCCGGATAAGTAAGTACAGTAAATTAAAAGTAAACCTATCCCTGTAACAGGCCGTGGAGGCCCATATGGTTGTGAGATGTTGAGTTTCCTACATTTTCTAGCAATCGGCTCTAAGATGGCGGTAAGGGCCATAGTTCGGTTGGAAGGATTAGGTAAATTGAAAAAAAAAAAATCCAATGACTTTATTGGGATTGAATCCCGCGAAATTCCGGCTTGCAGAAAATTGCCTCAACCAACAACGCTACCTCGTGCCCCCTACGAAAGCTGAAGAGAGCAACTTTAATTTTTACACACTATAATACATAGAAAACATCCATCAACAATGCATTTGCATTGTTGAGGAACTTTTCTATGTGTTATAGTGTGTAAAGTTTATATTACTGCAACAAGATATTTAAATACAATATTGAAAATAGTAGTCACAATAGAGGCATATATAAAAATAGTTGCATTGTTGACGGAATTATATTATTATAATTATTATAGTGTGTAAAGGTTATAGTAATGCAACAGGATGCTTATACACAATATTGCAACTTTAATTGTTACATTACCATGAACTATTATTCAGTACGAATTTTTCTTCTACAGACCTATAGAAAAAGTAATAAATTTATTTTTTAGTATTTTTTGTCTAATGTAATTTTCATGACAATGGCTACTGGAAGGAAGTCACTTTATGAAGTACTGTCGAAAGAATTTCAATTAGGAAAGATATATGTTTCAGTGTAATACAATTTCAAATTGCGTATATTCCAGATTACGTTAAAATTGCAGAATCATTCCTGTGATGGAATGAGAAAACTTACTGGGGCATCGATTACAAGTATATACAATTCCAATTTCTGAAAATAATTGCTGATTTGCACAATGGGACGTAATCTATATTCAGTGTGTCACACTTCTCATTAGAGAACTTTTTTAATTAAATTTATTAAGTTGCTTTTGTTTTTTGATGTTTCCTTAAACCTTAGAAAGAAGCATCGAATTATTCATATCATCAAGTTCTTTAAGAATCAGGCAAAGTTATTTGTAACACACAAGTATCCGTCACACAGACAAAGTGAACATGCAGATGTATAGCCCGTAAAACGGGCACATTAAGCCTAAGAGCACAAGAATGAAACAAAGTAAATTTCCCTGGCGGCTATTTAGAGTAGGGATCTTAAGGTTCAGATTTGTCTTGACTTTTTAAATTTGTCTTGTTCTTTCTTATTTCGTGGTAGAGAAAAGGAGTACAAAAGGAAGTTTGCAAAGAATAAAAAACTTAATCCAATCAATAGCGTGGAAAGATCCTGTAGGAGAAAGCATTCCTAACCAATTAAACAAACAAGGAGGGCAAATTATGAACACAACCTCCTCTTTGGTTTGGAATCCTGTACAGTATACTTGTAGTATATATCTCGTAGGCTACCTGAAATAAGAGGAAAGAGAGATAAATTATACCTCAGTATCCAGTATATTAATTCATTTCAATGTACTTTTGTAAGGAGTATGAGCAATTTAACTATGTAGGATTTGAGGATCTCACAGCGACGGCTATAAAGAGTATTATCTTCTGAGGTATGACGCCCTTGCAGCCCACAGAATATTATCCAACTTTTCGGAAGGATATGCCGCCTCCGTCTTCAAAACTGAATAAGCCAAGTAAGATAACAATGCAAAAACATCTGAAAGTTTCCCACCTACTTTCACGCTGGTATCTTGCTCGGTTTATTCAACCCTGAAGATGGAGGATATATATTCTCCAGAATATAGGCTGACATTCGACGGATTATATGGTGTTACTTCCCAGAATATAATGTTCTTCAATTTTAACCGTGTTTACAGATCATACAAAAATATGGATGCTAGTGGTGTTATGATTTTAATTAACAGCATAATTTTAAGAACGAGCATTCTATCAATTCAGATTGCTACAGAGAATAATTTAGAAAATATTTTAAATCAATTATGAATCAAATAAAAGTTAATAATTATAGTATAATAATAATAATAATAATAATAATATCATGATGATGATGATGACGATAATAATTCAATTCAATTCATGTTTATTTACGTGCAAACTTAACAGCACAGATGCCAATTACAAAGTTAGCACGAGTACATAATGACAATAAACCCTTCTTCGGGTTAAAATTATTACGTATATCACGTCTACGCAATTACGAACAAAATAGACTAGTCAGTTCATCATATATTATATATGTATATTGCATTAAGTTGCACTTTAAGATATATTGTATATTGTGCAAGACTTAACCATGTATTATTTTAGGTCATCCTTTTAATAAGTAAGACGTAACTTGAAATATATGGGATAAAAAAGAGGCAGCATGGGGGGACACAGCCGGTCACGGTAGCCGAGCGGTCTAAGGCGTGCACTGCCTTCGCTCGCTCGGAAACCGGGATCGTGGGTTCGAATCCCACTCAGGGCATGGATATTTGTGTGCGTTTTTCTGTGTTTGTCTACAGGTAGAGGCCTTGCGACGAGCTGATCACTCGCCCAAGGAGTCCTACCGTATGTGAAAGATCTAGTAAACCGAAGTGAAACGGAGAGTTTCATGGAGGTAGGCCTAGGCCCAAATTGGGGCTGTAGCGCCACAGGAAAAAAAATGGAGGGACACAAATGAACAAAGTCGAGAATTCATCTACTATGCGGATAAAGAGAGAATGATAAAGGGCAGAATGGAAAGGTTTGAATAGATAAAGTAGACAGAGAAATCTGAGTGTCTGGTTACAAGGGGCTTCGAGAAAGTGATTTTCCAAAATGTTTCGATTGAACAAGTGGAAGAAGTAATGAAACATAGGGGACTGAATACAGTATAGGTGAGTAGAAAACAAATAATAGCAAGAAAATGATAATAACAAAACTGAAAGAGGTAGTAACAAATGCGAGACGAAGATTGTTTATAGACCAATTTAGTATTCAAATGAAAAGTACAGATGCTTCAGAACACAGGCTATACGAAACAGGAAACATCCGAATAAACACACTGTAGATGTTTCCGATATTATAAATACATATCAAGTCCAATATTTTTAACACTCTGGAGGAATGACAATAAGAAATAAATTAGTAACACTTGACTAATAATAATGATAATAATGAAATATCAGAATGAGGAAAGTTTATGTTTAAGAAGGCGCCTGGCAGTGATGAGTTGAATGCAGAAATGTCTAGATAGTCATGGAAGGACCCGAAACAGAAATAAGTGGACTGACCAGAGGCAGACGACGATGAACCATTCCCAAGAAGCCGTGGTTGACCCTAGAAGCCTGGATATGCTCGCGACAGCGCTGAGTATTCTCAAATTAAGTGGAGTCCCAACAGAGGACGGTCAGTGTAGGGAGGCTGTAGTCACTGACAGAAAGGATTATAAAATCCTGATTATTAACGTGGGTCTAGTCAGTGGAAAGGCGGACTGCAGAGGGGGGGGGGCGTAAGAAAAAGTGAAATTGTAAATATTTTTAAGAACCACAAGAACCACGAACTTCTTATTCGGAAACTTATTCCTCAAAATAGAAGTTCGTCCATTGTGTACCCTGTGGTTAAAGTGGGTTCCTTTGATAATCCCCCTCACCCTAACAAAAATGCAGTGAAATGCTGCACCTACACGCTCTGGTTGCTCATAAGGCCGCTAGGAATGTAGACGAACAGCCATTTTGTGTCCGTGCAGAACAAAGCAACACAAGAATTTTGAAATGTAAGTAGCATAAGCTGATCACAGTGACAGCGAGGTCTAAGGCATGAACTGTCTTTGCTCGCTCGAACGCTGGGATCGTGTGTTTGAATCTCACTCAAGGCATGGATGGATTTATCTTTATTCTGTGTTTGTGTTATGTAGAGCCATTGCGACGGGCTGATCCCCCGTCCAAGGAGTCCTACCGACTGTCTTGGATTAAGAAACTGAAGTGAAACGAAGTGTTTCACGGATGCCTTATCTTCCAAATGGGAGCAAGAAGAATAGGAGAAGAGGAAGAAGAAGAGGAAGAAGAAGAATACATCTGTTTGCTTAATTACTCATCAGTAGTACTCACTGACAGGGTATTTCATGACAGGCCGTAAGCTCCCTTCATAATGTAAAAGTATCATCAGGTAAAAATTGCTATTTCTTGCAAACTAATAACTACGAACTATCAAACCAAGTGGACTGTTAATTGGCAGCTAAAGTGGTACCGGTCCAATTTAGCCACTTTAGAACTATATATGCATTTCTGTGGGCACTTATGCATGTATGGTTATTGTTTTCTTGCTAAAACATCTTCTGTGTTTTGCGGAGTTCATGAAAATTTACCACAAGACATTTTCATCATCAGTTTTTTTTTTTTTTCATATACGAGTATAAACATTGACTGCAGGCTTTTTCACATTATACTTAATCTATGTAGAACTTATTATATAAATTAAGCGTTAATTTTAGCAAATATATTCCAGATATGGCAACTTAAATTTATGTATTCTATGGCAGATTAAAGGAATGTTGAACTATATTTGTCCAGCCGTCCACTTTACCCAATCATATCATGTAAAGTGGAATTTTATATTTTTAGGACAAAAGAGAGATAGAGAGAGAAATATTTTATGTTATATTTTGAAAATCTGATATGATAACAGTAACACCCCAAGGAAGTTTTTCTAAAATGAAGCAAGTGTCATTGACGAAAAGCAAACATGCAATACAAAAAAATAATGGGAATCCAGTTTACACAAACTTGTAAGATTAAAATGTGGTAACCATGTGGATAGTATTGTGTCAACTACCGCAAGAAAGGAAACTCCAGAATCCTTTTAGAAACGATTGTTTGGGGCCGACCACTGTAAGAGTGATATGGGCTAGGTCCAATCTCAGAAAGAGGACATATCAGTGGTGACATAAAGACAGCAGAGTAAAAGTAAAAGTTCTAGGGTCAGATTCGGTGCTCTGTTTTTCGGATGATAATGGATTGAATTCTGATTTGTCATTTACATGGCATCCGCTATTGAAGGAAGACAAGTGTGAGTGAACACTTGAAACAATTTCTACTGATCTCCGTAGCATATCCCTTCATTAACTATACAACGATCTATGCAAGAGAACAAATATGAACGAAAAATTAATTTAAAGTGTAGGTGTCTCATGATTCTGACGTCATTAATCAATATTTCCAGGCTTTTGTGTTGCTCAGTCACGCTTCCTGTCTGATGCGCATTTCAAAGGCATATTCTATGCAAGATCTGATGTTCTGACGGCAATGAAAATGAAGATTGTTATCTCCTGGGATGTGATGCAGTGCCCTCTGATGAAGTTTACCAGAGTTCCATAGGAACATACTGTCTCCATCTTGAGAGTCGGAGGGTAAGTCGAGGCAGCAAGGAAGAAGCAGCAAGCAGAGTGCTCTGTCTGATCCACGTAAGTCCGAACAACACTGGTGCCACGTACGATCTCCGCGAGGGTCGTGAGATGGCTGCTGCTGTACTGTCTGACCAAGGGCTCTGTTGGCGGCTAGAAATGTGGCTGTTGCATCTGTGTAGGCCTGTAAACCTGTATGGACAGGCCTGGCTGGATGATAACACAGAAAACACAGCAGACCCCCTTATGTAGACTAACTGCAGCAGTAGAACTCCCAGTGGAAGGTCCTGGTAGCAAGTGATTCAAGCCAGTTCACAACTCAGCAGATACTTATTAGGAAGTCTACGACCCACTGGAGCACTGAGACAATGCCTGCCCTACGATTGTAAAGAATTCTTAAGGTCCCCGTAAACACGCCTAGTTGGTGTGATTATTCTGGGCGTGGTGTCAGTAAGAAAAACCGATATAGACGAATGCTGCGATAGGTTATAGGGCTGGATTCAGTTAGTTCATTGCGCAATCGAGTGCTGGAGTTTGCTCACAATCGTTGGAGATGGGTTGCCAAAGACGGGACAGTCACTTTAAGATTGCTAATATTCATAAACAATACAGGCGAATAAGATGGGTCGCTATTGTCTGAGCCATCAGCTACGCGTTGGGAGGTTAAGCAGTAGAGTAATCGCCGGTAGTGATTGCCATGAAGCTGGCGATATTCCTGCGCAATGGGGATCTTGAGAAACCTCCTGCGGAGATCAGTTCTGACCACCTGGCCTTTGGTTATAAGGAAGAAAAAACGTCGGCTGTGGAGAAGAGTCGAGTGGGAAGTAACACGTCTGTAAATCTGAAAATGATAGATAGACGGTTGAACGGATGGACGGATGGACAGACAGACAGATAGGGTAATATATTTTCAGTAACTATTAACCACTAATGCGACTTAGCAGAATCAAATGTGGAATATAGTTTATATAACTGCAGTACCGAAACAGTTATGTCTTGGAGTTTGAAATATACCTCCCCTTCACTCTCTCCTGTTATTTCTTATTTAGGAAGGGGCGGAAAGGGAGGGTTGTGAAACGAACGAGAATAACAGTCCCACTCTCTGTTCCAGAAACATCCGTTCATCGAAATTATATGCGAAGCATGGCATTTCTCTCAATCCTGAAGCTCGACAACGGATCCGCAGTAAAGCGTCCTGCATTTCAGTTGCTGTAAGGTTACTTTTCTTTGAACCATTTCTCGGTTCACCCGAGAGAATCTAATTCCGATGTCCATCGTGTTGAATCTGTGGTTCAGGCCCAAGGCCTGTAGCCGTCGATATTCTCGGAGAAGGCTACAACTTTTCAGACTCGAGAAATAATTCTGGGTGTATCTGAATTTTCTTAATTTTACAATACCTTCATTATTTAAAGAAAAGAGAGTCTTATTGCATTGACATTTTCGTGCGCTTGACCCACTCTAGTAAAATTTGAATATACTGACGGATCTTCATGACACGTGGTATGAATATAGTGCTCTCAGACGTCATCCTAAATGTATACTTTACCAACATCAACAACACAAGTATGAAGGCCTATAGCATCCTTAAATGTACAGTAACATGGTAATATTTTTCCCCCTTGGCACTACAGCCCCAGTGGGCCTAGGCCTACCTCCATGAACTTCTCCGTTCACTTCGGTTTTTCTAGATCTTACACATTCGGTAGGACTCCTTGGGCGGGTGATCAGCACGTAGCAAGGCCTCTATCTGTACACAAACACAGAAAAACGCACACACACAAACTAAACATCCATGCCCTGAGTGGGATTCGAACCCACGATCCCGGTTTCCAAGCGAGCGAAAACAGTACATGATTTAGACCGCTCGGCTACCTTGACCGGCTTGCATGGTAATTAATGTTCGAAAAGCATGCACTTTTGTTCTGAAATCCTTGAAAAACACGCATCTCACATTCTCGAAAATTTGGTATGCATATGTCAATGGAACACTTAGTGTACTCAGAGTGAGGATCTATGTAAATCTATAAAAATATGAGGTAAACCCAAAGTTTTCGAATTTCATGCCGAAGCACGTGGAATGGGTTACACAGCTAGAATCAAATCATATGAATATTATCTCAAATTAAAGAGATATTTAACAGAGGGTTATCCCCTGGGACCAACATTCGACAGAAATCCTCATTTTCAAACACTGGTAACGACAACTGGCGTCAATAATAAGAACCACTATGGAGTATTTATATGGTTTTGTGGTTTGTAACATGGTGTAATCTGAGAATTGTGTAGGTCATGTTCCGAAAGAGAAACAACCACCTATCGGACTATCGGGCTACAAGGTTTCACAACCTTGAAGACCACATTCTAAACCTTCACGGCCGATTGAACACCATATCTCACAAAAAAAGTCCAATACTCCTAAACGTAGCATGCAGTGGAATTATTCGCAGTCCTTACTGATAAAAAGGAAAGTTCTTATCTCGTCCAGCAACCTAGTTCTTGAAGAATGTTGTCTTCTGGAATGTGGCTCCGTGTAGATCGTGTGTGAATCGAGGAGGAACGTATCGCCTCTGTCTTCAAGGTTGAAAAATCCACGAGCGAGGAACCAGCGTGAGCAGGTGGCTGCAGACTGAGTCATCAGTCGTAAATACATTCAAGATCTACACTGCGCCACATACCGGAAGACGGTATTTTTCATAGTCACTGCCCTGAAAACCTCAAATTTTACAACCTAATTCTTGCCTACTATCACCATGACCCTTTTCTTTGGGCCGAATCCAGACTTTGTGCGTTTGGTATTCTAGGCTGGTTGAGGAGCTGAGTGAGAAAGATAACTCGGTGCGTCAGTACACAGGTCTATGCGACTGCGAGGTAGCTGAGGAACACCGTATCCTGTCGTGATTATATTAATTTAAGGGTAAATTCTATACTTCCTGGTCACCTACACACTGCAAGGCTTGTACTGACAAGCATGGAAAACAGAATCCTTCGGCACCGTCGTGAGAGGCTGTTATGTTCCTACCCACAGGCTCATGTAGTGTACAGCAAAATTGTTTGACGAAAGGCGCACAGCTATGTGTGATTATAACATGCTGATGGAAACAATATTGTGAAATTGCTAGCACAACAATGGTGTGACATGGGTAACAATAACGACACGCCATGCTACTCTTAAGGCAGCTCAGAGGGTGGTTGTTCATTCTCATTTCGTTGGCATTCTAACAAATATTGTTCACATCACTTGCGACATGCATTAACCCTCCCCCATTGAATTCAGTAACAAGGTTATACATAGGTATACGCTGGTCAGACGGACTGTTAAAGGCATATGGTGTCAAAATGCAGGGTGTCAGAAAAATAGTGGTGTGGTTTCGAGAACCAATGTTTATAAAAATTGGAAATATATTAAAGAAATTCATACTTTAAAGTGTACCACAAATATCTCGGCATATACTTAGTAAGTTTCCACTTGCGCACAGTTTCCGTAACCCTGCATATTTCCATTTCCTGTCATACACGCTGTAGCATATCTCCTGTTACCTGCTTATCTGCTCTTATTCTTGTTTTCAAATGATTCAGGCCTCGAATTTTGTCCATGTAAAGAACATTTTTTGCATAGTCCCAAAAGAATAAATCAAACTCTGTAAAATCAAGGCTCCTACGTAGCCACAGAGTTGAACCACCGCAGTCAGTCCACCTTCCAGGAAACACTGCAACAGTAAAGTGCGTGACATGTCTTGAGAAATGCACCGCATGGCTTGAGCCACTCGTCAAACATCAGCAATGTAAAGGTGCAATATTCGGTGTGGCGTCTTTTGTGCATTTGCAGACAAAGCCTTCCGAAGCCCTACCGCTATTTTTCTGACACAGCGTATAGCCGAATACTCACATGTTGAATAATATGTTAGAATAAATGAGCACTATCTATGTACCGTATTTACTCATGTATAGGCCGCACATTTTTTGCCAAAAATTCAAGAGGAAAACTGGGGTGCGGCTTATATTCGAAATATTCGAAATCACACTTCATTTAAAAAAAATTAAACGTTGCCAAATTTCGGAATAATTTCTACTCCTGAAATAATATTCCAAGAAAATTATTTTTTCTATAATTGATGTCTGAAAATTGTGCTGCGGCCTATACACGCACGCGGCCTATACATGCGTAAATACGGTATTTCAAGTAAAATGTATATATTCGTCTTCCATATTAAGCAACTTTCTTAAAGTTATATACAAGCATTAAACTGTCGAAACCTTATACTCATTTGAATTAAGTTTAAAAATGCGGTTTCTACCTTCTGAGCGTCCATTACAAAAAAAAAAGGAACAACTGGTGTCATAAATCCTTTGCCAGGAAGCAGATAGTGGAAAGAGACTGAGTGTTGAGTTATTGTAAATTGTATAAATCAGCAAGAGAGTAATAATCATTTGTAGTTACGACATGTAAGTTGTTAAAAATCTAATTACCAATCCAAACCCTCGTCTCAGTCACACAATACAAAAAATCGTTGATAAGTGCGATGTTAATACAAATGCCATAACACACGTCAGAAACCCTGGTGAAGTGTTCATGTACACGTACGAAGCCTTACATGATTATTTTTATATAAGGAATTTAAAAAAGAATATAATTAATTTGCCCGGTATATTAGTAATAAAACAAATTTAATTCCTTTGCAATTACTGAAGCAGAACAATTATAGCTCTGTATGATATTTACTGAAGCAAATTAGAAAAAATAACGAATTGTTGAAGACAACATATACGCATAAATGATTTTCAGCAAAATGAACGCCTGATTACCTTCTTTACTTTAATACATTAATGCTTCCCCCTGAACTGCATAGTTTACGTACTGTCTGAGATTAAGATGGTTATTTATCTGAAAAATAAAGTGGAAATAATGAGGAAGGAAGCAATCATGATATCTCTCAAGATATTATCTCGCCATATACCTGCAGTATCCGAGAAGAACCACAAAAAACGGCCGATCTCAGAAACTAATCTCGAACACGGAACCTCCCGAAAGCGAGGCATTAGTGCCAGTCACTTAATTAAGCCGTTACATAACTGATGAATTTCATCAGAATATAATACGGACGAAGCCGGTCACGGTAACCGAGCGGTCTTAAGGCATGTACTGTCTTCGCTCGCTTGGAAAACGGGATGGTGGATTCGAATCTCACTCAGGGTATGGATGTTTAGTATGTATGTGTGTGCGTTTTTCTGTGTTTGTGTACAGTTAGATGGCTTGCGACGAGCTGATCACCCGTCCAAGGAGTCCTACCGAATGTGTAAGATCAAGAAAAACCCAAGTGAACGGAGAAGTTCATGGAGGTAGGCCTACGCCCACTGGGGCTGTAGTGCCAAGGAAAAAAATAAAAAATAATACGGACGAACATAGAAAACAAGAGTGACACTAAACATTTTAATTTATACTACACTTACACTACAAGTGCATGTGGAAAGCAGCAAATCAGAACGAAGCACTTATACGGATTTTGCACAACATTTTTTTTACGAAAAGAAATTACTAAAATACGAGTAACTTTCTAAGCGCTCTAGACGATTCAAGGCCATTCACATAATACTTTCTAAGTGCACTTGAAACTCTGAGCCACTTAAACTTATCCGTGTAGTGGGTATTAAGGTTGTTCTTTGGTCGGGAAACTGCACTACAGGGGTTCGGAACTGACGAGTCATGACGACACGCCCAATACACTGCTCCTGCTATCCGTTGCGACTAAAGTCTCAATGAGACATCAGAAGTAGACTGTATTCATTAAAGCGGAGACTTGCAATTCCCAGCCAATACCCTGCTACGCCACCACGTAGGCTACATGCCAATAAAAATACAGGTAACGTGTAGGGAATCGTACAATGTACTGGAACCTGATCTTCCAACTTAGGAATGTTACCACTTAATTTCATGTCTTATCGAAATTTCGCTATCACATATACAAATACTTATGCATACGTTGCACTTAAACTTTTAAGGATACCTGCGTCGTATTTCGAAAGTATCAGATTGGAATATCGGACTGGAGACCGGCTAATCTGGTTGAAGAATATTCATGATTTTCTTCAGCCCTTCCAGGAAAATGTTGGAATAATGCCTTAAATTAGCAAATGAACATTTCCTACCATACCTTTTCCAGTTCATGATTAGCTAATTACCCCGTTATTCTATCTGAAATCTTAGAAACAAAAAGCGTCATTGAATAATCCTAGAAAAAGGTTAGATTCCCATATCGCGTATTATTTTTGTAATATAAAGCAACTGCCCATCACTGTGGACCCCACAGAAAGTTATGGGCCGAATAGTATATTGTGATACCTAAAAGTAAAGTAAGTAAAGCTAACCCTGTAACAGGCCATGAAGGCCCATAGGGTTGTGAGACGTTAAGGGTCCCACGTTATCTAGACAATCGGCTCAAAGATGACGGTAAGATTGTCAGCCTTACGCGCCGGCCGCGCTTTACTTATTTAATTCCTGGTACTCATTTCTGTTAGAGGCTGAGTAAACCCCAGGGCCATAGTGCGGCCGGAAGGATTAGGTCAATTGAAAAAATTCAATGACCTCATCGGTATTTGAACCCCCGACCTTCCTGCTTGTAGCATAGTTCCTCAACCAACTACGCTACCGGCCTTAAAATAATAATATCTATAATGTGAGTCAGGCAAGAACTAAATATTGATGATAACATTTACTGCTCCACAACTGTACATGCCACTAATCAAAATTCCGACTGTTACATTTGTCACATTGGCTTACAACTTCAACAATTTCGTTCGGTCTAATGTTCATATTTGCTGACATATACTCTATGGTGTATACTCCTGTATGAATGTTCATATTCAGTCTGCGCACAAAATTTCACGCATCTCTAGCGAGGTGAAATGGTTGACTGGATGTTATCGTTATTCTGCAAACCGAACTGGCCCATAGATTTCACGTGGTCGACATACTGCAATATAACACAAAAATATATTGATATTATTATTTAAAATTATGTACATAACTAAATATATAATTAGATTTAATTCGTGCTTCATGCCCTGCCCATCTCATGTTCCTTGACTTGATCATTCTAATTAATCTTGGAGAAGAGTACAAATTATGAAGATGCTCATTATGCAGTTTCCTCCAACCTCCTGTCACTTCATCTCTCTTCGGTCCAAATATTCTCCTCAGCGCCCTGTTCTCAAACAACACAGGCAAAATTATAGTTCTGTATATTCTAATTTGTATTTGTTTAGAGAGCAGATGGGAAGACAAAACGTTCTGGATTGAATGATCGCAAGCATTACCTGAATTCAATATCCTCTTAATTTCCCCCTGAATCAGGTTTCGATTTGTTATAGTCTTTACCAAATATCTGAACTGTGCCATATCTTCAGAACATCTGTTATCTATCTTGTTTTTGCCCTGCATTCTGGTGACGAGACAGCAACATATAATTAGTTTTCTGTATTTACTTCTAGATCAACATCATTTCTAATATGTGAAAATCGATACGCTAATTCAAATTTATTAAGGGGAGTCAAACACACGGTCATGATGCCATAAACCTCTTAAGTAAGAGACATGTGTTAAGACAACGTTACCAAGTAATAATTGTTTTCACGTATGTAAGCAACTTGACGCCATATCAGGTGAATTCACTGAAAGTGTTTCGTACGTATCAGCTTTAAATATCCAAAAAATGCCCAACCGAGCACTGCATTAAAAATGTATTTTTATAATTCATTTTATTTGAGCGACGTCATAATCGATTTACAATTACAGTTCGCATTGTATACACCACTTCACCTAACTTGATCATCCTTTGCTTCCGACTGTCAATTTTTCCCTTTCACTTCCTTCAACACGACCCAATTTGAAAATGGAATTAAAAAGGACGTGCCATAGTCAACGCCGATATAATGGGGTTTCAAACTCTAAAACAAGGCATCATTTCGTTAATTTATAATGAAATTAGCTTCTTTAGGGATTCAGACGCTGTAACGCACTTCCCTCTGTCAACTTTTCGTGTGCAGATGTTGCGAACCAGGAAGTCTTTTCTCCCTTCTTAATAATGATATTTTCTGAAACAAAAAAGGGTAACTTCATCTTTTGATATTAGAACTGGCGTTCCAGCTTCACTGTGGCTTTATGTAAGGACAATCATCCACTGTGCGCAACGGTTTAAAATTTAATTTGACGTTCTATTATACAGGACAGCTGGAACATAAAATATGCGTCAATTTATACAATTATGAACACCCTAGTCTTTCGTTGTTATTTTACTGTGACCTCTGTACTGAAGCTATTCAACGACCCAAATACCACTGCAACTGGGTGACTTATGAGGTAAGTAAATTCTGTTCTCCAAAATCAGTCTGAATTAATTTCATTCTCCAACTTCCTGGGTTTGTTTCGTATTTGGACAATATCCAGGACCCCAACCTAGTAGTGTCCATTGACCATTGCACTTCTTATTTTTACTCTGCTAATATCAGAAAAGTATAGATACATGCAGAGATCCTGAGTGACTACAGCCGGGATTTTGGATTGATGATTGGATTTACTGAACACTTACACACAAAACACGTAACTACTAGTAACTATAATACCCTCACTAGTTTACATACCCTAAAGATCACTGTAACTGCAGAACACATAAAGCAATCTATATTTTCATTAGTCGTTTCCTGGTAACGGATCCTAACAGTGTCCTCTGCTAACAATCTTACCTGCTGGTGAATATCCCACAACTGACCCATTGCTCCAATTATCGACTCCAAGGTCAAAGTCACGTTACGAGTGACGGTCAGTCAGTCAGTAAGTCTCGGTGTCTAGTCTCATCTGCGGCTAATGACCACATACTTGTATATATTACTGTTCGACAGTTACGGTCTTGTTTTTGTGGGCCGTCCGATCTAACGAATGGACGGGTCTGCTGCTGAAAATTATAAAGAATTATATAGAAATAGCCGACCGTCATTCTAGGGGAAATATTTCATTCACAGAATTAAAATTACCACGTCGAAACTAGACCAGTTTATAGATACGTAAGCTTTCACTAATATGACTATGTTCCATTTCCGAAGACTTGAAATACAAATGACTTTTTAATTTTGTCGTAGACAAGGAATTAAGCCAGGAACTGAAGTAAATAATGCTAGACGCAGGTGTCAACACAGACTCGTCCAGTAACCTCATAGTGGCGTTGTATGACTCAAAAACAGCCTCATTATGTGTCACCCCTACACCCAACCCCGTAACTCTCATGAGACAATATCTGTCAACTTAATTAGAATAGATGACGTATTTCATGCACAGTCCAAGTCTACTAATTAAGACTTGAGTTTCTCATGGCAGTGACTATGAGGGTTACTGTCTTCTGAGATGTATCGCCGTGTAGAGTGGTACATGTTTACCAACATCTTGGACGAAAGGGCAGCATGCGTCCACTCTAAAGATACAAGCGTCATGTTCCTTCGAAAATCCAGTATTCACATATCAGACTACATGATGTCATATCCAAGAACACAGTAATCTTCACCTATTTAATTATTTTCGTACGATTTTGGATGAGATAACGATGTCCGAGTTCCTACAGATTTTCGTTTTATAGCGACAGCTCGATTTCCTCAAAACAGTAACTGGAAGGACGGTCTGGAAATCGGTTCATACCAGAATACACGTATCCATATTATTCGTTTATATGATTGTTCGTAACACCTCCTCTGTGTTCTATGTGTTCTAGTGGTCATAGTTCCTACCTACAGATCCAGAGGTTCCGGGTTCGATTCCCTGCGCTACCAGATTTTCTGAGAGGTAGTGGTTCTGGAACGGGGTCCACTCAGCCTCGTGAGGATAATTTAGGAGCTAGGTCAAGAAAATAGCGCCTCCGGTCTAGGAAACTGAGATTAACGGCCGTGGGGATCCGTTGCGCTGACAACGTGACACCCTCTATCCGCAGAAATTCGCACTAACTTCGCCGACAAGCGGAGGTCACTCGGTCGGTATAGTTCGCTTACGGACTACAGGCCATGGGGTTTTGTTTCTTGATTGTTCGTAAATTAAAAGAGAAGGTATTCTATCTATGAAGATCATATTTTCATATGCAAGTTAATCATTAGACTCTAGCATGATCCTTAATAAATGCATTCTAGGAGGGTGTTTTTTTTAAATTCGCTTAGTATGGGGTGGAGTCCAACTGGGTCTAGTCGGCACGGCTGCCACTGATTGGCCTATTGTAGCCTGCCCCGGGTGATTGTGATGATGGTGAATTTGGTGGAATGAAGATTGTCAGAGGAAACCGAAGTACTCGGAGAAAACCCGCCCCAGTGCCACTTTGTCCACCACAAATCCCACTTGACCAGACCCCGGGATTGAACCTGGGCCACCGCGGTGGGAAGACAGCTACTAACGGCTTTAGCTATGGCGCGGAGGATGGTGTTATTTCTCAAATTGTATGAGTTATTCCTTATAATGCTTTTTCTTCAGTGCCGTACCCTTCAATTTGTCTTTCTAATATCCACTCATATAATTTTTTTAAATTCAAGCATATTTCGGTGTGAATTTATCATAAATACCCATTTTTTGGATGAGAGACGTGCTTACGTCTCAGTCTGCTCTATGTCCATTATTTCAATAGCCCTATTGAAATTTTTAACTGAGACTAATATACTAGAATATTCTGTAACATTTTACTTCTTTCAGATTAAGTTTTTACGTTAGAATGAATATTTTTCCTATCAATTAATTGGTGTGCAGATACATACGAGTAACTAATTGTCCTCATTACTGGTTAGCAACCAATGTGAAAGTCAAGCTTAAAGTGGGCCAGTAAAAGCCCTGCAATAGGAATCAAGAATGAACACTACTGAATCTATACAAATGAGTTGAATCTTGGATTCTCACAGCGGCCGTTATGAAGAGTTCTGTCTTCTTGGATACAACAATGTGTAGTCAGTTGAAAGTCAACGGACGTTTTGGAGAAACATGCACCTCCATCTACAGGATAGAGGAATACGCCAAACACGAAAACAGCATGAAGAGCAGTAAGTAGAACTCTGACAAGTCCGTTGATATTCAACGGACTACACACTGTTATATCCTAGAAGACAGAAGAAATTCCCAGTACAAATGAGATTTTATGGAAAGAGAATCATCAGCCAAGAGAGACAGCGAAGTGAGGACAGAAGAGCACTGTTTGTAGTTAATGAAATGGCAGACAGTATTAAAGAGACTATACCAGGAGAAACGAATAGACATGTTCACGAGATCCGAGGAAAAAAATATTCAACTACAGACCGAGATGAAAACGTGATATAGGAAGATCACGAATGAAATTGTCTGACCAGTTTACGTAACCCATAAATGTATAAAATGACCAGAACTTTGGGAGGGAAAAGAGAGGAAGGAATGTTCCACACGTATTAACGTTATCCTTCTATTAATTTTTACCTTTTATCCTAATGGGTCTAATACTGGAAACAGATTTGAAGTATTTAGAATAGTTAAATTATTACACTTTATAATTTATTTAGTTCCTTCAGTACATAGTTATATTATTGTTTTTCGTATTGTTACTAAGATATTCAGGATCACTGATACAATTACTACCGTCAGCGCTGATTTTGCAGGAAAGGTAACCGAACGCTGAGCCTCTAATAAAGGAGTAAGCCACTACTGAAAAGTTTGACACCGAGAATCTCGACCGATCACCGCCCGCACAGAATATGTCCGCGTAGCGATATGCTATTATATGAAACCCCACATACCAGGGCATAAATGGCAGCTTATAAACGCTACGCTAATATATAAATTATTAAAACAAAGTACATACTATCTGTTAGTAGGGACCACTTCACCAAATATATACGCGCACAAACTGAACAGCAGTGTGTGTGGTAGGCAACAGATCTGTTTTCATTTTTAATTTGTCGGTCAATTTCATTGAATTTGCCTTCTGATCAAAACACCAACAAGATTAATTGTCAGCGTAATATCATTACTGTGTAAACAATTCCACAGATGAGAAGTTTTGAGTACTTGTGATGGTCACCAGGAAATGTTATTAATTCTCCTCCGTGCTTTGTTTGTGTTTGTTTATTAACCACATTCCATTGAAAACCTCTAAAATTGTCACTCCGAATTGGATTTCATTTCATGTCTCCAATTAATTTAACCTTTCAACTCACAGAAATAAAAATAGCAATTGCCTGCAGCAAACTGAATAAACAACGCTATTCGAATGAAACGACAGAAGACACAAAACATCACAAACTCTTGCTACAACCCAGCTAAATTCCGGCCTACAGGAGAGGCAATATCTCTCAGTTCGATTCAAACATTACAGAAATAGTCGACAGCCATTTCAGAAATTTCATGTATGAACGGGTGTGACCACCATGTTCCTCTGTACCCAAACCCCGTACCAAGTTTACTTTCCTCAACATTTAGTCTATTACCAACAGCTGACGCCACGGGCGCGATAGGCGGGCCCACTACAGCTTTCAGTACAAGAGTTCTCAAGTAACCTTATCGTTCGTCTCCCCTTGCAGACTGCAACCAGGCACAGTTCTTACAAGAGAATATAACAATAACAACAATGCACTACACTCGTGGTTCTGGATAGGCTTACCGACCACTTTAATTTCCACGCATTATCAGGAAACATGAAATCTTCCAGGAAATAAAATTAGAGATGAATATATTAGAAAAATGAACTCTGTGGTTAAGTGTAAAATCTTTAGTCCATATTGAAGTTGCAGACTCTTGTGGTGTTTTTGATTACTTAATTTTATTGAAGTCAAAATTTTAGACTTTAAAGGATTCTGACGATGGTGTATGCTGTACAGATCTATTAGGCTTATTCTGGACTCTATCCATCGTCTGGTATATAGAAGACAAAAAACCACAACGTTTCGAAGACTAAATCTGTCTCTACCTTCAGGTGAATGGGGCAGGATAGACCTACTCAGTTGTGCCCGTTAGAAAGAGCTAGGTCCAGTGACTGAGATGACGGATAGAGTCCAAAATAAGCCTAATAGTTCTGTACAGTCAAAATGTTCGTCAATACTTAGAACTGTGGACGAGTATGACGCATCGTTCAAGGCATTCAATATATAATTTCAATTTCTTCTCACTCCTACATTCTCTCACTCCACGGCTTTGTCATTATATTAATTTCGAGCAGAATGAGAATTTTTAGCTCCATAGAAGCCTCAGGTACAATCCAATATCCGCAAGGTCAGAAGCCCTCCCCCATCCTCACTCCTTCTCAAGAACTCTCCTATAAGCAACAAGCCCTGATGCCTAAGACTTTATGAACTAAGCATATTTTCAATTTCAAAATTTTCTGAAGAATAGACGTCACTCATAAAATCAGAGGCTCATCCGGGCAAACTGTGAATTTTTCATACGTTTTCCGAATATATTTTCTTCAAATTGTCGTCAAGAATTGTTTATTTCTGGTGACGTCGCTGTTGCGTGTATGGAGCCTAATCACATCAATGGCCATGTATTTACTTACTTACTATTTACTTCTAGGGTTATCTCAGAACTTTAGCCTCCTTCATGGCAGATGCGCCCTTTTCTCTGTCTTTGGTTGTGTCTTGTGTTTTGTTTCTATCGCATGCAGAGAAAGGAGCTGATACTTATTGTAGTATTCAAACAATGTCTCAGATATTAGGTTGTGTTTACTTGTGTGAACTTGCTTATACATATGATTTAATGCGAACACTTATTGCATAGCGACCGAATATTGTAGCTAGCTTCCTGATGCCTCATGATTAAATGTGCAGGTTTGGTCTCTTCAGTAGCCCTAGTCAAAGTATTTCATTAACATCATTAATACTTCAGAAATGGAAACGATTTCAGCAACGTGGTAACATTAGTAATAATATTATTTGGAGACCTCGTAATGTAACTCGAGGTTTAACAATCCTAATGAAGCCCAGTATATCTCACAGTAAATATAAATTATATATACCCACAGACTTTGCAGCAAAATCCTAGGAGCAAAATTAAAAAAATAAAACGCAACACATAATACATTAAAAATAAGTTCAGGAAATAACTAATCGCCTACTTCCCATTCACTGCAATCTTAGTATCTGATAGAAGTACAAAGAAAACTTCAGTATACGGATGCGTAATGAAGTGAATAAAACAATACAATTTGGTAGGCTGTAATGTTGGTATTATTGATGGCAGTAATTTACGAAGTATAACATTTAGGTAGCCTCAGATGGCATTATATATATATATCAAGTTTCATGAAGATTGGTTTCGAAATTCAGATAATATTAAGGGTATTACGTCAACTATTTGAGAGGCTATAGTGTTTGTATTACTGACAAGAGAGATTTATTGTGTATGCCGTTAAGATGTCTTCTGAGGGCATGACGCATACATACCAAGTTTCATGATAAGGCCGCGCCATAGATCAAGCGGTTAGTTGCTGGCTTCCCACGGCGGCGGCCCGGGTTCGATCCCGGGTCTGGTCAAGTGGGATTTGTGGTAGACAAAGTGGCGCTGGGACAGGTTTTCTCCGAGTACTTCGGTTTCCCCTGCCAATCTACATTCCACCAATTACTCCACAATCACCCTCACCTATCATCTGGAGCCAGAAGTGGCCGCAGTACAAGGGATGATCGGTTCAGGAATTCCAGTAATACTAAGGTTATTATTTCAACAGTTTGAGAGGATGTAGTGTTGATACTGCTGATGAATGGGACTTTTTAAGTAGGCCGTTGAGATTGCCTCAGGTGGCATGATGTACACACCAAACCTCATTACGATCGGTTCAGGCATTCGAGTAATATTAAGGGTATTACCTCAACTACCTGTTTCAGAGGCTATAGTGTTGGTATTACTAATGTAACGTAATGTAATGTAATGAGAGGGGTTTATGATATAAGCTAGTCAGAAGGCCTCAGTAGGCATGATATATACATAACCAGTAACATGAAAATTGCTACAGGCGTTTGAGGAATATTAAGGTGAAGCCTCAGAAATCTGGGAGACTGGAATGTTGGTATCACTGATATGGGATATTTATAATATAGGAAAATGGGCTGCTTCATACTAAGTTTCATGAAGTTTCATAGAGACATGCAAGCAATAATAAGGCTTGGCCTCACAAATCTGAGAGACTGCAATGTTGGTATTACTGAGTTCAGGGATATATGAGTTAGCCGTTGAGATAGGCTCAAATACCATGATGTACATACGAAGTTTAATACAAATTAGCTCAGCATTCAATAGTTGTTTGGTGGGGGGTTACTCGTACAGACACACAGACAGAAATGTGTTTCAGAGGCCTATTTACTTATTTGTTTTCAAAATAAGGAAAGTAGGCAGGACACTAAAAAATTGCTGCGTCGTTGTTCCGAAAATTCGTATCCATCCCTTAGTAGTCTCAGGAAGTCGATGTGAAGTTTGTGAGCAAGAGGAATATGAAATAAGACAATGCACTGCGGCAGTTCTTCTTACGACCGCCAGGAGAGAGAATAAAGAGGAATACTGTAGATGGAGTTGATGACACGGAGATAGAGTACGTGCTTCCTAGCAACGGAGAGTAAGGAATTCATTTGCATGCAAGGCAGATATGAAAATGAGAACATGGTCTTTGAGATAAAGAAACAGATTGTAGTGATTAACAAATGCGTTGTAAATGTGTAAAAAAAAGGTTATATAACTTTTAAATACTACCTGAAAATAAGTTTCATGCCCTAGAGATTGGAGCATCCAGCAAAGCTGAATTTCAGAATGCTGTATTTTGTGTACGTGTGTGTGTATGTATGTGTAGCAAGCAGAAGAAATCCTCAAATTTAATAAATTCTCGGGAATACTAATCTTAAGTAAATCACCATCTGCAACCCGGTACGGACTGTGTAATGGCGACTGAAAACACTGGTTTCAGAGCTTCACTTATTTCTCGATCAAGTGTTCATATACAGAGTAAAATGGAAGCGGTTTCCTAAAAGAAGGAACAGTAATGCAGTGTGACTGCATACTGTCGCGTGTTGACCCTGCGGCGTGACAAATAACTTCATGTGGGTCTCGGATTTAGCGGATATTTATTGGACACTCACTCTTACACACTCAAGTACAATTAGTATTACTTCAGCTGCATTCGGAGACTGTCTCTGACCTTGGCTGGATCTCAACTGTCTTCAACGGCGACTATCCCAAGACTGTCTCGGCGAATGCATTATCTTCTTATACATCCACGGCCGTTGCTATGCAGTGAACATTCTGTTGTCTCGAAAAAGCGATATCGTGTTTCGTTTCCTTCGTTGTTACTCAACGACAATTCGTTGCTACGATTTGTCGCTGTGGGAACTCAACAATTTCCACGTATTCGTTGTCGTGGAAGTGTCCGTTCCGATTGCAGCGGTTGTCGCGGCGAAGGGCGTAAGATAACACGTCACAATAGTTTTATATACATTTATATACCATATTTTTTTGACCTGGGCAATAGTTGGAGGTGAGTGGTCAGCTTCTTTCCCCGGCCGCTTTACCGCCGGGAAAAGATCTCCCGGTGCCCACTGGGTAGGAGCCTGGCGGGCCCTAGAGCCGGTCAGGACGACGTGGAGAAGAGAAAATTCTTGACCCTACCGAGACTCGAACTCCGATCCCTCTGTTGTCCAGCACGTATCCAGTCGCTATACCGACTGAGCTATCCCGGATTCCAATATTCCCCATAATAATGGTGAAATTACGTTAATGAATATTTGGGTTTGAAAAAGGCGGCAGAGAATGTCATCTCGAAGGAGAACTGTGCTCTCTGGAATTTGAAATCCCAAGTAACTTTAGGGAGACAGTAATTTTAATTCCATCATGAAGTATGGAGGAACATTTACAGTAGGTTTTTTTTTGTCTCAAATTCCTGACAATGACTGCTCGTTAATGTAACAGTTTTGTGCTTTATGAAATGGGAAAATGTGGGAAAAAAAGAGAAAATAATTCCATGGAACTGACAGCCGCTCAGTTCATCAAGAAACCCATCCCCTGCATAGAGCCGGAGAGCTTGTTACTGGGTTCACAAGAGCTCGCCACTGGCCCGCATCCTGAGCAATATGATTTCAGCATATAAATTCCAATCCTGCTTCTTGTAACACTCATTTTGTTCTGCTACGCCTAGGTCTCACATTTCTCTATAGTCTTTAATATAATTCTGATATCTCAATGAGAAGATCTTGGGGACTTAAGCATAGATGGAAAGACAATACAAAAGTGGATCCTAAACTGCATATGAGAATGTGGATTGGATTCATCTGACTTAGGGTGTAACATAATAGCGTTCTCTGGTGTAGACAGGAACGAATCTTTAGGCCAGGAAAACTTCTGGATAATAACTCAAAATATTCTATGTCTGCTTCCTTTCACATCCTGTCAAATTAATATTTAACTAATAATGATCAAGTCAAGGAATTTGAGATGGGATTGGCATGTAGCGAGAATGAGTGCACATGGGGTTTCTGTAGGAAAACCTGAAGGAAAGAGTTCACTACGAAGACCTAGTCGTAAATATGAGAATAATATTAAATGGATTTTAGAGAAATAAGATGCGAGATATGAAATAGTTTCATCTGGCTAAGGAGAGAGATTATTTGTGGCCTCTTGTGAACATTTCGGTTCCGTACAGTTCTGTAAACCTCCTGAATGGGGAGCATCTGTTGGTTTCTCAAGAAGGATTCGGTTCAGTGGAGTTAGTTAGTTCATTCTGCCATGTAGCGCATCGTACATTGAATTACTGGCAACGTTGTAATACCATAAATAAGTAAAATAGAACCAAGGGCATATGATTGTAGGTATCAGAAATTCTATGAACAAGCATTCCTTCCACTGTGTTTAATTACTTTTCGCATTTCAGAGGCACGGATTCTGTATCACGTTACAGGCGACTGACTTCCCACTTCTGAGGAAGGTGACATCAAGATAATCACTTGCTTTGTGTACAGGGAGCTGATTTGCTATACGCAGTGCAAGTAGTAGTAGTAGTAGTAGTAGTAGTAGTAGTAGTAGTAGTAGCAGTAGCTGCGGCGTTGGCGTGGTGATGAGCCAAACGAACTGTATGGGTGCAACAAGGAAGTGCGCTCTCTGGAAATCTCAGCTCCTTGACCTATAATGGGCGATTCTCCCAGTAACAAGCTCTGCAATTCTCTCACAAATGGATGGTGACATCGAAGTAACTAACGCGTGCCAATTGCAAACTAACGAGACTGACATATGGTAATGAACAGCGCTTATCACTATGGGCTCGATACACACCACTCATTATACAGGATGTCACGAAACAAGATGCCCGTAGTTTAATTGCGTGTTCTTGGGATCATTTTGAGTCGGATAGTTATAATGAACATGGTCCGTTCTGCAACAATTTGTGAAGAAAACGAGATTGAGCAATTCCATTGCATTTGTAACTTACTGCATTATTTTCATTTAAGTTTTCTTTCCTTGGCACTACAGCCCCACTGGGCCTAGGCCTACCTTCATGAGCTCCGTTCACTTC
>NW_019718616.1:9964-14234 GCF_002891405.2 Cryptotermes secundus | reverse complement strand
GTAGTAGTAGTAGTAGTGATGGTGATGGTGGTGGTTTTTGAGGGGGGGGGGAGGGGCACGCGGTAGCGTAATTGGTTGAGGCACTATGCTCTCTAACAGAAATGAGTACCAGAAATTTTACTGGTGGGTAAAGGGCGGCCGGCGCGTAAAGCTGACAAGCTTACTACCATCTATGTGCCGACTGTGGGAGCCTGCACCTCTCACAACCCTATGGACATTCACGGCCTGTTACAGGGATAGCTTTACTTGTAGCAGTAGCAGCAGCAGCTTCAGTAGTAGTAGTAGTAGTAGTAGTAGTAACAGTAATACCAACAATTTTAATAACAATCACCCTCACTGTAGTTAGCTGTGTTACCTTTAAAAACATTCACTCTTAGGTCTGTTCAAATTTGACTTCTGGCTTAACAACCCATCTACTCTCCCCCTCACATTCACAATGCTTTTTCCCATGACATTCATAAACGTACAATATCTAGGTTAAACCGTCTGAATAGTTATTAAATTGTACACCAGTCAGCATATTGACTTATAGATTTTACTATCTGATTGTTAATAAAGAGAGAAATGAAAAAAACCTTCTGAGTAGGAAAGGCTGGAGTGCTTGTTTCAGGAGTCCAGCCGTGCGATTCAAGTGACCCTGATAAAGGCGCAACCCCACTGCGGGGCCATTTCGTATAATAACCTTCGCTAGTATTGCATGCCGAAATGCTGTGTCACCAACCCAAGGGCTACATGCAAATACAAGATCTGCAGCATACGTGTAGAGTGTTTATTTACGTAAAGGTAATTTTGTTGGTTCCCTGTAATTTCTCTTGTTTCTACTTTTCTCTGTTCATGGATTGTTAATGACTCCGAAAACCAAATGCAACACCGCACTTATTAAATATAGTCTTACATGGTTTCTAATGCAGATATTTTATTCGTCTGAGGATACATTCGATGATTTAATATCGATTCATTTTCTTCTTTATTTCATTCATTCGATGACTCATTCCGGAATATATTTCCTCATTCAGTGCCCTTTCATTCACTATACCACTCACTCATGATTTAGGGTTACAAACTTATGAGCTCAAGCAACCATGCACTACCCCTGACTGATCCACATCCACACAAAATCCTTAATTATTTCCATACATCCTATCATCATGTACTAATCTACAAATAATTTCATCTAACTAAGCACAAATTCTTCAGACTGCTCTAATCTAACACACGTTCCATCAAAAATTCAGTAGCAGTACTTAAAATAGTGTTTTTCGTTACTTTCCTATAGCGTCGAATATTTCTGTCGCGATAGCAACACAGTTCGTTGCATAACTTAATATTGATCGCACTCAACATACGTATCTCTGTTTGGAGCGCTGAAATAAATTGAGAAATTATAAGAAATGTGCTCGACAGTCAATACCCCAGCGTCCTGTGTGTATTCTTCCCTGGACTGAATTTATAATCCCACGCTAGTAATTAATTTTATTTTATTTTCTAAAAGATTCAGTACGAAAATTGGAGAACATTCGTTTCGAACGTGAGAAGTATTCAATTGTTAAACCTACAAATTTGTATGTGCAAACATGTCTCAGATTTATTTGTGTTTAGAAAACTGTCTCTGGAAACGTATTATTTTTTCCCATCTCCCGTTTGTTCACATATGTGCATGTAACAGGGACCAAATTATCTGACCGAATTTGATCAGACTAGGAATAGCAGGCTTCCGCTATTTTTTCTCTAGATATTTTGGTTTTGGTTTAGTTTCAAACTTTAAAATGCGCCTACACTTAAGACACCAAATCTAATAATATCATGGAAGTAACATATTGAGAATCGTTTGACAGATTTAATTATAAATTAAAGAAGGCCTATGTTACATGGGGCTATATTCAAAGTATTGCAGTTTGTAAGTTTCATCCGCTGTTGTTATTTTTAAGGATTCTTTCGATTAAGGGAACAGTTGAGCTCACGAATAGGTACAGGTTTTCAGTCCTTTGACAATATATGACATAATTTCTGCATTTCTGCTGTAATGGTACCACCCACAAATGATTCATCTTACAACTTTTAACAAGTGGCATATCTTTACAGTTGAAGCGAGCCCTACAGTTATATACGTCTAAGATATAGGCTTACACCATTTGAACACAAAGGGGTATATTTTATTACTATAGTCCAGTGTAATGTCTGGTATACAGAGTACATTATTTTATCAGTAGAATTTACATTATAAAGTGTAAATAAAACCTTCCCGATTCGTGTAACATATAACTATGAAACCATCTAACAACGTGTTGCAGCTTGAAAGAGGAAAGAGGAGCAGCTTGTCTTAAGGTCTTTTCTCACTCTTTGAAGGATCTAAAATAAGAAGACGGGAGAAGCAGTAAATGTATATACTGTATAAAGGAAACCTCGTTAATACACAGAACACAACACGCAACGACTTATTGATTTCGCCAGAACTGTCGTGGATAGACAAAATAATGGAGAGAAGAGTTATATGGGCAAGAAAAATACTCACAAAAATAACATCTACGTATTAAACCCGGAGCACTTTTCATATCTGCAGAGCCAGAGGCTTCTCGGCCCGTTGACAATACGTGCGGTCGCAAGCTCAAGCGATCTGAGCACAAACAAGAGTACAGACACGAATAAAATTCAGAAATACAGCACACAAGTGGCAATGTGCCTAGCAAATAACTTACTGTTGGTGAATGTTGCTTCAAGGCGGACAGAATTGGGAGTTGAAAATGGAATTTCATATTTACGCGGTGCAGCGCGTCATAAGCCCTGTCACTGGAACCAGACACGAAATGTTTCTCCAATATAAGACCAGCTGCATAACAGACTCTCGCTGATTTAGCTTGATCTGAAGTGAATAAATAGCTGCGTCATATCAAGGTTGGGCTGACAATACGTGGCTTTCCATGAGGGTTTAGTCTCGAGTGTTCAAGTTTTACTCCACAGTTTTTATTTCATTGGCCAAAGTACCCCGTTTTGGCCAGTTCGGAATTTAAACTCCGCTAGTGGAATCGCATGCCGGTCACGGTAGCCGAGCAGTCTAAGGCATATATTGTCTTCGCTCGCTTGGAAGACGGGATCGTCGGTTTGAATGACACTGAGGGCATGGATGTTTAGTTTGTGTAGGGCCACTGGGGCTGTAGTGCCAAGGGGGAGAAAAGTGGAAGCGCATGCACAGTCCTAAATCTTTATTTTTGAATGTAGTAATTACCAGACAGTGCTTGAGTAAAATCATAATAGAGGAATTAAAAGTATACCTAATTGAACAACAGCAAAAAAGAATATGCGTATGAGTTGTGCACACACTCATCCACGAGCCAGTACTTTTATTACAGATGCTGCCGATTAAGGTGTTAAAAATATATAGTAAAATTCGATGTACATACCTTTTTGCTGTTATCTGCTTGATGTATACGAGTATATAGGCTGAAATTAAACTACAGAATTCGATGTCACTATGAACACGCAGAAAACAGATCGCACTCTGTATCTAAGCCACGATACAACTGTCTGTTCACGACCCTAGAGAGGGCAATAATCTCTCACAGCCATAATGGAAGGTCTAGCTTTCTCTTGAATAGCCATTTTACCTTTCCTCTGTCCATTAGTCAAAGGATTCGAAAATCCGAAGAGTGTAAGCAGTGTTAGCAGAAGACCACGTGATTTTATTGCTTCCATCTGTTATATGACTCCAGGGACTGCCAAATTTGTCAAGTGTTACAAACAGAAATTAATTAATAATGCAGGACAACTCTGTGAAGAACCAGGAAACAATTTTTGCAGTACGCATCAAAATTAAAGGGAAAAAATTGAAAACAGACTATAATTCTTTGTATAAACATTTTCAAACCTTCCGTTATAATATGCGACACTATGTTCTTTGCTGATACAAACAAAGTCAATTCCATCCATTTATCATAAAAATTGAGTTTTATACAGAATTTTTAAACTTTAAATCCCGACTTTTGAGATGGTAGTAAGCTTGGGCCGGCTGGAGTTTATTTAAATGCCCGCTGCTGGTGCTCGTTTAAATGTCCGTTCCTGGTAGGGCGCTTAAACAGTTTTAAGCATTTTGTTTAAAAATGCTCTATCTAACATAATTGTTATGATAAATGAACGGAATTAACTTTGTTTGTATCAGCAAAGAACATAGTGTCCCATATTATAACGGGAGATTTTAAAATTTTTATACAAAGAGTTATACTTTTTTCAATTTTTTCTTCTAATTTTGATACGTACTGCAAAAATATTTTCCCAG
>NW_019718616.1:0-6974 GCF_002891405.2 Cryptotermes secundus | reverse complement strand
TCTTAAGTGCTAAGACCTTCCGTTATAGCTGCAAGAGATTATTGCCCTTTCTAGGGTCGTGAACAGAGAGTTACATCGTGGTTGAGATACAGAGTGCGGTCCGTTTTCTGTGCGTTTATAGTGAAATCGAATTCTGTAGTTTCATTTCAGCTTATATCAAGCAGATAACAAAAGATATGTACATCGAAATTTTACTATATATTTTTAACACATTAATCTGCAGAATCTGCAATAAATGTACTGGCTCGTGGATGAGTTTGGGCATAACTCATACGTACATTCTTTTTTGCTCTTGTTCATTTTTTTCCTTGGCACTACAGCCGAAAGGGGCCTAGGCATACCTCTATGAACTTCTCCGTTCACTTCGATGTTTCTAGATTTTACACATTCGGTAGGCCTCCTTGGGCGGGTGACCAGGTCGTCGCAATGCCCTCTATTTGTACACAAGCAGAAAAACGCACGGACACAACAACTGAACATCCATGCCCCGAGTGGGATTCGAACCCACGCTCCCGGTTACCACGCGATCGAAGACAGTACATGCCTTGGGCTGCTCGGTTACCGTGACCGGCATGCGTTTCCAGGAGCGAAGTTTAAATTCGAGACTGTTCAACACGGATACTTCGGCCACGACGATCATAGCCCTCACTGGCTCGATCGGAAAACTTCCGCCGTTAAAGATTAATCGCTTGGGACCAACCTAAAACAGCTCGAAATAAAAAATTAGCGCCATCTATGGAACAAAACTTGAACACTCGAGACTATAACCTCATAGAAAGTCACTGAATGTCAAAGCAGTCTTCCTATCACGCATCTATTTAAGCACTCGAGACCAAACTAAATCAGCGCGATTTAACAAGAAAAAGATAAAATAAAAACTTACCGCCATCTGTGGAATAAAACCTGAACAGTCGAGACTAAAACAACATGAAAAGCCACGGAGTGTCATCCCAACCTTGATATCACGCAGCTATTTAAGCACTTGGGACCAAGCGCGAGTTAACAAGAAAAAATGAAATAAAAACTTAGCGCCATCTGTGGAGTATAACCTGAACACTCTAAACTAAAACTTCATGGAAAGCCACGAAGTGTCAGCCCAACCTTGATATCACGCAGCTATACATACACGCGTGACCACAAAGCAGTTGATGTGACGTGACAAAACCGCATTTCAAAACTAGAACAAGAATTTATAATTTTGTTAACGCTATACAACATTGTAGCTGGAGAAAACTGCATAATGAGGAGCTTCATAACTTGTACTCTTCAAGTATAATCAGTATGATCAAGTCAAGGAGGATGAGGTCGGCAGGTCATGTATTACAGCTCTTTTATCACCACGGAAAGCACTATTAGACAGGACGGGCGTGGGCTCAACATCCAGTCTTGAAGGTGAGAAATCCTGTGGAGAAATCTGTGGGAATATACTGTGACATGTAAACCCACTGCTAACAGCTGTTGCTAAGGAACAGCTCTGCGGATATGCTGTTTCTCCAGCAATGAGAGAATAAACATAATGAATAATAATGGAATAATAATGGAATAATAACTGAATAATGGAAGTGACATTTTCTCTCTGGTCCGTGCCACGGCTATATAATGAGGACTAGCAATTCAGAATAAGTGCTGGGGAGGACTAGCAGCAATTTGGTAATCAGATTGGACAGAGAGAGGATTTCTATGTAGTGAAAAAGGAATGACATGCTATATGTGCGTACCTACTCTTTACCCAGGCCAAGCACACTCATGAGTGACAAAGTCACCTTCTCATCAGAGAGGATGTTATTTAAGGACTATGACCGCAAGGATTCTGTTGAGTCTCAAGGGGGTTGACATCAAAAGAAAGTGGCTGGTTGTAAACCGCCACTCATAAAGTAAATCTTAAATCAGTCAGTTGAGAACTGCAGTTGTGGTAAGTGAAAAGCTGGTAGCTGAGGCCGGGGATAGTGTGGGAACCCAGAGGAAGTGGAAAATGTATGCCACTGGAAGTTGTCACCAAGCAACAGCTAGTGAAGACTGAGAAGACTTTATATGTGCTGTAGTTACAGTGAGCTTTGGAGTGTGTAACTCAGTGAGACTGTCGTAGTTATTTGTAGTTACAAGCATAAATGTCCAATAAATCCAATTACCAATCCAAACCCTGTGTCTAGTCACAAACACGTGACAATATCAAATCAAATGCTACCCGTTTTAGTTCGACAGTGTAGCAGTTTTAACACAGTTTAATAAAAGATTTGGAACATATCAAGACATCTGAAGATGGCCGTTGGGGGCCGAAACATGTAGTGTCGAGGTGTATAATGTTAAACTAAAAATTGAGTGGTAAATGGAAGAGTGTTGCAATATTGATGTATGATAAATAATGGGCGTTAAGTTGAACAATTGCAATGGGATGCTGAAATACAGAATCATAAATATTATGAGATTTAAAATTCCCACAGTGCTGAATACCATGGAGTCCCCATTTAACATGCCTCAATTTAACAGTTGTCCTCATTTAACATTCAACTTCAACAATCCCACGTCAATAACCTCAGTGTTAAATTACCTCCATGTAAGATTTACCCCAGTTCAGTGTTCAAACCCACTGCTCCCATAAGAAACCTTAAATGGTCGTTTCATAGCATTAAGATTATAGCCCTCTAGAATATGATGCTGTATAGTTTGGCAAATAAGTTTCAGCACACAGATGTGATTTTATAGACAGGTACCTACATAATGAAGTTGTTTGGGGTACAGGTACCTATCGAACCACACAGCGTCACATGACAGAAGACTGTAACCTTAGGAATAAATATTATTGTTTTTAATTATGACTAGTACAGAGAAAAGTTGGGTATTAAATTATTTTAGAGTGAAAAAGCTAAAAACTATTGTTGTCCTTTTCACTAAACAACTCTTAAAAATATAATCACATTTAAAAGCTTATTGTAAGGAACAGTAAATCAAAGTGTGACAACATGTAAATAATATTCATACTTACAGAGTGTTGCCAATATGGCTGTAGTTAAGATTTAAAGTTACTTACAAAATTTTACTTCACAGTTAGATTATATTATGGGAGATGATATACCACATTTGCTCGTGTAATGAATATATTTTCATACATTCGAAAGCATAGAATCCTGTTTTAGCCAGGGTCCATGATTAGCCTAAACTGAATCTTGTATTCCAGTTAAAGTTACTGGGATGTAATAGGGCTGCACTGGTGGGCATGTAGTTGTAGCCAGTAGTGTGGAATGTGTAGTTCTCACTAGTACTGTGGTATATTGTAGTTGTAGTTGTACTTATTGCTGTGGTATCCTGTAATTAACTGTGTGCAATACTGCATTATGTTTGAAGATGCTACATGGATGCTAGTAGCCCTTGAGACCGGGTTATATTCTGACATCAGAGAAATGAGATTTAGTGTAAGTCTGTCTGAGAACCTAGCTACCAGTGTACATCAGCAAAGCATGCCCACTGACACACAAGTACTTCCTTCATTTCACATTATCCATGTTTTTTTTAATAGTTAGTGGGGTGCGACTAAGTCCCTTGTACTGCGGCCAATTCTGGCCTATTGTACCAGCCCCAGATGATATGCGAGGGTGATTATGGAGCAATTGGTGGAATGAAGATTGGCAGGGGAAACCGAAGTACTTGGAGAAAACCTGCCCCAGCGCAGGGGCCACCGCGGTGGGAAGACAACGACTAACCACTTGAGCTATAGCGTGACCCAATTATCCATGTTAAATGATGCTGATCATGACCAAATACATGACGAGAACTCCTGATCTCCAGATTCATCAGAATGGAAGCAGACATTTCTGTGACGCACTGGTAATCGATTGCACACTGGCATGGGGGTTTGTCCAAGGAAGTTTTGTTTGTAGGAATTGAGATGGGTTGCAGGTGGGTTGGAAGTTGAACATATGAATCCGTGGTTTCGTTGTCTTCTGCTCCATGCCGTCTTTTTAAACCAGTGTTGCAAGACATTGAATTATTTCTTTCTATGCATTTAACGAAATGCAGTAACAGCAGGTCAGTCTAGTATCTCATGGATGTATGGTGCTGTTTGTTAAAATGTTTCTGTCTGGATATGCCTATGCATATCTTGGTGACCAAGTTGTAATGACACTGACATGAAAGGTAAGTGACATATATGTAATTCTTATTTGGAGATCAGTGTTTGCTGTAAGGAAGCATGTACTGTTATGTAACGTTTGGATTGAGAAAAAGGCTTAAAGCCCATGTTGGACTCTCCCTCATCTCAGTTTTCACACTGTGTATTTTGTAATAGTTTCTGGACTTCTGTTGATTATCTGTGTATGAAGTTTTTTCCTTGTGTTTTGGTCATTAATGTGTAATGTACTGTCTTATAGGATTTGGTTTGTTTCAAATCCCTCTTAAGGTGAATCCTGTCCTCATAATCATTTTCAAATTGGTTCTGTTTACTTCCCCCCAGACTTTGCTTATCATTTCACCATCTCTTCATATTTGTGTGCACTTTGGGTTTGCAGCATTTAAATTTGTAATGGGCTGTCAGCTGTAGCAGCATAGCAATGTCAGGCAGAGTTGAGTGAATATACTGAGATTATACTTTGATGAGACTTCGTCTCAGGCTACTGGAATCAGAATAGAATTATCTATTTTTATTGTGTTTCAGCATAAGAGTCAATTTTAATGTAGTGGATCTGCAATAGAAATTGTTTGGATATTCAGATTGGGCCATGGTGTATGAACACAAAAATTTTGCTCTGTTCAGTACATTTCATGAGAAGTACGAAAGTCCCAAGTTACTTGAAAATGAGATGGTGTGAAAATATGAGGGAGGTGAAATTGCAAATTAAATGCCAGTGATATTGTCTGTGGATGCACTTAGCCATGGGGAATATTAATTTTGTATTTAGGGAGCTGGGGTTTGGGAAATGTTGCATATCTATGTGATGCAGGCTGAGTAAGGAAGGCTTATAAGTAACAACTCAAATAGGGTCTGAACATGGAATTAATCTAAGGACTAGTTTGCATTGTGGATTATCAGAATATTTTTAGGGGATGAATTTCGTGAGGTGTATTGAGGACAATAGTAAAGAACCAAGGACATGTCAGTCACAGGAGAGGAATATTAAGATGGATGTTGGGAGAAATGGAGCCTAGGGGGCGGGATCTGGGCAGCATTCTTTTATTATTTTTTTTTCGTGTGAGAGACCATTCGGCTACTTGTGGCTTATTGTTCCAATCATAGATGATGGTGAATGTAGAGAAATTTGTGGAACGAAGATTGGCAGGGGAAATCGAAGTACTGCGAAAAAATCTGCCCTAGCGTCCACCACAAATCTCACGTGACGAGGCCTGGGAAATTAACACAGGAGTTGCATAGTTCAGAATAAGGGACAATGAATTCTGTGAGAAAAATGCAATGAGGTCGCGGGTGCCATGAAATGGTAATTTCTTCGGTCACTGAGCAGCTGTTTGTAGAGTGTCATCACAATGAACTTGGTCCTGATGTATGCCATCAGTGTAGAATTTCGTACCTGTAGACAATAATGAATTTCGTGGCGGTAAACGTACAGGTAGGCGGTTATAACACGCGGTGGAGATTTCTCTGCGGTCAGGGACCATGCAACAGTGCGTATCAGTTCAAATTAAAATTTCCGTTGGTATAATCAAGCCTGTTAGCACATTTTTGCCGAGAGAAAATTCAGAGTTTCGGTCTAAGGCAAAACGTTTGCGCCAGGAGAAAAGGAGTGCCACACATTGTACAGCGTATGTATAAATGAACCTCCGCCTTACTCACTCATGGAGCTGAACCCTTCTGGAGGAGCAGCCAATTCTGCAGCTACTCAAAAATTTCTCAGAATTTTATGGAACTCAAAGGTTCATTTTCGTGTTAACAAGAGCCCTCCACTGGTACCTATCCTGAGCCAGATCTATACAATCCATACCATCCCATCCTCTCTCTCTAAGATCCATTCTAATATTGTCCACACACCTACGCCTTGGTCTTCCCTGTGGTCTCTTTCCCCCTGGCTTTCCCACCAATATCTGATATGCATTCCTCCTCGCCCCCCATTCGTGCTACATGACCTGCCGACCTCATCTTCCTTGACTTGATCATACTAATTATACTTGGAGAAGAGTACAAGTTATGAAGCTCCTCATTATGCAGCTTTCTCCAGCAACAATATTGCATAGCGTTAGCAAAATTATGTATTCTTGTTCTAGTTTTGAAATGCGGTTTTGTTACGTCACATCAACTGCTTTGTGGTCACGCGTGTATGTGTAGCTGCGTGATATCAAGGTTAGGCTGACACTTCGTGGCTTTCCATGAAGTTTTAGTTTAGAGTGTTCAGGTTATACTCCACAGATGGCGCTAAGTTTTTATTTCATTTTTTCTTGTTAACTCGCGCTTGGTCCCAAGTGCTTAAATAGCTGCGTGATATCAAGGTTGGGCTGACACTCCGTGGCTTTTCATGATGTTTTAGTCTCGACTGTTCAGGTTTTATTCCACAGATGGCGCTAAGTTTTTATTTCATTATTTCTTGTTAACTCGCGCTGATTTACCTTCGGCTTAAGTGCTTAAATAGATGCGTGATAGGAAGCCTCGGCCGACATTCAGTGACTTACTATGAGGTTATAGTCTCGAGTGTTCAGGTTTTTTCTCCACAGATGGCGCTAACTTTATATTTCGCGCTGTTTTAGATTGGTCACGAGTGATTAATCTTTAACGGTGGAAATACCGCGATCGAGCCAGTGATGACTATGATCTTCGTGGCCGAATTATCCCGTTTGGGGCAGTCCTGAATTTAAACTTCTCTAGTACAAGCGCATGCTGGTCACGGTAACCGAGCAGTCTAAGGCATGTACTGCCTTCGCGCGCTTGGAAACAGGGACCGTAAGTTCGAATTTGTCTGCTTTATATATATATATAGGCTGAAATGAAACTTCAGTATTCGATTTCACTATGAACGCACAGAAAACGGATCGCACTC
>NW_019718615.1:0-284 GCF_002891405.2 Cryptotermes secundus | reverse complement strand
AAGCTAGCAACGCATATCTCTCAAGATAGCATGCTATCAACGCAAAGGTAGCTATCTAGCAACGCAAAGCTATCAAGCTAGCAACGCCAAGCTAGCAAGGTAGCAACGCAAATCTATTAAGCTGCAACGAAAAGTTAGCAAGCTAGCAACGACAGGCTACCAAACTAGCAACGCAAAGCTAGCAAACTAGAAAAGAAATCCTAGCAAGCTAGCAACGCAAAGCTAGAAAGCTAGCAACTCTTAGCTAGCAATTTAGATAGGTAGCAACTCCAAGGTAGCAAACT
>NW_019718614.1:0-500 GCF_002891405.2 Cryptotermes secundus | reverse complement strand
GGTAACGGCTTCCAACAGTGGGCGTTCCTCTGCTTCTGGGCTCATGATCTCGCAGACACAACTAACTCAATGTTCGAACTATCCACCCTCAGAGTCAGAGTCAGAGTCAGAGTTGCTTTATGGTTGGCGGTTTGCCACCAATCAGTTCGTCTTGGCGTCAAGCCCCTTGAGGTTCAGGACCAGAGATTTTTTTCTTTTTTTGCAACTGAACTCTATGCTGCATCCTCTCTGACGAGAGGATGAGTTGGTATCTTATGAGTATGCTTCACCTCTGTCAGGTGTACGAAACGCAGATATACGTACGCAGATCGACATGGAACTGGAGAATGCCTTTTCCTCTCGGCAAGCTGACTGTCTCATAAAAGTGATATTTTGGAATAAAGAAGCTCTCATGTGGTTTGAGAGGAATCTCTGAGACCAGAGTCCTGCAGCTGTTTACTGAACTCATGCTCATGCAATGATTCTCCACCAGGGGCACTGCAGTCGGTACAATAGCGACA
>NW_019718613.1:0-747 GCF_002891405.2 Cryptotermes secundus | reverse complement strand
ATACTTGTATTCTAATATTTCAGTCATAAAACGAGAAATATAAGAATGTTATGAACAAAGCCCACATCTTGATGACATGTCATCTTTTATTCCATATATCCTTTTCGATGCCTGTAAATACATAAATCCCGAAGATGAGCTGCTGGTTAGAGAAATGTAACTTTTATAGGTCATTTTTTTTTTTGTCATTTTTCGTTTAAGTTTTCAGGTCATTTTTCGGAAAATTTCTGATTTTAATAGTATGTTTTGCAATTTTGTCACTTTAGGGAATACTTTTTTTTTACAGAAATGTGAATGATTTTCAAGGAAAGTGTTNAGAAATGTGAATGATTTTCAAGGAAAGTGTTCTCCCTCCTTATCTTTCTCCTGCCTCTACAAAATATAAGAAATATAAGAATGTTATGAACAAAGCCCACATCTTGATGACGACATGTCATCTTTCATTCCATGTATCGTTTTCGATGCCTGTAAATACATAAATCCCGAAGATGAGCTGCTGGTCAGAGAAATGTAACTTTTATTGGTCATTTTTTTGTCATTTTTCTTCAGTTTAAGTTTTCAGGTCATTTTTCGGAAAATTTCTGATTTTAATGGTATGTTTTGTCATTTTGTCACTTTATTGAATTCTTTTTTTTTTTTTTCAGAAATGTGAATGGGTTTCAAGTAAAGTGTTCTTCCTCCTTCTCTTTCTCTGCCTCTACGAAGGCTGCCAGCACCTGCAACCCAAATACTTCCTACCTAAGTATG
>NW_019718612.1:295-488 GCF_002891405.2 Cryptotermes secundus | reverse complement strand
TGCTAGCCTGCTAGCTTTACGTTACTAGCTGCCTGCTATGCGTTTTTATGTTGCCAGCTGTGAGTTGCTAGCTGTACAGCTGTGCGTTACTAGCTCGATAGCTTTGCGTTGTAGCTTGCTACCTTTGCGTTGCTAATTTCCTAGCTTGTTAACTTTGCGTTTGCCTGCTTGCTAGCTTGATAAATGTGCGTAG
>NW_019718612.1:0-242 GCF_002891405.2 Cryptotermes secundus | reverse complement strand
ATTTCCGTTGCTAGCTTTCCAGTTTTGCGTTGCTACCTTGCCAAATTTTGCGTTGCTAGCTTGAAAGCTTTGCATTTCTAGATTGCCATCTTGGCTTTGTTAGCTTTCCAGCTTTGCATTGCTAGCTTGCTAGGTTTGCCTTGCTAGCTTGCTGGTTTGACGTTGCTAGCTTTCCATTTTTGGTTTGCTATCTTGCAAGCTGTGCGTTTCTAGCTTGCAAGCCTTGCGTTGCTAGCTTGATA
>NW_019718611.1:0-435 GCF_002891405.2 Cryptotermes secundus | reverse complement strand
GATCTCATTGGAATTTGATCCCGCAGCCTTCCAGCTTGTAGCATACTGCCTCAACCAACTACGCTACCGTGTGTCCCCAAACAAACAGTAATAATGAGATTTTATTCAGTTGTGTTTCAGATGGAGGAGAGGTACTCTCAATAGTTTCTAGTTCATGATGTCTATCATCTTGCCTCTGTAGACCATTTTGGTCTTTGCTTCCTCCACAAACATTCTCTAGCTCCTTCTGCTACCAGTTATTGACTTTCATCAGTGTTAGATTTTTGTCTACATGATCAAGCCACCTGAGTTTTGCTCTACCTTGGCCCTTCCTCCCATCCAGCTTATGAAAGGTTTACATATTTACAGGTTGACAATTGTTCATTCTGACCTAGATGCCCGAGCTCATCGCAGTCCGCCCACCTTAATGTTTTTTGTGATATCAAGATCATTATG
>NW_019718610.1:0-207 GCF_002891405.2 Cryptotermes secundus | reverse complement strand
CAAGTTCCCATAAAGGGTGATGGCTATATGACTGGAGCCTCCCACACAGCGGCGTAATGACTCTTGGGTATCACCACGCTGTACCCGGGACGAATGTGGGAGAGCACTCCTATGGGGGTAGCTTCGGCTATTTGAGTCGTCTCCCTAGAGTACTGATAAGGCGCTGCAAGCCTTAAGGCTCAACACTCTAAAACAGTTTGACCAATT
>NW_019718609.1:560-667 GCF_002891405.2 Cryptotermes secundus | reverse complement strand
AAGAAAGCCTATGATTTAGTTAGGAGGGAAGTATTGTACAATATTATGATAAGGTTTGGGATACCCATGAAACTAGTTAGGTTGATTAAAATGTGTTTAAACGAAAC
>NW_019718609.1:0-255 GCF_002891405.2 Cryptotermes secundus | reverse complement strand
AAGTATACGTTGTTCTCTCATCACCAAAAGGCAGGGCAAACTCATGACATAAAGATAGGAAACAGATGTTTTGAAAATGTGGCACAATTCACATATTTGGGAACAACAATAACAGATCGAAACCTGATTCAGGAGGAAATTAAGAGGCGATTGAACTTGGGTAATGGTTGCTACCATTCAGTCAAGAACCTTTTGTCTTCCCGTCTGCTATCCAAAAACATAAAAATTACAATATACAAAACTATAATTTTGCCT
>NW_019718608.1:0-825 GCF_002891405.2 Cryptotermes secundus | reverse complement strand
AGATTTGCGTTGCAATCTTTCTAGATTTGCGTTGTTATCTTGCTAAATTTGCGTTGCAAGTTTGCTAGCTGTGCTTTACTAGCTTACTACTTTTGCGTTGCTATCTTGCTACATTTGCTTTGCTAGCTTGGTAGCTTTGCGTAGCTAGCTTGCTAGCTTTGCGTTGCTAGCTTGCTAGTTTTGCGTTTTAATCTGCGTAGTTTTGCGTGGCTAGCTTTCTAGCTTTCGGATCTAGATTGTTTGCGTTGCGTCGCTAGGTTGCTATCTTTGAGTTGCTAGCTTGCTCGCTTTGCGTCGCTAGCTTTCTAGCTTTGCGTTGCCAAATTGCTAGTTTTGCGTTGCTAGCTTAGAAATTTGCTATATTTGCGTTGCTATCTTGCTACCTTGCCGTTGCTAGCTTTCTATCTTTGAGATGCTAGCTTGCTAAATTTGCGTTTATAAGTTGGTAGATTGGTAGATTTGCGTTGCAATCTTTATAGATTTGCGTTGCTATCTTGCTAGCTTTGCGTTGCTAGATTTCTATCTTTGCGTTGCTAGCGTGCTAGAAATGCGTTGCATGTTTACATGCTTTGCGTTTCTTCCTTGCTAGCTTTCAGTTGCTAGGTTGCTATCCTTGAGTTCATAGCTTGCTAGCTTTGCGTCTCTAGCTTTCTAGCTTTGCGTTGCTAGCTTGCTATTTTTGCGTTGCTAGCTTGCTAGCTTTGGTTGCTACCTTGCTATCTTTGCATTGCTATTTTGCTAGTTTTGCGTTGCTTGCTTGCTTGACTGCTTTAGCCTTTTTGCTTGCTAGCAATTCATTGCTAGCTTGCTAGATTTGCGTTGCTA
>NW_019718607.1:348-466 GCF_002891405.2 Cryptotermes secundus | reverse complement strand
TGCCTGGCTCTTATTTCTTTTTCTTGGAACATTTTGAGAGTCGTTTCAATGCTAAAATCCAGCTGATGCTTCTTGCAGGTGAACATGTTTCTGGAGACGATAGTTATGAATCCCCCTG
>NW_019718607.1:0-280 GCF_002891405.2 Cryptotermes secundus | reverse complement strand
CAGGAAGGACTTAGTCACTTTCTTCCTCGTTGTAGCATCTTGCAGTTAAATTTAAGCGTAACGGTTTTTATGCCGCAAATTTCTAAAAAGGAAATTTGAGGCATTCCCCCAAATGTTCGTAGTCATCGTAGATGCGTAATTGCACAGGCGGGAAGCTCGCCTTACTAGGCCACTGGATTAAAATGAAATTATATCAAATACACAGCGATGAGACGCTACTGATTCGGCAGCAACCAAAGGGGGTTAGCCAATGGGAACCCACCTCCCAGAAATTTAGCAC
>NW_019718606.1:0-5587 GCF_002891405.2 Cryptotermes secundus | reverse complement strand
ATGTGTTTGGAGTAGGTACTTCCATGGTAGCGCAATAACAGTGAGTCATTGCGTAGAGAATGCCGAAGCAACGAACGTGTCTCCCCGGAGATAAACTACAGAGAGTTTGTTGCGCCCATTACATGACAACATGACTGTCGAAATCGTAGCAACGAACTGTCGAGTAACAACGGATGAGACGAGACACATAACCGGTGTAATCTATAAAGAGCATACCCAAAGCAACAGATTGCCGAACACGTGAGATCGAACCTTAGCAAGGGGTGTCCTCTATTGAGTCTGCGTGCGCCCTATATAAAGGGCCTGGCCCCTCGGACAGAAGATTAGAGTATTAGAGTATTGGAGTATTGAGAAGAGACAGTCTTTGGATAGCCGCCGCTGAAGACAGTCAAGATCCAACCACGGCCAAGGATAGTTGAGACGTCGCATTGAAGTATTGGGCCAGAAGTCAAGTGATACTGCAAGTGGTAATAACTGTAAGGTGTGTAAGTGTGAGTGTCCAATAAAGATTCGCTAAATCCGAGACCCACGTCAAGTTATTTGTCGCGTGACATTATAGTACATCATGTGTCTCAAAAAATAAAATTTTCACACTAGTGAAGCCAATATCACACACTGCTAGAGGGAACAACACACAAGCAAGGGGCATATTAGGCCATGCCATAGCTCAAGCGGTGAGTCGCTGGCTTCCCACCGTGGCGGTCCCGGTTCGAGCCCGGGTCTGGTCAAGTGGGATTAGTGGTGGACAAAGTGGCGCTGAGACAGGTTTTCTCCATGTACTTCAGTTTCCCCTGCCAATCTTCATTCCACTAATTGCTCCACAATCACCCTCACCTATCATCTGGGGTTGGTACAATAGGCCAGAAGTGGCCGCAGTACAAGGGACTTAGTCCCACCCCACTAGCAAAAAAAAATAAAAATAGTGGCATATTACAGACTGCAGACACAGCAAAACAACGGGCTAACAAACAGAAAAACAAGCTGCAGAAACGAACCTTCTGGAATAATTACATAGCTCCAAACAAGTGGATGATGCCCCTTATGAGGTGGAATAGGATTTTACAAAAAAAAAATTATACAAAATTTGAATGGATTTTAATTAATTATTTATGTTACTTTTAATTGGACGGCAACACTCCGTTTTAGTGCACATCAGAGCAGCGTAACAGTTTGGATGCATTAAAGACACCTGACGATGGCCATCTATGGCCGAAACATGTTGTGTTCAGTGTTAAATGCTGAATAAACAATTGTTGCATTGTTCGCGAACTGTGCATACATAGACGTTTATCCAGGAATCTTCCTGGGGATTAAGGGCAGCCAGCACATAAGGCTGATAAACTCAAAGCCATCTATCAGCCAAATGTCTACGAAAATGTGGGACCCTTGATATCAAACAACCCCATGGGATGTGGAGGCCCACGTCCTGTTACAAAGATAGCTTTACTTTGTTACTGTCATTCAAAAATATTTTAAGAATGGCACATTTTTTCAAGAATTTGTTGCTGGTATCTATCATGGCCACAAAAGGGCTGTTTTACTGCTGATAAAGATGATTATGGTTTTGCCCTGCATTCTGATGCAAGAAAAAAAACAATAAAAAATCGTGATTTTAGTCCACAGGTGATCTATACGAACCGAGCAACCGCCGCTTGTCGGCAAAGTTTAGTGCCAACTTTTGAGGATTGAGGTGTCGCGTAGTCAGCGCAACGAATCCCCACGGCTCTTAATTTCGGTTTTATAGACCAGAGCAGCTACTTTCTTGAAACAGCTCCTCAATTATCAACACGAGGCTGAGTGGACCCCGTTCCAGACCCACTACTCCTCAGAAAAAATCTGGTAGCACCAGGAATCGAATCCGGAGCTCTGGATCTGTAACCAGGAATGCTGACCACTAGACCACAGCGGCGGTCATTCTGATGCAAGTAAGGAACATATATTTAGATGAATCTCCAATTACTCACACTTCTACACTAACCTCCTTACTAGAATCCAATCAAACACCTGAATCTTTCTTTATAATATTAATATTTACACTTCTCATGTGGTACTTATGGATTTAACCAAATGCATACTTCAGTTCCTCATAGGAGCATATTATGAAATGCACTGTGTTGTATGTCTCAGATAAATTAAAACATGTTATTATTACTAATGCTGTTTTCTTGTTTACCTCCAGAAATCTGGCAAATGCAGGTTTTGCTTGGCATGTGGTCTTGATTGCTTCTTTTGCTGTCTTAAAGTTGTTGAGGAATAATGTGTATGTTTCAATTACAGCCTGTTTTGTAAACTGGAAATACAAAAAAAAAAGTGAATTAGTAGAAATATCTTCAAAACAGGATTAAATTCATCATCCTTCTTACTGCTAATCCTGTGTATGCTTCTTGCTTTAAAAGGATCCATCCTGAGATAACCCTAAAGCCATTATGGTGAAATATGATGAAGTCTGACTTAATCTACATGTAAAGTAAGAGCTACAGAGGATCAATATAGACCCAAATTCCAGAAGACAGCAATGTTCATACTAACCATTGTGAAAAACTCAAATATCACGCTAATAAGGTAAATTTTAATTATGTAAAAATGAATGTGAAGAACTCCTACTTACCACAGTAAAAGTGTGCCAAGATGACAAGTGAAGAAAAATTTCTTTCACATACTAAAATTTCTCAGTAAGAAAGTGAAGACAGTGTCCTCCTTCTCTCAGTATACTTGTCAAAATACTTTCTACTAATAAATAAAATTCACAGTTTCTCAACTATCCTAACATAATATTCCAAAATAAAGGTTCAGAAATAGCCATCATTGTATAAATTGCATCCTTTCACTTTAAATTTGATGCTTATTAACCTAAATATTTAACACATCAATAAAGCAAAAAACATTTTACTCACCACATCCAAAAAAACGTCTCCAACTTTCTGTTTGATGTCCCAGTGATCAAGCCTCTTCCGCAGCTCCTCAAGGAACACCTCATGATGCGCAAGAATTGCAGGGATCTGCAACAGGGAATTACAAACAGGAATTCTATGCAATACACATTGGCATGCCACATTTTAGGTTTCCCAAGGATCATAAATGGTAGGCACTAAAGAGGAAAATTATATCCTTTGAACAGTAATAATTTCCTTCTTCACTTGATCAGTGAATCCAGTCCACAATGTACTTCTTGAAGATCCATCATACTAATATAAATGGCAAAGCTAAAGTTCTCTCTGTATTATAGCGTTAAGCCATAAAGACGTACTGGAGAACTGAAGATACAGCTCTAGGTAATATTAAACTCAGCACTAAATGGAACTGAGTAGTCAGCTTCATGCTTCAGCTGCTCTGTCCCAGAGGAAGCTGTCCCAGTACTTATTGCACAGGAGACTATGCAGGCCCCAGAACAGTTGAATGAGCTGGATAAGAGAAAGATTCTTGCTGATGCCAAAAATCGAACCCCAATCAGCCAGCACGTAGCCAGACATGAATTCCTCATTAAGTCATGTTTTGGAGGAATGTATGGAAGGGGCAAATCATATTTCTGTTGTCCCAATATTTTACACGAACAGAGTATCAAAATGCTTGATATATGTCATACCCACCTCAAATTTCTTGCTTTAATCCCTTGAATAACATATGTGGAAAATAAAAATTACAAACATCTTCATTACATGCTATCTAAATTTCTCAGAATGAAATTTCCTTATTGAAGATACAGTAGACATTCCTCTAAATTAAGGACAAAGCTGTGATAAAATGGAACATGAACAAAATCCACTATGCCTTATAATTTATGTTACATAACCGTTCTTGTTTATAACCTTGAGCTTGCTCAGAAATACCAAGCATGCTTAGCCTGATTATATAAATGATATCAGGTTACCTGATAAAACATGGCATCAACCACTGATGCATCTACTAGGCCGGCATTTTCAGGGCTTTTCAAGGGCTGCAAATATTTCTGAAACACAAACAAAGGAATATACGTCCATCTGCTGCAGAAATTAACTCAGTAATTACAGAAGGCCGCATTATGATTTCCAAACGACATCTTCATGATTCTGCATTCCCCACTGGTTTCAATGTTCACGCAATCGGCAGTATATAAGACACTTCTGAGAGGCATGAGTTACGTTTCCTTTTATTTCATTAAATATCTGTAAGATGACAATGTTTTGGATAACATTTATAGATATCAGTATCTATGGCGGATGAACATAACTTTAGCGGATTGGGGGTGTCACGTGGTCAGCGCAACGAATCCCCACGGCAGTTAATTTCGGTTTTCCAGACCGGGGTCTCTATTTCCTTGAAATGGTTCCTCAATTATCCTCACGAGGCTGAGTGGACCCCCTTCCAGACCCACTAATCAGAAAATGTAGTAGCGCTGGGAATCGAACCCGGACCTTTGCACCAACTTCGGCGACAAGCGGTGGTCGCTCAGTCGGGTCGGTACAGTTCGCTTGCGGACTAAAACTACGGAGTTGTTTTTTTTTTCTTTTGATAGATGAACAAGCAGCAATGAGTATTCGGGCTTATGAAAGGTCCAGGAAAAGCGAAGGTAAAATTCTGCCTTAGACCTGTAATGAAATATTACTATCAATGTGAAACTGTTATAAATAAACTCTATCAAACATAATAAAACATAATTCTGAAAGACATATACATTTTTATTAAAATATTGCACTTGACAGGATAACAATATGCATTAGACAGTGCTGCTACCCAGAGGAAACGTTTACAGCAAACTGATTTTAAAAACAAACTTCATGAAAAACATTCATGACTTTTTTCTTGCACGGGTAACACAGAACCACTCTGGTCATTGTCCGGTTCACCGTTAAACAACACATATATTTTTCAGTCAAAATCTGACCAATTGTAACAGTCAATGGTTCAGTAATTCACCCCTCGGACACAAAATAAACATTTACAAACACTTTTTAAAACCAGTCTGTAACCTTTTAATCTCAAGATATGAAACAGTCAATTATTTTATATTTGATTTTATTCTTGGTTTATTTAACGATACTCTTAATTGCTAGGATTATACTGCGTCAGATGGTGTGAATAATCGATTTATTTCTGAAGGTGTTATCCAGTGGCGGCCGCGTATGCTCGATTATTAAAAATCTGTTGCCTATCAGCGAATGTTGTTTCGTTGTTTGTTTCGAGGTCGTTACCAAGTAACGGATCTACACGTACATTTAAAATAAAAGCATCAAAAGGGACTCGATTCGAGAAGGATTCGATACTGTAACCACCTACACACGACCCAAGCATGACAACCCATGAGATAAATTATATCATAGAACTACATTTGAATTGTAAACTTACACTACCTAAATACGTTCAGCAGAAACGATGTTAAGATTTGTAGGACTAGAAACATGTGCTACAAGTATATGAAAGTTGTGGCCTGGAATCCTAACTGTTTAATTAGAAGACGTAGTTGTTTCTGTGCAGAAGGCCAATTTAAGCTTCTCACAAAATCAAGAAACACGAACTGAAGATCAGCAACACTCACACGTGTTTCATTTTCCATTCTGACACAACGTTCTGCAAACATTACGAAGCCCTGGAGAGTGGCTTTAAAAGGGAC
>NW_019718605.1:0-7419 GCF_002891405.2 Cryptotermes secundus | reverse complement strand
TTTTAGTGGAAGTGAGTTAACACTGAATCGACTGCAGCCTTGTTCTTTTACTGCCCCCCCCCAGCTGTGTTATGTCACTGCTACCACAATAATCCATCTTCTGAATCACAGCGTCTTCTCTGTTGCTATGTAACACATACAACCCCCCTGAGTTATACCCAGCAATTAAGCCATTGAACCTAGATGTCATGATACACATGTAAGAACATCCATTCTTGAGAAGGAATCCTTCAGTGCAGGTGTGCCAACAGGAAAGAAGAAGTTGAATGGTGGCATCAGAAGAAGAGAGCAGGTGTATACTCTAACCTATTCTTTTTTTATTGCTAGTGGGGTGGGACTAAGTCGCTTGTACTTCTGGCTTAGTGTACCAGCCCCAGATGATAGGTGAGGGTGATTGTGGAGCACTTGGTGGAATGAAGATTGGCAGGGGAAACCGAAGTACTCGGCGAAAACCTGCCCCAGCACCACTTTGTCCACCACAAATCCCACTTGACCAGGCCTGGGGTCGAACCCCAGCCGCCGCGGTGGGAAGCCAGTGACTAACCGCTTGAGCTATGTGGCAGCCTATACTCTAACATAACTTAACCCAATGTACCTAACCTAACAAGTGAAATCACATACATACAGGTATTTCTGTTGACAGCGAAAATAAAATTAATGATGCAGAGAATGTGAAAGGATGTGACATCACACAGCTTTTATTGCTGTAGTGCTGCATAGTGATTGGTTTGTGTATTAAGCAGTCTGTGTTCTCCAGACTGAAAGTCAGTTTTCTCCTCATGTTTATTCTGAAGTTACTTATAATATTGTGACATATTTGCTTAAGGCAGAATTGTGAAGCTAGCAGAGACATCCGTTGTTAGGGAATGACTCTGCAAACAATATTCATTGGTAGACAGTGGCTTAGCAGTGATCACGTGGTCACCCAAACAGACATGAATGCAACAATGGAGTAAGGGTGGGGAGCAGTGTTTTCTATGTTGTCCATACCAAGATGTTTTATACAGTGTGAGTTAGAGAAGTGTTGCAGCTCAGCCATTGTGAGCTCTTGCTGTTAGAAGCTGGTAGGTGAGGCTGGGGCCAGTTCAGGAAACCACAGGAAGGGGAACATCCATCATTCATTCATTTATTTCAAATTCAGTAAATCCAAAACATAGGTTGAAATACAACCCTGGATATAGAACATGTCAATAATAATATTAAAATAAGTTCCAAACATTGAAACAGTCAAGATAAACAATAAAAACGATATAAAATAGTACACAGTGTAATAACAATTTCATTAAATACAAACAGATTAAAACAAAGAATTTAAATTATCAGTAACATGAATCTTCTATATACAATTCCACCCAAAATATATTAAGTACAAAAGATTATTATGCGCTTTAGTTTCAAGATAAATATAAGCAATAAATATAACGCCTCACATGCCAGTTAAATATCATATATACCTGTCACAGTCATACAAATAGTCTGAAATCATTTACATAATTTAATGTAATCGTGTGTTAAAAAATAAATTATTAATAAAGTATTATAAAAATATTCATCGGGAAGTAGTTTGGTAAAATTCATCAATGCTATAAAATGCATGTTCAGTGAGATATCTTCTCAATAAAAATTTGAACTTCTTAATTTCTCCAGATGATGATTTAATATTCAAAGGTAATTTATTATACAATTTGCTTCCAGAGAACAGGACTCCTTTTTGTGCAATTGATAAATTTGTAAAGGGTAAGTGTAAATTGTAATTATAACGGGTATTAATATTATGTATTTCTGTATTAAATTTGAAATAATTTTTATTCTTAATAACAAAGAGAAGCAAAGAAAAAATATATTCAGATTGGAGTGGCAATATTTGTAACTTTTTAAACAATTCCCTACAAGAATCATATTTTCCTGATCCAGACATAATTCTTATGATTCTTTTTTGTATTTTAAAAATGTTCTTACTAAAAGGGGCATTACCCCAAAAGATAATGCCATACTTCAATATTGAATGCACATAAGAGTGATAAATCGTCTTTATTGTATCCAATGACATAAAGGGTTTTATTGCCCTTATTGCAAAACATGCTTTGCTTAGTCTTACTGATAATAAAGTTAAGTGATTTTTCCATGACAATGAACTATCTATATTTATTCCCAAAAACTTTGAACAATTAATATTTGTAATTAATGTATTAGTAATTGTACTTTGGATTTCTATTTCTCTATGCTTCTTTAGGAAAAATTGTAAAAACTGTGTTTTATCACAATTTAGAGTTAAAAAGTTTTTTTTAAACCATATCATTGCTTCATTAAAAATTAAGGTAACATTACTTCTAAATTTTTCAGGATTCAAATTAGATACAATAATACTTGTGTCATCAGCAAATAATACAGGCTGAGCTAGTTTTCTTAAGGAAGATGGGAAATCATTAATGTAAATAAGAAATAATAGTGGTCCCAGTACAGAGCCTTGTGGCACTCCATGTTTGACCATCATCCATTTAGAGGATATTTTATTCAATTTATTATCATTTATAATCGTTCTTTGATATCTATTTTCAAGGTATGATTTCATTAGTTTTATTGCATATAGATCACATATGTGCAACAATTATCTTGTTGAGCAGTGTAATTGAATATATTTAGTGTACTCATATTCTAAACTCTCTAATAACAGAACATGAAGTTTCAATACTCATAATAAAATAGCCAACCATTAGACATGATCCTGAGCCAGTTCGATCTAGCTGAGAGGTGTCCTCTTCTCAAACTTCCAAGTGGAAACTAGCCTGATCAAAATGTTTACAGGTGTATCCGATCTGTTTTTGTTTGCAGTGTAAGAGACCATGTTGCTAACCCATACAAGACAGAACTGGTAAAATTATTGCTTTAAATAATTTAAACTTCAGTATCTCAGAAAGTAGATGGGAACATTTTTTTGACTTGTTCATTATGTTCATTTAAAGCAGCGGTTCTCAACCATTTTTTCAATCACTACCCCTTTTCTACAATTCTTTAAGCATGAAACTCCATGCATAAGAAAATAATAATTCTTAATCTACATTTTTGAGATTATGTTAAGTGACAGTTTGAAAATGTGCATATATTTACAAAAAGATTACAGAATTAATGTCATTTAGCCCTTTATTTTATCCAAATTCTTCTTATTCATAACTAAATGCAGCTGTGTGGAGAATGGTAAGCACACCTTGAAGGTCCCCCTTAATGAAAAAGTAATGCTTCTTTAGCTTGTGCCAATCCCTTGATTTTTGGAGTAGGTGAATTAGAGTACACTGAAGATTGTCATCCTTAGTGGGTCTCCTTCCCTGTATAGTTTTAATTCCAAACAAAGCTGGAAAACGTTATTCACATTTATAAATTTTACAATAATTTTCAGCTTCTACACACACTAATACAGTTCTGTCAGCAGTGCAACTGTTTTTATTCCTTCACTTTCCCTTTCACAACATGTTTCAGCCCCAACCGGCCATCATCAGGTGTCTTAATTTGCCAGAGCTGTTACACTGTATTGAATGTCACTCATTCACTTCACATGTAGCTGAAATATTTCATGATTTTAAATGTTGAAATCACAATTTAGCTAACATTAGTTAAATTACCATACACTGTAATTTACTTTCTGTTAAAATTCATTAACATTTTTTCTTTAAATTTTTGTAAAATTCTTTTTTGCACCTCACTAGGGTGTCACCCACTTGTCCAGACAATATATTTCAATCCCTTCCTTGGATGTTAATATTGTAGCAGCCTGTTGTTTTCTATACATAAGCCCATTATTCTGGTTACATTTTACCCGTTGCTTGTATATTATTCTCTCCACCAGCGCATGGTGTCCTCTCTTGTAGTAAATCTACTACGATAGAAGCATTGTTCATAGAACTGTATCATTGTGTGTAAAAGTTATAGTAATGCAACAGGATGCATAAATACAATATTGCAAAGAATTTTAAAACCCAATTTTATGATTGTACTATTTATCATTATACTGAATTTTGCATGTACTATTTCCAATGTGGCAACAAGGTCAAATGTGAAGAGTGATTTGACCAAGGAAAGATTTTGTTTTGACATATCCAGGAATTATCTTGGAAGCTCTTCTTCCAAACTGAACAAATGCATGTTCATTTCTAAGGTTAAGCATCTGTTCAGATGTATACTAGTTTCTTTCTCTTGAAGGTGAGCTGCAAGAATTTAAATGTTTCTTTGAATTTTAGCATCCACCAGTTCAGTTCCCTCGAAAAAGATTTAATTTTGGTCATGCACATGTGTGAAGGATGAATTGTAACTTTGCAGAGAAACTTATGATGTATTAAACATTAACATATGGGCCTCATGTATGAATTTGATTCAGTTTCTCATATTAGCTGAACAGATCCTCAAATTGCATTTTCTCTTTTTTCTTGAAAATATTTTTCAGATCTTCATACACACATTTTAAAAGATTGCCTGTGGCAGCCCTCTGACCTCTATATCTAATCACTGGACTTTACAAAATTTACTGCTTGAATGACAAAAGACATGATTTGTTTCAAATCTGAGGATAAAGATCTTGCAGTGAAAACCTGCTGACAGATCACACTGACTCTACAGTACTTATCATAACTTTTAAGATATGCATTCAAACATAGAAGGAGCTCCATAAATACAAACCCCACACAGCTTTTCCATTTAGTGCTGTGTTCTTAAAAAATGTGACATTAAAAATATCTGTCAAGGTTTTGCAAAATAAAAACTCTCTTTTAAAATATATTTATTGAGGGATAACCTGATATAAACAAGAAGCTGAGCTATATTCGCTCGATCTTTTGACTCATTAAATTGATATTGACTTCTTCACCTAATTGTGTCATTTGACAAAGAGGGATTGCTGTAATTTAATTAAAGAATCGGTTTTTGTCAAGACAATCTTATGTCTTAGCACAGGGTCATATGTACTGTACAGCTGTTGTGTATAACGTTTTATCCATTGCAGATGTGTGTGCAACACAAAATTTCAAAATCAGCAGTATTTTTTAAAGGTAGGACCCACAACTTCCAAGTCTAGTTTGATTTACAATTTCAACCTTTCCTAAAATAATATTTACATCAGAGTCAATCAGAGATTCACGTCTTGTTTTCAGATGTTGTATTAATTTTTTTTGCTCTGAATGCCTGACTTGCTAGCAGTTCACTGCATATTGCACACAGTGGTCTTTCGTCTATGTTAATAATTATTGAGGTAAACTCATACTTTGTATACTCTTCTTGAAACCTTCTTTTTCTCATGCCTTCTTCAGGTTACATTACATTTGTCATGCAGAATACAAAATCCACAGCACTATTTGAACTTTACTGCAGTGTCAAGTAGTTAGTTAGTTAGCTATTTAGAGAGGATGGGTTTCCCCATGCACCACGACCAGTTTGATCTATTGTGCTTCCCTCTATGATATTCTACCAGTCTCTGTAACCTGGTGTGTACCATCAGTCCCGCCGAGCAAGCGAGTTCGGCCACTTCCTTAGCGGTGTCTATAATGCTTCCCCCCATCTATCAGAGGCCTTAGAGACTATTGTTGGGCAGGAAACGTCCTGGAATTTGGCTCAGTGATCCCCCTTGGGGATATGAGGTTCTTTTACATGCTGTAAAGTTACGACACGGGACACACAGCTTAAAGTCCCTCCCGGAGGACTTGTTCCCTGAATTTTTCCGCCCTTAAAAATTCGACGACCTCCGCCGGGTATTTGAACCCGCGTACTACGAGTCATGAGGGTGGAACGTTACCTCTGGACTACGGAGGCCGCTGCAGTGTCAAGTAACTCATACGGTACTGAACCAGATTTTTAGAATAGCAGAAAAAATCATAATTGTCAGAAAAGCCTCTTGAATTCTATTGGTACAAATGATTGACTGCATCTACATAATATACATATATATTTTGCCGTCTAATTTGTAGGTTTGAGTGAAAATAGAATAAAGTCAGCATGGAGATTGCATTGTTGTGTGTTATTTTGTCATTCAGCTTTCCCTCCTTTGAGACAGAAATTAAATTAGTAGTAGGAAAAGCTGACCCAGGGTAGCACAGTTGGTATAACAATTAGCTACAGGCTGGATGACTGAGGGGTCAGAATTTGAGTTCCAGTAGGGCCAAGAGCTTTGCCTCCTCCATGTTCTCCAGACTGTCTCTTAGGGCTACCCAGCCTCTCATCCAATGGGTATTGGGGACATTTTCTCCCCCCCCCCAAGCAAAGCGGCTGGGGCGTGAAACTGACCAGTCACCTCAAACTAGTACCAATGGCAAGAAATCATGGGTCTGTACAACCCCCCACCCACTTGTCTTCTTGCTGTAATGCTTAATTAGTTAATCACAATGATAGTTGTACCTTTAGTAGGAAAAGCTACACAGCAAAAACAATATATGTCAGTGCAATCTCAGTACTAACTAAATTTTTATATGCATTCATTNGTTATTTTCCATTTTCAGATCCGTTCTTCCTCCCATGGGAGCAGGTGGATAAAGGAGCCATTCGTTTTGTTCTCAGTGGTGCCAACATCATGTGTCCAGGTCTTACATCACCTGGAGCTAAGATGACACCTGTTCCTAAAGGGACAGTGGTTGTATCCTTTATTTAAAAGTACCAGTTCCCATTTATATATTTGTCAGAGATATTTCTGAGCAACTTGCATGTTAGGCAGTATTAGTGTCCTCAGAACACTAAAAGTAGCAGTGATAGTGTGTGTTTAACACAATACGTAGGGAAGTAAAAAATTATCCGCACTCTTGTTTTTCCAATTTATATACACAAAAGTAGGGGTTGAACAAGTATGTAATTTTTGTACATAGTCTCCTTCCTTTTCGATGCACTTGGTCCAGCAGTTCACAAGCTCGCGTATTCCCTCCAAGAAGGATTTTGGTTGGTTGCGCAACCATTTATGCACCACTAGAGCAAGTACAAAGTCTTCTCAGTCTGCTGTGGCTTCAGCAGTCGTTTTCTGCTAACAGCATCCAATGCCATAGTTCCCAAAACTTCTGTATTCACTTTTTTTACCGGTTGCCGGTTATCTCACAGCCACCAAAACTCTAGGATTGTTCTGCTTGTAACACCTTGGCACTGACCGTGTGGAACAGAGCTTTCCCAGTAGCTCTTTCATTGTGTCACGTAGCTATTGCACGGACTGCTTAGAGAAAACTTCTTCCCAATTCATTGTGCGTGTTAGGAATTGTTGTAACCGTTACCTACCAACGGCCTTTGTTTACAGATTAATTATGAATGGGTCTACATACTATATTGCTCCCCCTGTTAAGTCTGTCCGAATAGCATGCAGGCGTACCACCATATCGTCTTTTCCAGTGGCTGTGCTTGTGACGTCAGATCGGCCTCGCCTTCCTTCCCTATGGCTCGGTTCTCATTGATGCCAGGTGCCAG
>NW_019718604.1:0-247 GCF_002891405.2 Cryptotermes secundus | reverse complement strand
CAGCGCTACATCCCAGAAGACAGGACTCTTCATAACCACCGGTGTCAGATCCTCAGATCCTACACAGCCCTACATCCCAGAAGACAGGACTCTTCATAACCACCGGTGTCAGATCCTCAGATCCTACACAGCCCTACATCCCAGAAGACAGGACTCTTCTTAACCACCGGTGTGAGAACCTCAGATCGTACACGGCGTTCTCTCCCAGAAGACAGGACTCTTCATAACCACCGGTGTGAGAACCTCA
>NW_019718603.1:0-456 GCF_002891405.2 Cryptotermes secundus | reverse complement strand
ACGAAGGGCAAAGTCCAAAAACCCAGTAATTCTGAATTCAAATTGCATTCATTTCCATCAGCACAACTTCTCTGTAGATATTTTGCTTTTCTTCGCTCTACAGCCCCAGTGGGCCTAGGCCTACCTCCATGAACTTCTCAGTTCATTTCGGTTTTTCTAGGTCTTACACATTCCGTATGACTCCTTAGGTGGGTGATCAGCTCATCGCAAGGCCTCTAATACAAACACNNNGACAAACACAGAAAAACGCACACACACAAACTAAACATCCATGCCCTGAGTGGGATTCGAACCCACGATCCCGGTTTCCAAGCGAGCGAAGACAGTACATGCCTTAGACCGCTCGGCTACCGTGACCGGCTCTGTGTGGATATGGTGTACATTAATTATCGAGTGCATGTTTCGGCCATCATCAGGTGTCCACATTTCTCATACCTTAACAACTGGCCAATGTAA
>NW_019718602.1:303-715 GCF_002891405.2 Cryptotermes secundus | reverse complement strand
AATTAGAATACACAACACATTAATAAAAATCCACTAATGGCTAACTAACTAACTAACTAAATTGAACAGTACTAAGATACATAATACTTCAATACAAATCCAATAATGTCATATCATCTAACTTAACTACCTTGAACAGACTTCATATTCACAACAGATCAACAAAAATTTAGCGATGACATACTACTCAAATAACTAGCTTCAAGAAGCAAAATCTTTCCTGAGCACTACAACTAGCTCAATCCATGAAGGACTTTCCTACCTCTTATAAAACCCAAAGCTTTGTCATATTCATAAGAGCCTGTTGCTGATCCACATATCGAGCCAGCTGAATTCAGTCACCACCTTTATATCCTACTTCTACGACCCATTTAGCAATCAAAATATTATGAAGATACTGTCATTACACCAC
>NW_019718602.1:0-232 GCF_002891405.2 Cryptotermes secundus | reverse complement strand
GGTCCTCAGAGATAAACTATCATAACAATGTAGAAATTTAAACCAGTCAAATCAGCAATTTAAGAAGCAAAAATTTTCAACCAATGTGGAATAAAGGCACAGAATGACACTTCCATCTGTCCACTGCAAACTTAAATGAGTAGTGGTTATGATTATTTACCACCCAGACATGAGAAGAATTACTCCAAACATTAAGGACATATCAATAAAATTGTGAAATCAGTTCTTGCTG
>NW_019718601.1:0-1400 GCF_002891405.2 Cryptotermes secundus | reverse complement strand
AAATTGCCAACCGCATTACCTCCATTATATGAACTCGCTGTTCCATTTCTTGTGAACGCATTTGACGAGAGTAATAGCAAAGCGGTAAATACGCCATCAATTTGGACGTCATGCACCTCTATAGCGAGGTCGACGAGAGTGGCTGTAACAGGTAGAAAGGGCCCTTAAGTGTGAAAGTGAGGGCAGTAGAGAAGGAGGGAACTATCATTTTAACGGGGGGCTCCTAAACTAAAGTAGGTTTAAAGAAGAAACTGTATCACAAGCTGGCTAAAATTAAAAGAGAAAATATCTTGAAGCCACGCTGATATCACAGGTATTTACATTAAGAGGAAAAGTCTGTAGGTATGAAACGAACGTAAGTGATACAGCCGTATTCGGCATAACCCTTTTTCTGAGTGTATCATTACCTAGCAGCACAATCCAGTTTCATGTGAGTCTCAGTAGCTCACGCGCATGCCCATGATCAGAGGATAGATTTAGTAGCCAAAATGGCGATCGTTTTCTTATTGAAAAGTAACGTTCGGTTGTGCGTTATGGACAAGAGTACTTATGCCATGGACAGTCATAAAGAATTGTTTCATGTTTTCTGTAAGAAGCGTTTGTCGCGTAACCTGTTTCTACCTTCATGGGTAACGTTTCACAGGTGATGAAGTAGTTGAAATGACGTTGCGGAAGTGGATTACCCAGAATAATTCTTCGTTGCAGGTTTCGAAGCAATGATAATGACATGAGACGATGTTATCAATGTTGGTGAAGAATATGTCGAGATATTACGGGCTCTTCCATATGCAAACATAACGTTTGAAGATTTATATCCACTTGTGACCCATTCTCTGACTCTTCCACGTACTACGTAACGCCATGGAAAATCACGTATTCGCTCCTACGTATATGCGCCCAAAAATGTGGTTGCATTTGGAAGATGCAATTTCTAGACGGTCTTCAACAAGATCACACACGTGAGTGTAGGTGGCGAAGGGACGCCAGGTAGAAAATCCGTGACAAGGGAGTATGGAACCTAGCAACGAAATGTGTGAGAATACAGGAAGAGATGCTCAAGAAAAGATGGCTCTAATGGACAGGGAACGAGTTGATTGCTCGCTAAAAGCTGTACCCAATATGTACACTGATTGCCCAGAGTATTCTTCCTCGTAAGGAAACGAATGTCGCAGCTTAACTAGGAATTCCCTCAAACTTACGGAAACGAGATATGCATTGCTCCCTTTAGGACATGCCGAAAACAATCCCTCGTATAACACAAACGCATCAAGAAGTAAACATCGAATTCCACACCCACCACATCCATTTGAGTGTTATTTTAGTATCTCCGTATATGTCTTAAAAGCGGCCTCTTTATTCGGCTCTTCCTATAGATACTATGTAAACATTTCACTTTGCTA
>NW_019718600.1:4768-5347 GCF_002891405.2 Cryptotermes secundus | reverse complement strand
TGTAAGCAGCAATGTATTTTCTGTGGGTGGTCCGTGCCAGCCTATATAGGGAGCAGTGACCACCGTTCGAGAAGATCCAACGAGCGGCAAGGGAACAACCAAGAACGAAGACACTGCACCCGGTATAATGGTTTAAGAGTATAGCCATTGAAGAGGGAAACTCTGAAGGCTTTATAGGTGCGAGTGGTTGTAATTGCGAGTGTAACGAAATAATAGTCCAACAAACATATCCCTCTAATCCGAGACCAATTGTTTCTTGTCGCGTTACGTAGGAAACACGCGACTAACTACACGAGAAATGTGAAAGAACATATTTTTTTGTGTTTTAGTTTCAGACTTCCCGCATATCGCGGGGTGTTCCGAAACGCTACGATAAGTGCTTAATTGATCATGCTCCCTCTGCTTTACTTTGTGTGTGGTCAACATGGCAATCTGATTCCTTTGTGCACCGTACTGTAGTCTTCGTGACATACTGCTATGTAGGCTGATGGGACTTGTGAACCCGACAGACCGTGAAATAGACTACGCCACTTCACGTACTTTCGAGCAGCTCCCCCTTGCACCGGGATTCAAATTATT
>NW_019718600.1:0-627 GCF_002891405.2 Cryptotermes secundus | reverse complement strand
ATAAGCAAGTTAACAACTTCCGAAACTTCTTACTCGACAACCGTACAAAATTTTTTCACTTTTTAAATTCAGAATTAATGGCTCAATTCGGAAACTGCTTGTCCAAAATATTTCTGTAGGCCAAAAATGATCTCACTTTCTACAGGGCAAAAGAGTCGTGGTGGCAACCAAACTCCAAATTATTTTCCGCTTATTACATATATATATTTAGGTACCCTGCAGATAACTACGCCACACTAAAAGACTTTTCTGTTTTCCCTTCCATCTAGCTGCTTCAGTTTACTAAAAGCAATTAATGTCGACATTGAATCATTGATTTGCTCTTAGCACATACTTTTCAGCTATTATGGTATAAGCATCATTACACTGTGTTGGCTCAACAGCCGAAACACATGTGTAGGACAGCAAAGGATAGAAATGATTACGTTCGCAACGCGTTGCATAATCGCATCCTTCTTGATGTGCAGAAGGTCATCTTTTCGCCATTAAGCGTCAAAACTGCTACAGGAATCATCTACATGGCTGCACGTTTCCACTGATCATTTTCTGAATAGGAATATGTAAAAGAGACCTGGAGGAGGATATAACAATTTTTGCTACAGAAAAACAAATTCCAATTACAAGTCA
>NW_019718599.1:0-810 GCF_002891405.2 Cryptotermes secundus | reverse complement strand
TGATGATGATGATGATGATGATTATATTATATAATACAGTATATAAAATATATTGAACACTCACAGGTCGTAAAAAATAATTGTAACACTCTTAAAGATTACTATATCTATAGCAGTCAGAACAAAGTCTTCCAAGTCTGCTTACTAGTCGTTGTTTGATAACGAATCTTACCTGGTTAACACTTCACAGCTGAATATTCACTTACTGAACTACCTTCGTAAATCTCTTACGAACAAGTGAACTGAATTCATGAGCGAATTCCCTATTATAAGTTTGGGAGGACGAAGTTGAAGACACCGTACCGAACAGTTAGTATATTGGTTCCCTGCATCCGTTACAGCGGAAACGCGAACCGTTGCTTAGCAAACGGACTTCTTCTTGTTCGTTGCTACAACGGTTTTCAGGCTGTACTTAACGAAACGTTGCATAGGAAACAGACTGCTTCGTGTTCGTTTGCTATTCTGACTTTCAGGCGGTGTTTACCGAAAAGTTGCCTAGGAAACTGTCACTTTCTTCACAGTATGTTCTGGCGTATTTCCTCTATGCAGGAACTTATGAGTAACAGTGGCCTCGAGGCATGCACGCAACGGGAGAGTTGCGGATTGCACTTCTATAGTGCAGTGACATTGTGAGTCTGTGCGTAATTCAGTGAGACTTGTATACCTCCTCCGTTATAAATACGTGATATCTACTGTAGATAGAAGGAACAGATTCTAGTGGAGAGATTGTGCCGTAACAGTTTTATGATTAATTGTAGTTATTATCTGTAGGTTGTTAATAAAACCAATTACCAATCCGAACCGCATCTT
>NW_019718598.1:0-413 GCF_002891405.2 Cryptotermes secundus | reverse complement strand
ATCTTAAGTACAATAATATCAATTTACATAACACTTCTACCAGTGGGATTTTAAAAATTATAAAGAACTTTGCTTGGAAAAAATCACAGGATTTCAACGAAATTCCTTTGAAGCTTTTAAAAATCAGTGCACCATTTATTGCTTCTCCTTTATGCTATATAATAAATAAGTCTTTATCTACAGGGATTTTTCCTGACAGAATGAAATATTCAATTATTGTCCCACTACATAAAAAAGGTGCTTTAAATAATGTAGCAAATTTCAGACCAATCTCTTTATTACCTTCCTTTTCTAAAATCTTTGAAAAAGTTATCTACAAGAGACTCCTTATGCATTTTCAAGCCAGTAACATCCTTACTATCAATTCAGATTCAGAAATAAATTATCAACTACCAATGCTATATTTAAACTTA
>NW_019718597.1:0-471 GCF_002891405.2 Cryptotermes secundus | reverse complement strand
TTCCATTGTCATCAATTCAGATATAGAATGTATCAGTTCATTTTGAATGTCAGGAGAAGAACCACTAAAAGCAGTTGAAGTCTCTAAATGATTGTATAAATCAGAATCATAACGTGCCAGCATATTTAAAACCTCAGTGTAATTTCCTCTATTAACAGATGCCACGCTTTCATCGTGTCCCCAAAATGCTAAACCCTGAGAACTCAGAAAACAAACTGCTGTAATTAATTGGCCTACAAATTTCCTGTTCTGTTTCACAGCTTCATTGTGTTTTTCAATTGGCTGCTTAGAGAAAATTCAGTCCTTCTGTTTTTACCAAACAATGTAATTTCTTTAAGACAAGCAATGTGATTAACTGAATGCCCATGTCTTTTGCCAGATTTAATTGTAACCAGCACTGTTAAACACGTGTTTTTCTTTAGAAAGCAAGAGACAGGGCCAACAGAATAATTTTTTTAGTTTATCACACCC
>NW_019718596.1:0-1148 GCF_002891405.2 Cryptotermes secundus | reverse complement strand
TTTTCCTGTATGATAACTTATGTGAAAAAGGATCACATAAATCAGCCATGTCCAATGCTTCGATTGCGGGACGATTTTTGGTCGTTCCCGTAGGCCTATAAGGAAATTATATCTGAAACGCATGTAAATTCACTTGTAATATATTATGATTATATTCAGATTTTGAAGGGAAGATACGTATTAGTCATTTCTATTTTCCCATTCTTATGTAGCTTTCATGAAAATTGCTTTAAACTTGTGTTAAGTGAACTGTAGGGAAGTCCTTACTCTATTCTTACCACGTGAACTCTTTATTTTATCACTCGTCGTCATCTGCGTATGATTAACTTCATTTCCTCCAACCTGTCACCTGTGAATCCCCGTACGTTGAACTAACAAGGGAGACGCATTATTATATTAGCTGTTAGTGGAAATTTGTCGCTTTGCTGTGCATTAAACAAATATAGTTTGGGGATGAGCTCAGTGTAATCAAAGGGACAGTAAGTGCTCTGCCTACGTTATTTTATTAATTTTGAAAGCGTCTGTGTGCGTGTGCATTTGTCAGTTCATTCATTCATTCATTCATTCATTCATTCATCAGTAATCTGTCAAAACGACAGGTCCACAGTATCTTCCAAAACAGTTCCTCCATTTAATTCGATCTAGAGCTTTCTCCTTCAAATGAGAATATCCTTTTCTGTCCCCAAGGTCATCCAACATCTTATGTCTTCTTCCTCGTTTTCTGGTCACTTCTATCCGCCCATCTCTCTTTCCTTCAATAACTTCTTTTAGAAGGCAGTTACTGCGTAAGATATGACCAATCCAATTAGCATTCCATTTTCTTATTATGTGTAGGATATTCCTCTGCTCACTGACTCTAAATAACATTTCTTCATTTCTCACATAATCGGTCCAACCGATTTCAATCCTTCTCCAACACCACATTTTGAAGCTTTCCAGGTGTTTCTGATCTACTGCCCTAAGTGTCCAAGTTTCAGCCCCATACAAAGCTATGCTCCAAATGTAACATTTCACTAGCTTCTTTCTCAAATTTAAGTCCAATTTGCTGGTAAAATAGATTCTTCTTTTGCTAAATGCAGCTTCTGTCATGGCAATCCTAGATATAATTTCACGGGTATACCTTCCATCATCTGTTAACAAGCTACCCA
>NW_019718595.1:0-624 GCF_002891405.2 Cryptotermes secundus | reverse complement strand
AGTCCGTCAACAATGCAACAAATTGTTCCTTCTTTCTTACATTTTTGCTTCCAACACAACATGTTTCGTGCCTAAATGGCTATCTTCAGATATCTTACTATGCTAAAACTGCTACACTACAATAATATTCTCCATTCTTCACATATGCGACTCCACGCTTCGTGATTTAAAACGTGATAATCATAGATAATTGGTATGTACTAAAATAGCACACGCTGTAGTTCACTTAATTTAAATCAAATAAAATCTATTAAATTGTTTCTTTAAATTTTGTAAAATTCTTATTAGACCTCACAAGGGGCGTTGTCCACTTGTTTAGATCTGTATCCTTTTTCTTCGGATGTTTTATTGCGACAGCCTGTTTTTCTGTTTGTAAGTTCGTTTTTGTGTTACGTCTGCAATCTGTGATTGTAGCAGTTTTAGCATAATGAGACACCTGAAGATGGCCATTTAGGTCCGAAACATATTGTATCGAAAGTAAAGGTGTAAGACAGAAGGAACAATTTGTTGCATTGTTGCCGCACTCTTTAGTGCATAAACAGTTTTAGAAACTGAGGGAATCTACGACAATTTTGAATCACGGTATCCGGTGCACTGCCGGTGGTCTGATCCCAGGATTTCCTA
>NW_019718594.1:575-824 GCF_002891405.2 Cryptotermes secundus | reverse complement strand
GCAAAGCTAGGAAGCTAACAAAGTAATGATAGCAAGCTAGCACCATAGAACTAGCAAATTAGCAAAATAATGATAACAAGCTAGCAACGCAAAGAGCGCAAGCTAGCCAGGCAAAAGTAGCAAGCTAGCAACGCAAAGCTAACAAGCTAGCAACACATATCTAGCTAGCTAGCAACGCAAAGCTAGCAAGCAAGATACGCAAAGCAAGTAAACAAGAAACGCATAGCTAGCAAGCTAGCAAAGCTAGCA
>NW_019718594.1:0-386 GCF_002891405.2 Cryptotermes secundus | reverse complement strand
AGGAAGCTTGCAACGGAAAACTAGCAAGGTAGCAACGCTAAGCGAGCAAGCTATCCACGCAAATCTAGCAAGCAAGCAACGCAAAGCGGGCAAGCTAACAATGCAAATTGGCAAGATAGAAATAAAAAGCAGGAAAGCTACCAACACACAGGTGGCAAACTAGCAACGCAAACCTGGCAAGCTAGCAAGGCAAAGCTGGCAAACCGGCAACGCATATCTAGCAAGCTAGCAACGGAAAGCTAACAAGCTTGCAACGCAAAGCTACCAAGCTAGCAACACAAAGCTAGCAAGCAAGGAAAGAAAGCTAGCAAGTAAGAACGCAAATCTATCAAGTTAGCAAAGCAATGCTACCAAGGTAGCAACGCAAAACAAGCAAGCTAGCAACG
>NW_019718593.1:0-270 GCF_002891405.2 Cryptotermes secundus | reverse complement strand
GGATGTCCTTCTGTGTGTGGTGGCCAATTCCTTCGGGGGTCCACGATTTTCCCGTTGCAAACTTTTTGCTTTCTGGTGGCGGCGCTCTGCGGCCAGTTCCTGGTCCCTACGCCGTTTCTTCGGTTCTCTGACCGGTATTCTCGGGGCGTCTTCTGCGGGGACCTCTCGATGATCTGCCGCCTCACGTTTCGTTTCTACGGAGGTCGGCTTTTCCTCTTCTAGACATACCTCCATCTCGTGATAGGCTATCGTCTTCACTTCTATATCTAG
>NW_019718592.1:0-484 GCF_002891405.2 Cryptotermes secundus | reverse complement strand
GTCACAGTCAGCTGGTTGGTCACTGGGTCGCTGACCTGCGACTGGATGGTCAGAATCTGAGGGATTTCTGATCACACCTCGGTCATCACTATGCGTCTCGAGTAAATCTGCCTTAGGGCCAAATGTCTGCTCCTTAATTGCGCCATCACGGGCGTACGTAATTGTTCCTGAATCGAAATTAATTCTGAATCCGTACTCACGGAGAAACTGACAACCAAGGATGGAGTCGTTGGCTAACTGAGATGAGATCATAAAAATGGTTTCGAACTGGTCTTCACCTATCGTAAACTCGATAAGGGCCTGTCGCCGAATTCGCTTTGATCGCCTGCCAAAAGCGGTCACTAAGAGGACATTCTCTACTGGTAGCACGGGAATATTCGATTTTATTTTTGTGAGCTCTTCGTAGACCCTTTCCGATAAGAGATTCACTTCACTTCCTGAATCGAGGATTGCGGTGATATTAAATTTGCCTAATGCTTGAATC
>NW_019718591.1:0-523 GCF_002891405.2 Cryptotermes secundus | reverse complement strand
TTCAACATTCGCCCAGAAATTGTGATGGAAACCGCGAAAAATCACGTAACGCAGTAAAGATTCCTGCCGAATGCCGCTTCAATACTGTCCGGTATACATAACGTTCTCCCTGTCTCATCATCTCTGATTTGATCACCCTCAACAATATTTAGTGAAGAGAACAAAACATGAAGCTCCTGATTACGCAATTTTCTCCATCCTTCTATTACTTTGCTTCTTTTGGGTTCACATTTTGCCCACAACACTCCGATCTCTGCCGTCCTCGATCTATGTTTCTTCCTTGGGTTCTCAGACAGAACTTATATCAATACAAAACAATACGTAAACCCAGTTTTGTACATACGAATCGAAGTTTTTAAACAAGCAGTGGGAAGAAAAAAGGCAAAAATCTATCCTTGTAACAAATCGCGGAGGCCCATAGGACTGTGTGACGTCTAGGCTGTCACATTTTTTAGACAATCGGCTCACATATGGCGGTGAGGATGTCAGTCTTACACGCCGGCCACCCTTTACCCCCAGAAAG
>NW_019718590.1:0-542 GCF_002891405.2 Cryptotermes secundus | reverse complement strand
CTCTACAGATATCTGGATGGACGAATATACAGATAACCAAGTACTATTCGACGAAGATAAGGAAGATAAATATAAATAAACGACATTGAAAACCGGACTAAGATATCCAACACATGAGGAAGAGTCAGTAAATAGGTCGGAAATCGAAGTAAAACAGCTGTAATGTTTGTAATAGATTTTCTTCGTGTATCACTAGGTAGCAGCAGAGTCCAGCTTCACAAAAGTCTAAGTATCAGAGGTTCAGAGGCTGGTTTCATTAGTCAAAATGGTGACCGTGTTTGAGTGGTGTATTACAGAAAAACAGAGTTCTGTTGTGGGCTTTTCTGTGGTCAAAAGGACTCAGTGTAAAGGATATTAATAAACAAATGTTTCTTATTTATGTTGGAGAGATTTTGTGGCGTAAAGCGGTTCCACCTTGGTGGCAAACGTTTCGCTGATGACGATGAGGTTGAAATGGGTGTGCGCAAATGGCTAAGACAACAGCCAAAAGACGTCTATGCTGCGGGTTTCTACGCACTGGCAAAGCGATGGGAAAAGTGTAT
>NW_019718589.1:0-557 GCF_002891405.2 Cryptotermes secundus | reverse complement strand
AGCTGGGGCACGAGGCAGCGTAGTAGGTTGCGGCACTATGCTACAAGTCGGAAGGTTGCAGATTCGATTCCCGATGAGGTCACTGGATTATTTTTTTCAATTAATCTAATCATTCCAGCTTCAAAATGGCCCTGGGGTCAACCTAACCTGTAACAGAAATGAATACCAGGAATCTTCCTGGGGGTAAAGGGCAGCCGGCGCGTAAGGCTGACATCCTTACCGCCATCTGTGAGCTGATTTTCTAGGAAACGTGGGAGGCTGGACGTCTCACAACCCTATGGACCTCCACGGCCTGTTACAGGGATAATTTTATTTTTACTTACTTTCTTACTCATGGAGCTGAGCCCTTCTGGAGGAGCCGTCAATTCTGCCGTTACTCAAGAATTTCCCAGCAATTTATGGAACCCGAAGGTTCATCACCGTGTTCACAAGAGCACTCCACTGGTCCCTATTCTGAGCCAGATCTATCCAATCAATCAATGCAGTTTTCTCCAACTTCCTGTTACTTCATTTATCTTTGGTCCAAATATTCTCCTCAACACCCTGTTCTCAAACAC
>NW_019718588.1:0-545 GCF_002891405.2 Cryptotermes secundus | reverse complement strand
TGTTTTTGTGGGGTTATGTGAAGAACATTGTCTACCAGGTTAAGAACAAAGACCTTCAACACCTGAAAGCCCGCATAAAGAACGCTGTGGCTACGGTAACACCAAACATGCTGGATCGTCCGGATATTTGTCGTGCCACCAAGGGAGCCCACGTTGAAATTTATTGAGAAAGTTATGTACTCAGAAAAACTTTGATAGTTTCCCTTTGTAATGGCGTAACCCAATAATGTGTATAATAAATTCTTTCTGAGGTATAATTATTTTATTTTGGATACTTTTCATCCGGACATCCCGTATACAGTTACATCATCTGGGAGAGCGTAGAAAGGAAAACAAAATTATGGTGAAGTGATTTTGTGTGCTCTATCCGCTAATTAGAGCAGATATCTTGTCACAGGAGTAACTACGGAGTTTTCTATCTCTTGAGATGTAACACGCTGCAGTCCTGCAGAAGTCAACCTAAGTTTCGGTGGGTGGCACTGCCTCGATTTTGAATCCTACATGAAGATGGTGGCGATATGGTCCTCCGAAACGCTGGTTGACTT
>NW_019718587.1:0-440 GCF_002891405.2 Cryptotermes secundus | reverse complement strand
TGCTTCACAGATATATATCTTGAAGCTCAACAGAAACTTTAGAATAACAAAAATTGATTACCTAAATTGTGAGAGAGAGAGAGAGAGAGAGAACACTGTTAATCAAAAATGCAAGAAAAAGACTATATGAAACTCATCATATTAAGTTACAAATGAAATCAACAACATCACATTTTCTTATATTACATCATATTTTTCGTTCCCACTACAGCCGCCGAGGGCCTAGGACTACCCCATCAACTTCTCCTTTAACTTCGATTTTCCTACATCTTACACATTCGCTAGTACTCCTTGGGAGGGTGATTAGCTAGTCGAAAGGCCTCTACCTGTACACAAACACAGATAAAAGCACACACAGAAACTAAACTTCTATACCATCAGAGGGATTCCAACCGACAATTCCGGTTTCCATGCGAGGGAAGACAGTTATTGCCTTACAC
>NW_019718586.1:0-386 GCF_002891405.2 Cryptotermes secundus | reverse complement strand
CATCCCCACCATTAGCCCGGATAATCGAGAGTTGACTGTATTTGATTTATAAGCTGAAAGCGCAACGTTATTAATTTTTAATTTAAGAAAGGAGAGCATCTAAAAATCTGAACAAAACTTGTGAAATAGATCACATTACCTTCTTCCTAGAATGAAGATAATTTCTCCAACCAAGAAATCTTTTGCTGTGTAATAAGATGTGGCTTTCCTCTCTAACACTTCCATTGCAACAGAAGGGAAGTCAACTGGGAATTAAAACATTAATTACAATTATGAGTAAATTCACACCACAGAAGAGCATGGTTAGGATTTGACATAAAATATCTTTACCTTAATGTCAGGCTCACAGCTCACCTTCATACAGTACTTGATACATTTTAGATCAA
>NW_019718585.1:0-634 GCF_002891405.2 Cryptotermes secundus | reverse complement strand
AAACAGGACTCACCTGCGAGTATTTTAGTCGAGTAGGAAATATTCATGAACTCAATGATTTATTGCATGTATAAACTAAAGGGGATACAATAAAAGGCATACTTATTTTTAAGACGTTTTGTGGAATCTCATCATATCCCTTAGAATTCTTTCATTTTAATGACTTAATTATTTCTTTAATTTCTTTACTAGTGACAGGAGTCATGTTTATATTTGGAAAAGGTTGTTTGTACACCTCATGCAGGTAAGTTAAAGAGTTAGATATATCAGTTGGTTTATTAGATTGCATTTGATTTAGTGGCGTTATAAAATAATTATTGAAAATTGTTGCCATTGTTTGTGGTTTACTGTATGATTTCCCATCAGTACTTACAGATGATATTACATTACTACATGACTTGGCATTAGTAACAGATCTAATAATACTCCAAGTAGTTTTAATTTTATTTTTGGAATTTGTAATAAGATTATTGTAATGATACTTCTTTGCTAACTTTATGATATCAGACAGAATTTTACAATATTTTTTGTAGTATCTTACCATTTCAGTGTTGTGTTTCTACTAAGCACAAATAATTGTCTTTTACAGGCACATGATATTTTAATTCCTGTTGTTAACCAGGCTTTATCTTTT
>NW_019718584.1:0-1078 GCF_002891405.2 Cryptotermes secundus | reverse complement strand
AGAGCCCTCCACTGGTCCCTATCCTGTTCTACATCAATCCAGACCTCAACATCCCATCCCATCTCTCTAAGATCCATTTTAATATTGTTCACACATCTACGTCTTGGTCTTCCCAGTGTCTCTTTCCTTCTGGCTTTCCCACCAATATCCTATGTGCATTCCTCTTCTCACATTCGTGCTACATGCCTTGCCTGTCTCATCCTCCTTGACTTGATCACTCTAATTATACTTGGAGAAGAGTACAAGTTATTAAGCTCCTCATTATGCAGTTTTCTCCAACCTCCCGTCACTTCATCTCTCTTCAATTCAAATATTAAATATATCCATTAATGTATTTAAATATACCTGTGATGATGGTTAATGTCCAAAATGTTTTTTATAATGCGTATACAGGTTGTGCCAGGAGCAAGTGTCAATATTCTGGGAGGTCATAGTATCGGTCATTCTAAGTATATGTATACGTATATGTACTGGTGTATTAATCCGAACGGTTTCCGAGATAGAGCTATTTCACCGTGCAGCACACTGTACACTACACAGACGAGCAACACGCCACGTCCTCACACGAGTTGCAAAGTGCACTGATGTTGACGGTGGAATTTTCGAAAATGTATTATACTATGTAAACTGTACCAACTTTGTCACTTTAGCAATAAATACCGGTATTAGAAACAGTACATAATACATCTTTCTTATCAACAATTTTGCAACTGTACAGTGAAACAACTCTATCTCAGAAACAGTTCTGAATAGGACACATGTACATGTACACTTTCTTGCCTAGACCGATCAACACTATGACTTCCCAGAATATTGACCTTTCCTCCTGGGGCATTCTATATGGTTTTCTTTTGTATCGCAATTTGTTTTTCCTTTGGCGCTACAGCCCCAATTTGGACCTTGGCCTACCTCCATGAAAATCTCCGTTTCACTTCGAATTACTAGATCTCAGAAATTCGGTAGGACCCTTGAACGGGTGATCAGCTTGTCTGTAAACGCACACACAAAAACGCGCACGCACATAAGCACACATGCAGACACTAAACATCGATGCCCTAAGTGGGATTCGAACCCACGA
>NW_019718583.1:0-416 GCF_002891405.2 Cryptotermes secundus | reverse complement strand
AGGAAACAGCCTTCCCTCCTGCGTCATCTATGGTAATGTGGCCTTTGTATAGTACTGCCGAAAACATTCCGAAATGCAGAGTCCGACGTCGCAGCTCACGCACTTTGTACGAACGCTAGACCGCTTCCGAAAAGCACAGCACACACGACACCTCAGTTGCGATTTAGAGGAAGCAGGCCAGTGAGTCGAGCTGCAGTGATATTTATCCCCGCAGCTACACCGGAATAATTATTAACACCCCTCCAGCCACACTGGTCTGGCGGTCCCCAAGTTGCCGACGAAGGTGATGACCCTTCGTCCGCGAAATTCAGAACTCCAACTTTCCTCCTGGCTGTTTCAGAATCGGTTCAGTCGGTTCAGTAGCAGTCCGCATCTGTGTCATTGAACAGCTGTTTCTCAATTTCAGGCATCAGAAG
>NW_019718582.1:441-725 GCF_002891405.2 Cryptotermes secundus | reverse complement strand
CCGAAGAGGCCATTTGATTTTTCAGTTTACCGAATCCTTCCAGCCTCACTAGGGCCCTGAGGTCAATTCAGCCTCTAACAGAAATGAGCACCAGAAATCTTCCTGGGGTGTAAAGGGCGGCCGGCGCGTAAGGCTGATAACCTCACCGCCATCTGTGAGCCGATTGTCTAGAAAATTTGGAAACCTCGACGTCTCACAAACATACGGACCTCCACGGCCTGTTACAAGGATAGGTCGTTGTTTACATTCTCTACAGACCGGACAATACTTTGTAAGATGAGGCA
>NW_019718582.1:0-291 GCF_002891405.2 Cryptotermes secundus | reverse complement strand
AACATCAGTCGAAGAATTTTATTCTTCGGACGGACGGAAACAGATCCAGTTTCCGAAACGTTGTGTTTTTCTTAGTTATCTTAAAAACCAGGACGATGGATAAAGTCCGAAAACCCAATATCTCTGTGTTTTATACACCATCGTCAGAATCCTATAGTAACTATTTGCTTCCTCTACCTTCAGCTTCGAATAGTGTGACAAGCAATCAACAGGTCAGAAACAAGCAAGTGATTATGCTTATTGTTCTTCTGTAATCCAGTCACTTAAGTTACGTTCGAATATCGGTGTATT
>NW_019718581.1:0-935 GCF_002891405.2 Cryptotermes secundus | reverse complement strand
CTTTTTGAGCAAATATGCCACAATATCGATAAAGTTCATTATAAAATATTTTAACATTGTTTAATATACCACATGTAGACGAAAATCCAACAGTTTCAGAGATGAAACACACTAAAAACCGACAAATAGGAACTTTCTTATGTGCATTACTGCAACGGAGCGTCATTTTGTCAGTTATGTAACTTCTGGATTTGTGGAGAAGGCGCTTCTGTAATTCACTACATGCTATCACTTTGCGTGCAGAACCTGTAAATCCCTTTTGTAAATGCAAAATTTATATATCAGTGAGTAGGGCACATTAATGCGGTAGTTACTCATCATCATCATCAGTAATCTGTCAAGACGACAGGTCCACAGTCTCTTTCAAAACAATTCCTCCACTTAATGCGATCTAGAGCTTTCTCCTTCAAATGACAGTATCCTCTTCTGTCCCCAAGGTCATCCAGCATCTTCTTACGTCTTCTTCCTCATCTTCTTGTCACTTCTATCCGCCCATCTATCTTTCCTTCGATAACTTCTTTTAGAAGGCAGTTTCTGCGTAAAACATGACCAATCCAATTAGCCTTCCGTTTTCTTTTGAAAGTTTATGTGGTTATATATTTTGTGATATGTAGACCCAGTTCTAGGTAACGCCCGAAATGCACGGACGCGACAATAGAAAAGGTATTCGAAGAAGTGTTTTCTATGTGGTCCACGCCTAGCTCAGTGCGGGGCAACGGACCAATAGACACGCACACTGACAACAGAAGAGGTGTTTTCTATATGGTCCGCGCCATGGACAGTGCTGGTAACGGACCAATGATCACGCATTCTGACACTTTACACGTGTTCTTTGTGCTGCGTGGTCCGTGCCGCGACTACATTAGGAGTCAGTTATCTGCAGGATATAGCCACGGGAAGTTAGAAGTTAAAGAAGAATTAGCCTGTGAAACTTA
>NW_019718580.1:295-430 GCF_002891405.2 Cryptotermes secundus | reverse complement strand
ACATAACCAGTCCACATCATTCAGGTGGCATTAGAGTACAGCCTAGTTGAATTTATGATCATGTAACCGTATATGCTTCCAGTTTTTCGTCCCTCAATCCACTGTCAGGCCACGCCATAGCTCAAGCGGTTAGTC
>NW_019718580.1:0-224 GCF_002891405.2 Cryptotermes secundus | reverse complement strand
GGCACGGGGTGAGGTTTTCTCAAAGACCTTCAGTTTCCCCTGCCAATCTTCATTCCATCAATTGCTCCACAATCAGCCTCACCTATCATCTGGGGCTGGTACAATAGGCCAGAAGTGGCCGCAGGACAAGGCACCTAGTCCCACGTCACTAGCAATAAAAAAAATTCACTGTCACCTAGAAAGACTGTCATGCAAGAACAGGAGAGACAAGATGTTCTGACTAT
>NW_019718579.1:0-341 GCF_002891405.2 Cryptotermes secundus | reverse complement strand
CATTGGCAACATATCCTAATACGAGTATATAGACGCAATTGTGGTGAAGTGGAATATACAGTGGATGTAATTAAACACACAAATAAAGCTATTAATGAACATCAAAGAAAATTTCTACATCTACATATGGATGGAGGTTCTTAATTTTCTCGGCCGGTTCACAACAACTGATGCGCCACTGGCTGCAAGGTGCATACAATTTTGCCAATGAATCAGTATGCCTGTGGCCAGTTTTTTTGGAATGAAGTATACAATTCATAGGTCACAGAAGTTATTGAAAACACTTTCCCCCTACGTGTAGACATTCCTTGCACCAGCAGAAGGGTTCTGTTTAACCCTTG
>NW_019718578.1:0-293 GCF_002891405.2 Cryptotermes secundus | reverse complement strand
AGGCTGCTGAGTGGGAAAACGTCCCTATCACCAGCATGTACTGCAACACCTATGACCTGTAACATGGAAAGTCTCAGGAACACCATCAGTGGTTTCCTTGCCATGACTTGTTGAGGGATTTGGTGAAGAGCATCAGGTGTCTAGTGTAGGATATCCAGTAGACAGCATCATCATCCTCACAGTTAGTTTAATACAATCCTCTAAAAGCGAGGCCATTGATGATACTAGTCTTCGCAGCTGCTACAAATTGTATACCTCTATTGGGTTTATGTTTGAACCACAGTACAAATGAG
>NW_019718577.1:628-1987 GCF_002891405.2 Cryptotermes secundus | reverse complement strand
TTGCGTTGCTAGCTTGATAGTTTTGTGTTGCTTGCTTCCTTGCTTGGTTTCTTGCTTGAGAGCTTTGCGTTGCTAGCTAACAACCTTTGCGTTTCTAGCTTGCCACGTTTTGCGTTGCTAGCTTCTCAGCTTTGCTTTGCTAGATTGCCAATTTTGCGTTGCTAGCATGCTACCTATCCGTTTCTAGCTTGCTAGTTTGCTAGATATGCCTTTCTAGTTCCTTAGCTTTGCGTTGCTAGCTTGCCAGCTTTGCGTTGCTAGATGCCAGGTTTGCGTTGCTAGCTTCCCAGCTTTGCGTTGTTAGCTTGCCAGCTTTGCGTTGCTAGCATGCTAGATTTGTGTGGCTAGCTTGCTAGATTTGCGTTGCTATCTTGCTAGCTTTCCGTTGCTAGCTTGCTAGCTTTAGCTGCTAGCTTGCTAGATTTGAGTTGCTTGCTTGCTTGCTTTGCGTTTCTTGCTTTCTATTTTTCGTTGCTAGCTTCCTATCTTTGCGTTGCTTGATTGCTAGTTTTGCGTTGCTACCTTGCAAGCTTTCCGTAGCTAGCTTGCTATCTTGATAGATACGCGTTGCTAGCTTGCTAGCTTTGCGTTACTAACTTGCCAGGTTTGCGTTGGTAGCTTGTGAGCTTTGCGACGGTATCTAGTCAGCTTTGCGTTCCTAGCTTCCCAGCTATGCGTTGATAGCTTGCCAGATTTGCTTTGCTAGCTTGCCAGCTTTGCGTTTCTAGCTTGCCAGTTTTGTTTTGCTAGCTTGCTAGCTATCCCTTGCTAGCTTGCTAGCGTGCTAGATATGCGTTGCTAGCTTGCTAGCTTGCTAGCATGATACCTTGCTAGCTTTGCGTTTCTAAATTTCTAGCTTTGCGTTCTAGCTTGCTAGATTTGCGTTCTGGCTTGCTAGTTTTGCAATGCTAATTTGCTATCTTTGCGTTGCTAGCGTGCAAGCTTTGCGTTTCTAGCTAGCTAGCTTTGCGTTTCTAGCTTGCTAGCTTTGCAATGCTAGCTTGCTAGTTTTGCGTTGCGAGTTTGCTAGCTTTGTGTTGCTCGCTTGCACGCTTTGCGTTGGTAGCTTGCTAGTTTGCGTTGCTAGCTTATCAACCATGCGTTGCTAGCTTGCTATAATTGCGTGGCTAGCTTGTTAGCTTTGCGTTGCTATCTTGCTAGCTTAGCGTTGCTAACTTGCTAGTTTTGCGTTTTATTTCTTGCTAGCTTTGTGTTTCTAGCTTGCTAATTTTGCGTTGCTAGCTTGCTACATTGCTAGATATTCGTTGCTAGCTTGCTAGCTATGCGGTGCTAGCTTGACAGCTTAGCGTTGGTAGCTTGCCAGATTTGCGTTGCTAGCTTGATATATTTGCGTGGCTA
>NW_019718577.1:0-188 GCF_002891405.2 Cryptotermes secundus | reverse complement strand
CTATGCGTTGCTAGCTTGCTATTTTTGCGTGGCTAGCTTGCTAGCTTTGCGTTGCTAGCTTGCTAGCATTGCGTTCCTAGCTTGCTAGCTTTGCGTTGCTTGTTTGCAAGTTTTGCATTTCTTGCTTGCTAGCTTTGCGTTTCTAGCTTGCTAAATTTGGGTTCTAGTGTGCTAGCTTGCTAGATATG
>NW_019718576.1:0-266 GCF_002891405.2 Cryptotermes secundus | reverse complement strand
CATGTTGCCTAGGAAACACGTGACAATATTTAATTTGATTGAACAATTTCCAAGTCCAACATTGCTCCTTATTCTTCTTGCTGGTGGTAATTGAAGTCTTCATCAACTGATATTCCCCAAGTGGAGGGTCAGGTTCCACATGTCTGAGTCATCACCAATTCATAATTGATACCTGAGACCTTAACCTATCAGTTTATTCCATGAATGTACCTTCCCACACAATCATTAATGAAAAGGTTGGCATTCATTGCTTGGGGTGAGTGGTG
>NW_019718575.1:314-471 GCF_002891405.2 Cryptotermes secundus | reverse complement strand
ATGAGGATTGCTATGTCATCAGCATATCCTACTGTATAACACCCACAGGAGGTCGTCGACGACCAAGCCCCACAGCAGAGGCGAAAGTACTCCCCCTTGCGGACATCCCCTAGATGCGGACACCCCCAGGGTCTCTCCCGATAATGTAGCAGCGATG
>NW_019718575.1:0-175 GCF_002891405.2 Cryptotermes secundus | reverse complement strand
TCTATGCGTGTTACCACATTGTGTAGTGCACTTTCGGTAGATTTACCTGTTTGGTAGGCATGTTGGTTTCGGTGTAGAGGACATGTCCTCAACGCCCCGTCCATGATATGCCTATACACTAGTTTCTCCGTCGTTTTCAAAAGGAAAGACGACAGGCTGACAGGACGATAAGCCT
>NW_019718574.1:0-626 GCF_002891405.2 Cryptotermes secundus | reverse complement strand
GTGATATTAATTCAGAGGCATCTTGAGAATCTAGTAATGTAAAAATGTTCAAGTTGATAACAGTAATCTATATTCATTTATTTTGTATTATAATAAAAATGTTTCTTCTCTGCCGAAAGGATGAACCATACCATTGTGGAAAAGGCAAGAGCATTGATTTTTGACTCAGGTTTAAGTAAGAGAATGTGGGATGAAGCTGTACTCACTTCTGCATACCTGCTAAACAGAAGTCCAACAGTGACAGTGAATGGAACGCCAGCGGAAAATTGGTATGGTAAAAGACCAGATCTGGCTGGATTGAAGATTTTTGGTGCTGAAGTGTACATTAAAATTCTCGGACCATTGAAAACTTGGACAGTCATAGTATGAAAGGAATATTCGTTGGATACAATGCAAATGGCTACAGAATATGGGATCCAAATACTGAAAGGACCTATGTCTCCAGAGATGTGACATTCACAAGTAAACCTGTGACAACAAATAAACAAAAGGAAATGGAAAGAGTGACGGATCCAGAAGACAAGCCAAATACTCCAGATCAGGGAGACAGCGAAATGCAGCAAGAACCCGAAGCTGACAATAATGAAGAAGAACCAACAGATACTGAAGAGGATGAAGAAAATGAA
>NW_019718573.1:0-332 GCF_002891405.2 Cryptotermes secundus | reverse complement strand
TTTGTTTGCTAGCATCCTAGGTTTGTTTTGCTAGCTTGCCAGCTTTGCAATGCTATCTTGCCAGCTGTGCGTTGTTAGCTTGCAAGCTGTGCGTTGCTCGCTTTCCAGCTTCGGCGTTGCTAGCTTGCCAGCTTTTCGTTGCAAGCTTGCTAGATTTGTGTTGGTAGCTTGTTAGCGTTGCGTTTCTAGCTTGCTAAATTTGCGTTGTTAGCTTTCTACCTCTGCGTTGCTAGCTTGCTTGCTTGCCCGTTTTAGCGTTTCTTTTTGCTAGCTGTGCATTGGTAGCTTTGCTAGCTTTGCGTTGCTAATTTGCTAGCTTTGCGTTGCCAGCT
>NW_019718572.1:0-356 GCF_002891405.2 Cryptotermes secundus | reverse complement strand
GCTAGCATCGCAAAAATAGCAAGCTAGCAACGCAAAGCTAACAAGTTAGCAAAGCAAGGCTACTAAGCTAGCAACGATAAGCAAGCAAGCTTGCAACGCAAAGCTAGCAAGTTTATAACGCAAAGCTAGCAAGTTACCAACGCATATCTAGCAATCTAGCAAGATAGCCAATCAAAGCTAGCAAGCTGGCATCCCAAAGCTAGCAAGCTAGCAACGAATATCTACCAAGCTAGCACCGCAAAGCTAGCAAGAGGGTAACGAACAGCTAGCAAGCTAGTCACGCATACCTACCAAACAAACAGCGCAAAGCTAGCAAGCTGTCAACTTACATTAGCAAGTTAGCAACTCAAGGCTAC
>NW_019718571.1:0-647 GCF_002891405.2 Cryptotermes secundus | reverse complement strand
AGCTTCCCAGCTTTGCGTTGCTAGCTTGCAAGCTTTGCGTTGCTGTCTTGCTAGCTTTGCGTTGCTGTCTTGCAAGCTTTGCGTTGCTGTCTTGCTAGCTTTGCGTTGCGAGCTTGCTAGACGGCTAAATTTTCCTTGCTTGCTTGCTATCTTTGCATTGCTATCTTACTAGCTTTACGTTGGTAACTTGCTACCTTTGCGTTACTAGCTTTATAGCATTGCGTTGATAACTTCTTAGCATTGCGTTGCTAGCTTGATAGCTTTGCCTTGCTAGCTTGCTAGTTTTCAGTTGCTATCTTGCTAGTTTTGTTCTCTCTTGCTAGATTTGCGTTCTGACTTACTAGCTTTGCAATGTTAGCTTGCTATCTTTGCGTTACTAGCTTGCAAACTTTGCATTTCTAGCTTGCTAGCTTTGCGTTGCTAGATGCTAGCTTTGCTTTGCTTGGTTGCTTGCTTGCTAGCATTCGTTGCTTACTAGCTTTCGTTGCTAGCTTCCTAGCTGTGCGTTGTTAGATTGCTAGTTTTGCTTTGTTAGCTTGAGAGATTTTCGTTGCTAGCTTGCCAACTTGACGTTGCTAGCTTACTATCTTTGCGTTGCTAATTTGCTAGCTTTCCTTTGCTAACTTGCTAGCTTGCTAGATATGCGT
>NW_019718570.1:0-418 GCF_002891405.2 Cryptotermes secundus | reverse complement strand
AGGTTCTCATGGCAAGCTCTTGTGAACACAGTAATGAACCTTCAGCTTCCATCAAAGGTGTCTTTTTTCATGAGTACCTCAGCAGCTGCTAGCTTCTGTGTAAGGAGCCTTCTCCTTGGAATTTGTCGGGTAGTTAGCAGAGATATTACATGTCATGCGCTTGAAGTCAGTGACAAGAATTTTTGACTGAGATGTGCTTTTTTTATATCTGGCATTTTTAAATATGAAGTGTGATTATTTCTGAGTGGTAAAGTACCTAAATAAAATGGATCTTAGAGAGATAGGATGGGATGGTATGGATTGGATTGATCTGGCTCATGATAGGGACCAGTGGACAGCTCTTGTGAACACAGTAATGAACCTTCAGGTTCCGTAAAATACTGGGAAATTCTTGAGTAGCTGCAGATTTGGCTTCTCC
>NW_019718569.1:153-456 GCF_002891405.2 Cryptotermes secundus | reverse complement strand
GTTATTCTTAATACAAAATATTGTCTGGCAAAAATATATTTGATTCATTTCCGATAAATTTAATTACTAATTTATTTAATTTAGAAGAGGAAAAGGAACCAGGGAGGCAATTGAGATGATGAGAATTATAGAAGAACGAACTTTAGAGATAGATGAAGAACTGTGTGTTTGCTTCATATAAGGGCAGAAGGCATTTGACCGTGTAAACTGGAGCAAATTAATGCAGATCCTAAAGGAAACAGGTATCGATTGGCGTGAAAGAAGATTGATCAGCAAATTGTACATGGATCAGAAAGTTAGAGT
>NW_019718569.1:0-130 GCF_002891405.2 Cryptotermes secundus | reverse complement strand
GAAGTGTGCAGATTGGAAGAGGAGTTCGACAGGGATGCTGTTTATCACCATTTCTGTTCAACTTGTACAGCGAATGCTGTACAATGCTCGGAGACTTCAAATTAGGAGGTCAAATTATTCAAACTGTGAA
>NW_019718568.1:0-806 GCF_002891405.2 Cryptotermes secundus | reverse complement strand
TACCACTCAGTAGAGGTATTCAGAGATAACATAAATCTGACACTGAGATAAAAAGGTACGTAGCCGACGTTGTGAAAATTTAGACGAATTATGCGACCGAGATAATAATTACTGCGTACATTACGCAAGTACTGGAACATGCATGAATAACTTTACCACAAATATACATACATTTGCTCTTTGTCTCCAGGAACACGTGTGCAAGAAGCCGGGCTGCAGAACAATATTCACAAATAAAAGATACTTTTGAACCATATGCGACGGCACGATAGAGTGAAATATCGCGTAAGAAAGCGACCACCAACCAGCGTATGCCTTCAGCTGCCCTCTCTACTCAGACCTCGCTGCTGTAACTGCTGGGACGAGCTTGTCCTACAGGGATGTTGCCGTCGTTGGGATTTGACTTTCTGGGCCTACACCGCTTCCTCATCCTGACGCATTTAAAACCGTTAGGTACAGAAATAGGACCACCACCACCACCAACTCCACCAACTGCACCAACTCCACTTCCACTCCTGCTGAAAGTGCCCTTATCAACAAGGTTAACCTTCGTGGAAAACTCACCATCGGTATTAGTAGCTGGCAATCCTTGCCAGTCGTCAAAAAGCTGAAAGATCTAAGGCACTATTTGTCTCTCGGTTTAGCCCCGAGGTTACTGCTGATGATGTACACAAATCATTGAAGGAGCAATTGAGTCTAAAACAGTTGGTCTGCACCAGAAACTAACTAAATAACTAGTACTCTTCCTTTCATATTTCTGTATTGGAAGACGAATATGTTCTTCTGTTTGCTTAATTGCTCTAAAT
>NW_019718567.1:0-399 GCF_002891405.2 Cryptotermes secundus | reverse complement strand
CTCAAAGCAAGCAAGCTAGCAACGCCAAGCTACCCAGCTAGCAAGGCCAAGCTAACAACCTAGCAACGTAAATCTAACAAGCTAGCAACGCATAGCTACCAAGTTAGCAACGCAAATCTAGCAAGTTAGCAACACAAAGCTGGCAAGCTAGGAATGCAAAGCTAGCAAGCAAGAAACGCTAAACAGGCAAGAAAAAACAACTTAAAATTAGCAAGATTGCTACGCAAATCTAGCAAGCGACAAAGCAAAGCTAGCAAGGTAGAAACGCAAAGATAGCAAGCTACCAAAGCAAAGCTAGCAAGCTAGCTACGCAAACCTGGCAAGTTAGGATCGCAAGGCTGGCAAGCTAGCAATGCACAGCTGGCAATCTAGCAACGTAAAGCTAGCATGCTAGCAACG
>NW_019718566.1:0-685 GCF_002891405.2 Cryptotermes secundus | reverse complement strand
TTTATAATGCCAGAAGATGGGCAAATTCCAACAACCGAGTAATCCCGAGTAGGTTCTAGTACTCTTGATAGCTTTCGTGGGGCACCAGTGTAGCAAACTGGCAAATTCACTGAAACAGACNTATGTTCTTTAATTTTGTCAGAAATTATTCCTCAATCATCTTGTTTGAGAAAATTATCCTATTCAGTTTTAATATGAGTACATAAGTAACAGGTGAAGCTATTCTGGCAAAAGGCCATGTAGGCCTATAGGGTTGTGAGATGTCAAGGCTCCCACATTTTCTAGACAGTTGGCCCACAGATGGTGGTGAGGTTGTCAGCCTAATGTGCCAGCCACCATTTAATCCCAGGGAGATTCCTGGTGCTCATTTCTGTTAGAGGCTGAGTCGACTCCAGGGCCATAGTGTGACTGGAAGGATTAGGCCAATTGAAGAATCCAGTCACCTCATTGGGAATCAAACCCGTGACCTTCCAGCTTGTAGCATAGTGCCTCAACCAACTATGCTACTGCACACCCCTGAAAGAGAGTGAGAGAGTGGGAGTGAATGACAATTTTTATGCGTATTTTTCACTCTGCAGAAAGATAATATGGAAATTTATTGTAAATTGATGAACTGGAGTTAAAGTGCTCATCATAGGAGTCAGTGGCGGACATTTGTGATGGTGTGCTCACGACTGGCCATCAT
>NW_019718565.1:0-1484 GCF_002891405.2 Cryptotermes secundus | reverse complement strand
GAATGGAAGAAAAAATAACCTTACACACTGCATTTCCAAGTGTCTAAGATTAAGACACAAAAAGGTTCAGAAAGCAGAAATTAAGAAATACTTTTCTAAATCTGTACTGATGTATACAATGCATTATAATTTTTAGGGTAATTTTTAGGAGGGGGGCACTGGCATCTTATACATCAGGAAATATACTTTAGGCTTACATCATCAAGATTATTATAAAACATCTCCACTGCAAAAGACGAGTTACTCCTGAACAAAAATATCAATATGCATAGACCTTTCACTTGAGAAAAAAAAGATGGCACATGTATACAGAAAAGTATCACATTTACAAGATGCTGAATCAGGCAATGGCACTGGGAATTTCATGTACTGACACAGAAGCAGAAGTAAAATACCTTTGATTGCAGCATCAATGGTATGTTCTGCCATGGCTCTGAAAGTTGTCCACTTGCCTCCTGCTATGGTCACAAGTTTGCTGTCACTCACATGAACAATGTGGTTTCTGGCTAAAGACTGAGTGTCTTCTTTGTTGGGATCGGATACAAGTGGTCTGATACCGCTCCATGCTGACAACACATCACCTCTTCTCACTACAAAAACATTCACTGCATCTAGATAGCTGTAACTTCATGATGCAGAGGCCTTCCTGAAAAACTAATAATTCTACAGCTAGTGAAGACATTGAGATCTCTCTTGTTCTTACAGCAGTGGACATGCAGATTATTATCTTCTGGGATGTGATGCAATATAACCTACTAGAAATGTACCAATGTTTTAGAGAAACCTGTTGCCATAACTTTCAGTGCAGAAGATGGAAGCAGTAGGCTCCTGCAAAACGCTGACATCTTGTTACCAAACTATACAGCATCGCATTCCAGAAGACAGCACTCTCCAGTCAAGACATTCTAGTGTTTCATGGAACATGAAGTTTCATTACTGTTTTGACAGAAGTCTGTTACCTTAAGAATCAATACATATATATATATTTCACATTTCATAAGTCCAAAATACAATGGGCATGAAACTGGTCACAAGCATAACACAAACAAACAAAGCCAAACAAACACTGTAACTAAGTATTTACTGTATGCTCCAAAAATTCATCAACTGTATAAAATGAGTTATTCATGAGCTATGAAAATAAATTATGTTTAAAAGTGATTCTATCCTTTCTAAAACTTCGAATGGTCTCTGGCAATCTATTGAATAACCTAATACCAGTAAACATAATGCCCTTCTGGAAAACAGAAAGATTTGAAGTTGGAAATACAAATCACTCCGTCCAATGTGACATATAAGTTTTACTACATGAAAACCTATCAACCCTTACGTGTTTCGGTCCTTATGGACCATCTTCAGTAGGAACATCATTACAAGCTGGAAACTACTATCACAATAGGTGTTAATTACATACACATGTTCTATAATGCACAGTATGCATAAATTTGAACGTTTCACAATCACAGCTGCTTCCTGGTATTGTA
>NW_019718564.1:0-1310 GCF_002891405.2 Cryptotermes secundus | reverse complement strand
ATAAAAGCTCATCCGGAACTGTTAAGCGTCATTTTATTCAGTGATTAGGCATCTTTTACCCTGGACGGTGTAAATAATTTACCAAACGTGCATTCGTGGTCCCATAATAATCCACACGAGATAATGGAAACGAAATTCCAAAATAGATTTTCCGTGAATGTACGTTTAATACAGTTATGTAGTTGGCTTATACCAGTATGTGCCATGTTACGACAGCACTTGTCTGTCATGTGTAGTGCTTGGAACCCTAAGGACAACTATGACATGGCGTTCTAGTTTCTTTTTAGTTCAATATAATGGCTTCATATCACTCACAAGTTAGTTTGATGTCACGTACATCATTGACATTACAGAAAGCACATATTCCTGACAGTTTTAATATGTATTTTGTAATCAAAAAGTGTGTAACACAGGTCAAAGTTTCACACTTCTCTGGCCATTATATCCGTAACCGTTCATCTTTGGACATTAGTGTTTTGGGTTATATCAGCATATTTTAACACAAGGAACACCCTCCCGAAATTTGGTACATTCCTCCTTGGACACTCAGTATAAAATATTCTTTGAATAAACTTTATACATCAAATGTTTTTAGTATTTTTTTGGGCATGGTACGCATTATCGCATTTTACATTAATTTATATGGGAAGAAATGTGTCGCTTAACAAGTGTTTTGCATTATACGTAAGATTCCGGAAGGAATTATGCTTGTTAAGCGAGGTTCCACTGTACTTCCCATACCTGGACGTAATTGTAGCAACTGCAACTCTTCTCTGGCAATTGAAAATGCAATTATGGAGAATACAAGCTATGCTGCATGTGTATGAGCTAGCGCACATACATTAAATATGGTTTACTACATAAAAACAATCATAACAGTGGCACCACTAACACTAATACCACCACTAACTCCACCAAATATAGTCTGTGATATTGAAGTTGTAGTCAGTTTTCTTGGGAAAGAGTAACACAAACATCACTAATACTGACAATTCCAATTCCATCTTACAGCACGGAGCAGAATACGTTTCGAAGTGTGTACAGCCACCAACAAGCTCACGTACACAGTGTCCCGGCCGAGAGCACCTACATATCATCCAGTCACTTGACACAACATACACAGTGAGTGTGATTTACTGACATCGCCATTAAGTAGCAAATAACTACAAGATGATTATTTGTTTCGTTACCCAGCACTGACCAATGTAGTCACGAGTCATCTCGAAACGTGTGTGTTTAACATAATACGAAGCCACAGGTGATACGGCAGCAGGCTGCAGGCAGACCCTGCCTGTAGCCCATTGGCTGGG
>NW_019718563.1:0-755 GCF_002891405.2 Cryptotermes secundus | reverse complement strand
AAGGAAGATCGACGACGGACCATTGAAGAAATTGTGGAGCTGTCAAGGAGTGACTTGGAGCTCAGCAGTCAGATTTGTGGCAGTCGGGTGACTGGATTTTACATCATGACAATGCCCCTGCTCACACAGCCCTGTCTGTACGACAATTCTTGACCAAAAATGGTATGACCCCTGTTCCTCACCCCCCATACTCACCCGACCTTGCCCCGTGCGACTTTTTTTTGTTTCCTCGAATGAAAAGAGACATGAAAGGAAAAAACGACGGAGGCGCTGTCAAGCATCTCAAAAGATGAATTTAGACAATGTTTTGAAAAATGGAATAAAAGACTAGACAAGTGTATTAGTGTAAGTGGAGAGTACTTTGAAGGGGACGGAAGGCTTGTGCTTAAAATTTGAATAAATATGTTTAAAAGAAAATAAGTTCGGTTTCTTTTGGGTACCCCCTCGTACACCCATGTGCTCACACAATTATAGTCCTCTAGATACAAGCTTTTATACATATATAGTGGCACCCGGTAGCGTAGTTGGTTGAGGGACTATGCTACAAGCCAGAAGGTCACGGGTTCAAGTCCCGATGAGGTCATTGAATTTTTTTCAATTGACCAAATCCTTCCAGCCGTACTATGGCCCTGGAGTCGACTCAGCCTCTAACAGAAATGAATACCAGGAATATTTTGGGGGGTAAGGGGCAGCCGGCGCATAGGGCTCAAAACCTTGCCGCCATCTATGAGCCAATTGTCTAGAAAATGTGGGAA
>NW_019718562.1:0-1583 GCF_002891405.2 Cryptotermes secundus | reverse complement strand
TGCTAGCTTGCTTGCTTTGCGTTGCTAGCTTGCTTTCTTTGAGTTTCTTGCTTGCTTCCTTTGCCTTTCTTGCATGCTAGCTTTGAGTTACTATCTTGCTAGGTTTGCGTTGCTAGCTTGCTAGATTTGCGTTGCTAGCTTGCAAGCTTTGCGTTGCTTGCTTTGTAGATTTGCGTTGATAGGTTGTTAGATTGCGTTGCTAGCTTGCTTGTATGCTTTGCTAGCTTGCTAGTTTTCCGTTGCTAGCTTGGTTGCTTTGCGTTACTAGCTTTGTAGCTTTGCGTCCTAGCTTGCTTGCTCTGCGTTCTAGCTCCTTGCTTTGCATTGCTAGCTTGCTAGCTTTGCGTTGCTATCTTTCTAGCTTCCTAGATATGCGTTGCTAGCTTACCAGCTTTGCTCTGCTAGCTTTCCAGCTTTGCGTTGCTTGCTTGCAAATTTTGCGTTGCTAGCTTGCTAATTTGCGTTGGTATCGTGCCAGGTTTGCTTTGCTAGCTTGCTAGATTTGCGTTGCTAGCTTGCAAGCTTTGCGTTGCTTTCTTTGTAGATTTGCGTTGATAGGTTGTTAGATTGCGTTGCTAGTTTGCTTGTATGCGTTGCTAGGTTGCTAGATTTCCGTTGCTAGCTTGGTTGCTTTGCGTTACTTGCTTGGTAGCTTTGCGTCCTAGCTTGCTTGTTCTGGGTTCTAGCTCTGCGTTCTAGCTTCCTTGCTTTGCATTGCTAGCTTGCTAGCTTTGCGTTGCTATCTTTCTAGCTTCCTAGATATGCGTTGCTAGCTTACCAGCTTTGCTCTGCTAGCTTTCCAGCTTTGCGTTGCTTGCTTGCAAATTTTGCGTTGCTAGTTTTGTAATTTGCGTTGCTAGCTTGGTAATTTGCGTTGCTATCGTGCCAGGTTTGCTTTGCTAGCTTGCTAGATTTGCGTGGCTAGCTTGCTAGCTTTACGTTGCTACAATGCTAGCTTTCCGTTGCTAGCTTGCTAGTTTTGATTTGCTAGCTTGCTAGCTTTGAGTTGTTTGCTTGCCAGGTTTGCGTTGCTATCTTGTTAGATTTGCGTGATTATCTTGCTGGCTATGCGTTTCTAACTTGCTAGCTCTGCGTTGCTAGCTTGCTAGCTTTGCGTTTCTATCTTGCTAGCTTCCCGTTGCTCGTTTGCTTGCTCTGCGTTTCTAGCTTGCTAGATTGCTAGGTTTGCGTTGCTAGCTTGCTAAATTGCTAGATTTGCGTTGCTAGATTGCAATCTTTGCGTTGCTTGCATGCTAGCTTTCCGTTGCAAGCTTGCTATCTTGCTAGATATGCGTTGCTAGATTGTTAGCTTTGCTTTGTTAGCTTGACAGCTTTGCGTTGCTAGCTTGCCAGCTTTGCGTTTCTAGCCTGCTAGCTTACCGTTGCTAGCTTCCTAGCTAGCTAGATATGCGTTGCTAGATTGTTAGCTTTGCTTTGTTAGCTTGACAGCTTTGCGTTGCTAGCTTGCCATGGTTGCGTTTCTACCTTGCCAGCTTTGCGTTCCTAGCTTCCTAGCTTTCCTTTGCTAGCTTACAGTTTTGCTTGATATGCGTTGCTAGGTTGCTATCTTTGCGTTGATAGCT
>NW_019718561.1:0-613 GCF_002891405.2 Cryptotermes secundus | reverse complement strand
CACACTTGTCACAGCCAATTACTTTCTATATTTCGTCCTTCCTCCCTTTGAACTACATTTACATAAACTACCTTTAAAACTATACATATATACTGCACATGGTTTTACTGGCAATATTTATAGGCCCTCTGTCGGTCCACAACAGATTCTGCCTTATTTTTATTAGCTCACGCTAGACCGGCAAATTAGTCACCTCAGCGGTCATACACAGTGTAAGCTTCTGGAGAAACTTTCTCCAGATAAATAATTTGCAATAATCTCTTATACTCCTGAGTTGCAGAGGCTCTTATTCCCTTGTTATCTTTTTTTGGGAAGGGTGGGGGACCAAGTTTAATGGCACTTCACTCATATCCAGCCCAAAGGATATGGGTTAAGTGATACTGAACTTACTTATGGAGCTGAGCCCTTCTTGAGAACCGGGCAATTGTGCAGCCACTCAAGAATTTTCCATCCTTTTATGGAACCCAAAGTTTCATTACTGTGTTCACAAGAGCCCTCCACTGGTCCCTATCCTGAGCCAGATCAATCCAATCCACACCATACCAACCTATCTAGGATACATTTTAACATTGCCCACCCACCTACACCTTGGTCTTCCCAGTAGTCTCTTTCC
>NW_019718560.1:0-432 GCF_002891405.2 Cryptotermes secundus | reverse complement strand
TGGGCCCCAGATGAACTTGGCCTCCCCTGAGAAACGCCACTGACCATGATATTCGCCTCATGCAAATGAAGAATGACATCCTGCACCGATATTTCGCAGAATTTTTTGAGTGTCATTTTTCCACCACATTACTTGTGTAATAGATATGCATTTAGAATAGTCTTATCTAGAAGGTGCAAAAACAATTTCTTTGTCCACTTCCATGTCCTCCTAGCAATGCCATAACTGTTTACCATCCTGTCAGATTTATCCACAGAGCCCATGTGTGCATTGTAGTCTTCAGTTCCATTGGGTTTGACAGCATGGCCAGATTCATCTTGGAAGTTGCCATCCAATGGAGGAGGTTGCATATTGGTCAGAACATACACATCATGCTTGTCTTTTCAACGAGCAACACTTAGATGTCCCTTGACTCTTGTAACAATATCCCCT
>NW_019718559.1:0-2182 GCF_002891405.2 Cryptotermes secundus | reverse complement strand
CCTTGGGCCCTTTACGTTGTGCGCCACGCTGTTGCCGTCCTCCTTTTGTCCTACGTTGTGCTCCACTCATCACCGTCCTCCCTCTTCTCGTGAATGTCGAGAAGTTAGATGGAAAGGGAGAATTGTGGTTGCTGGAGCTGTTACGCGGGAGCAGGTAAAGACGGGAGTAACTGGGTTCTGTTCAGTAATCAGTAGCGCTGAGTTCCTATCCCGGGTTTTTACGGGTCTGGCTCGGGCAGGGCAGGAAGAACCCTTCACTACAATTACACACACACCTCTTTAGACCGTTGCACTTAGTAGTCCTTTAATCCCTTCCAGCTTTCTGAATACAACTGAATTTATTAATACAATTAATTTGAACTTTATTTATACTACTTTACGGAAGTGCCGTAGATGTAAATTTAGTGTCCGACTTTGCCGAAAGTTGTATCAAGACTCCTTGAGGCGGAATGCCCTCTCTCTGAATCCTGAGGTCCACGAACCCCAGCCTCCAAGAGGAATCCACTCCTCCACTTCTACCATTGGTTAATTTTTCAAACTAGGAGGTTCCCTAAATTTTGAATTCCCAATCATATTGCTCTGCTATGTGATTCTGGCAGATGCTGACCTGACGCTAGGATGACAGCCCCTTGATGCATTACGGTCAGGGTGTGAGGCTCCGGCCGTCCCACTTCTAAGTTATCGCTGTCCCAAGCTGTCAGCTCTCATTTTCTCAAAGCCTTTCCGACTTTGCTGAAACTGCCAGAATTCTAGGAAATTACCAGATGTTACTTCCTGTCCACATAGCAAAACTTGAACTATGTCCCTTCCGCTTGTAAGAGCTGGCTATCTGCCGGATCTCTTTGTTTGTAATATTGTTAATCTTAACTTAATACAAATTTAATTTACACAACAGTCCTCCAGTCAGAATGAACGGTTACAACCTCCCAAAGCGAATATTTGTTCTGTAATGTAAAGTAACGAACAAAGATTCGTTTTCACTGCCGTCCTTAACCTACTTTTAAGTAATACAAACAAATTGAATAACTCGGGATCAGTCTGTTGTCTACTATGACAATGAACCCTTTGATTTCTACTAACACTTACTACTAGGCTACAATTTTTTTTTTACTAAATACTAAATGCTAAATACTAAAATTAGTTAGTGGTACAATCAAGTACATAGGTACACAAACATTGGTAAATTTCTCTTTCTCTGTTCATACACTTCTATGCTTTCATCACTGTAATTTCACTGCACAACACTGCACTTCTCAACGTATCTCTTCACTTGCTTTGTCCTTGGCGGCTTATCATTTCTGCCTAGATTGCTACCTGGCCACCGCTAAGAGATCAATTTACACTTTTATTTAATTGCAGTTAATCCTGTGCCCGTCCTTTTAACTGGACGTAAACTTAATATCCTACCTTCTCTTTCTCTCTCTCTCTCTTTTTTGGGGGGGTTCTCTTTCAGGTCTTGTTTAGTGACCTTTTAGTTTAGGGTGAATTCTGACCTGTATTCCTTTCCCTTAGTTTCTCTACACTCTTTCAGTTTCACTCCCTTACAATAAAGCTTACTTAGACTAACTTCTTTACAATGTTGATGTACAATCACTCACTCATTCACACAGGCGCTCTGACTGTCTTTAGTTATTCTGTTAGTGCAATGCAAATGACTCTTTCAAATTATAATTTGTTAGTAGGTAACCGAATCATCTGCTTGCGATTTCAGTCTGCTTATGTTCATCCAAGAAATCCCCAAATTTCTAGTTAAGTGGTACCCAAGTTTTTTTTTTGCACGCGAACTCTACTTTCTGCAATCGACATTCAAGAGTTGGCCTAGACAACTTGTTGACTACCTCTCCTCAAGTCTGCCAATAACTGTCCAGATGAATCAGATGTTCTCCAAAGGACCTTGAGTGCACCAGAATGTCTTCTGTGTAGGAAACAACTTATCCCTCGGTTCCACCACCTAACCCCAATTTCAATGCTCGGATAAAAGCCTGCAAGGAATTCCTAAAACCGATGGGACTCTCTTAAACTGGTAAACTGTGGAGTCGAATAAGAAAGCAGTGTACTTCCTTGAATCCTTATCTAATTCTACCTGAAGATAGGTGGAACTGAGATCTAGTGACGTCATATATCTGGCGCCGTCAATTTTCTGCAACAACTCATGCAATGTAGGCGTACGTTCTCTATCTGG
>NW_019718558.1:597-733 GCF_002891405.2 Cryptotermes secundus | reverse complement strand
AAACCTATCAAGTTAGTTACGCAAAGCTAAGAAGCTAGAAACGCAATGCTACCAAGCTAGCAACGCAAACCTAGCAAGCTAGCAACGCAATGCTAACAAGCTAACAACGCAAAGCTACCAAGCTAGCATCTCAAAG
>NW_019718558.1:0-540 GCF_002891405.2 Cryptotermes secundus | reverse complement strand
CTCAAAGCTAGCAAGCTAACCACGCAAATCTAACAAGCTAGCAACGCAAAGCTGGCAAGCTAGCTACGCAAACTGTCAAGCTATCAACGCAAAACTGGGAAGCTAGCAAACCAAAGATGGCAAGTTAGCAACGCATATCTAGCAAGCTAGCAACGCAAAGCTGATAAGCTAACAAAGCAAAGAAAGCTAGCTAGCAACGCATATTTAACAGACTAGTAAGCTAGCAAAGCAAAGCTAGCAAGATAGCAAGGCAAAGCTAGCAAGCTAGCAATGCAAAGCTAGGGGTTAGCAACGCAAAGCTAGCAAGCTAACCACGCAAATTTAGCAAGCTAGCAACGCAAACTGGCAAGCTAGCAACGCAACCTTGCAAGCTAGCAACGCAAAGCTAGAAAGCTAGCAAAGCAAAACTGGCAAGCTAGCAAGCCAAAGCTGGCAAGCTAGCAACGCAAAGGTAGCAAGATAGCAACGCAAAGCTGGCAATATTGTAACGCAAAAATTGCAAGCTAGCAACGCAAAGCAAGCAAGTTAGAACGCAAAGTT
>NW_019718557.1:0-986 GCF_002891405.2 Cryptotermes secundus | reverse complement strand
GCTAGGAATGTAAAGATAGCAAGCTAGCAACGCAAAGCTATCAAGATAGAACGTAAATGTAGCAAGCAAGCAACGGAAAATTAGCAAGTTAGCAACGCAAAATTACCAAGCTAGCAACGTCAATCTATCAAGCTAGCATCGAAAAGATAGCAAGCTAGCAACGCAAAACAAGCAAGATAACAACGCAAAGCTATCAAGCTAGCAACGCCTATGTTGCAATCTAGCAAGCTAGCAATGAAATCATTGCTACCTAGCAGAGCATAGATAGCTTGCTAGCAACGCCAAGCTAGCAAGGTAGCAACGCAAACATATGAAGCTGGCAGCGCAAAGCTATCAAACTAGCAAAGCAAAGCTAGCAAGATACTATTGAAAAGCTAGCAAGAAAGAAACGATAAAGCGGAAAAGCAAGCAAGCTAGCAACGAAAATGTAGAAAGCTAACAACGGAAATTTAGGAAAGCTAGAAAAGCAAAGCTGGCAAGCTAACAACGCAATTTAGCAAGCTAGCAAAGCAAAGCTAGCTAGCTAGCAATGCAAAGCTAGGAAGATACCAAAGCAAAGCCAGCAAGCTAGCAACGCAAAGTTAGCAAGCTTGCAAGGCAAAGATATCACGCTAGCAACGCAAAGCCAGCTAGTTAGCAACGCAAATCTAGCAGCCTAGAACGCAAAATCTAACAAATTAAAACGCAAAGCTAGCAAACTAGGAACGAAAAGCTACCAAGCTAGCAACACCAAACAAGCAAGCTTGCTTCGCAAAGCTAGCAAGCTAGCAACGCAATGCTAGCAAAATAGCAACGCAAAGCTATCAAACTAGCATAGAATATCTAGCAATCTAGCAAGCTAGAAGTCAATACCAACTACTTAGGAACGCAATGCTAGCAAGCTAGCAACTCCAAGCTAGGAAGGTAGCAAAATAAACCTATAAAGCTGGCAACGCAAATCCAGCAAGCTAGCAACGAAAAGCTATTAAGTTAGCATCGCAAAGCTA
>NW_019718556.1:0-546 GCF_002891405.2 Cryptotermes secundus | reverse complement strand
GCGTTGCTAGCTTGTTATATTTGCTTTGCTAGCTTGCCAGCTTTGGTTTGCAAGCTTGCCAGGTTTGCGTTTCTAGCTTGCCAGCTTTGCGTTGCTAGCTTCCTTGCTTTGCGTTGCAATCTTGCTAGGTTTGCGTTGCCTGCTTGATAGGTTTGCTTTGCTACTTTGTTAACTTGGAGTTGCTAGCTTTGCGTTGCTATCTTGCTAGCTTTGCGTTGCTATCTTGCTAGCTTTGCGTTGCTATCTTGCTAGCTTTGCGTTGCTATCTTGCTAGCTTTGCGTTGCTATCTTGCTAGCTTTGCGTTGCTATCTTGCTAGCTTTGCGTTGCTATCTTGCTAGCTTTGCGTTGCTATCTTGCTAGCTTTGCGTTGCTATCTTGCTAGCTTTGCGTTGCTATCTTGCTAGCTTTGCGTTGCTAGCTTCCTTGCTTTGCGTTGCAATCTTGCTAGGTTTGCGTTGCCTGCTTGATAGGTTTGCTTTGCTACTTTGTTAACTTGGAGTTGCTAGCTTTGCGTTGCTAGATAGCTAGCTTTGCGTTTCTAGCT
>NW_019718555.1:0-656 GCF_002891405.2 Cryptotermes secundus | reverse complement strand
CTACCAAGCTAGCAATGTAAAACTAGCAAGTTAGCAACGCAAAGCAACCAAGCTAACAACGCAAGGCTAACAAGCTAGCAACGCAAAGCTTCCAAGCTAGCAACGCAAAGCTAGCATTCTAATAAATCAAAGCTAGCAAGCCAGCAAGGCCAAAATAGCAAGCTAGCAACGCAAAGCTAGAAATCTAGAATGCAAATCTAGCAAGCTAACAACGCAAAACTAAGAAGATAACGACTCAAATTTATCAAGCTAACAACGCAAAGCTAGCAAGCTAGGAACGCAAAGCTACCATAATAAGAACGACAAGCTAGCAAGTTAACAACGCAAAGCTGGCACTCTAGCAAGGGAAAGCTAGCAAAATAGTAACGCAAAGCTATCAAGCTGTCAAGGAAAAGCTAGCAACACAAAGCTACCAAGCTAGCAACGAAAAGCTAGCAAGGTAGCCAAACAAATCTAGCAAGCTAACAACGCAAAGCTAGCAAGCAAGAAACGAAAAGCAAGCAAGCAAGAAACGCAAAGCTAGCAAGCTAGCAAAGCAAAGCTAGCAAGCTAGTAACGCAAAGCTAGCAAGCAAGCAAGAAACGCAAAGCTAGCAAGCAAACTAAGCAAAGCTAGCAAGCTAGCAAGCTAGCAACTCGAAGATAGCAAGCTATCAA
>NW_019718554.1:407-522 GCF_002891405.2 Cryptotermes secundus | reverse complement strand
AACGACTATAACAAATCGAAACCTGATTCTATGCTAATACTTGCTGCCATTCAGTCCACAAGCTTTTGCCTTCTCGTCTGCTGTCTAAAAACTTAAAAATTATAATATACAAAGT
>NW_019718554.1:0-357 GCF_002891405.2 Cryptotermes secundus | reverse complement strand
GGGAGGAAGAAAGACTGATTTTTTTAAGAAGAGGGTGCTGAGGAGAATATTTGGACAGACGAGATGAAGTGATGGGACTTTGGAGAAGACTATACAATGAGGAGCTTCATAACTTATACTTTTCACTGAGTGTAATTAGAATGATCAAGTGAAGGAGGATGAGATCACCAGGGCATGTAGCATGAATGTGGGTGAAGAGGAATGCTTGTAGGGTATTGGTGGGAAAGCCAGAAGGAGAGAGACCACTGGGAAGACCAAGGCGTAGGTGGGTGGACAATATTGGAATGGACCTTAGAGAGATAGGATGAGATATTATGGATTGGATTGATCTGGCTCAGGATAGGGACTAGTGGAGGG
>NW_019718553.1:600-761 GCF_002891405.2 Cryptotermes secundus | reverse complement strand
TACTTGCTACCTCGAAGGAATATTTCATCATTGTTGTGGTCTTACCCGTCATGCTGGAACATCTCACTATCTCGGAAGAACTTGTCTTTGCCGTGGGCATCTAAGTATTGGAGGCGTCTCTCACCCAATTTAAGCAACTTCTCCCCTTTATGGTGGGCCTT
>NW_019718553.1:0-371 GCF_002891405.2 Cryptotermes secundus | reverse complement strand
ACAGAAGATGACACCAGAAGAATTTATGAATCAGAAGAGCCAGATACTAGATGGAGTTGATTTGAGTCGTAAAGGTTGCATTGATGATCCTATTAAAGGTTTAGTACAATTTATCAATGAAGAAAGTGATTTTGTTACCACAAGTTCGTGTTCAGGAAGAGTTGTTCTGTTCTGTGAGACACACAAGATAGTGAAGGAGTGCTCCAACAAAGGAGAATGGGCGTGACTGACGTAGTGAGGGGCGACGTAGCGATGTGGTATCCTGAACAATTTTAATATTTTTAACGTTTGACAATGTATATTGTAACGTGTTTACGTTACAGAATACGCCTTAGAGATGGTTAATTGGTTTATTTAACAATCTACAAATA
>NW_019718552.1:637-760 GCF_002891405.2 Cryptotermes secundus | reverse complement strand
ACGCAAATCTAGCAAGCTAGCAACGCAAATCTAGCAAGCAAAATAAGCAAAGCAAGCAAGCAACGCAAAGCTATCAAACTAGCAAAGCAAACCTAGCAATCTAGCAAAGCAAACAAGCTAACC
>NW_019718552.1:201-575 GCF_002891405.2 Cryptotermes secundus | reverse complement strand
AGAAACGCATAGCTAGAAAACGAGAAACACAAATGTAGTAAGCTAGAAACGGAAAGATAGCAAGCTAGAAAAGTAAAGCTTGCAATCTAGAAACGCACACATGCAAGCTATCAACGCCGAGCTTGCAAGATAGCAACGCAAAGCTGGCAAGATAGAAACGCAAAGTTAGCAAACTAGCAACCCATATCTAGGAAGCAAACAAGCTAGCAAGGCAAAGCTAGGAAGCTAGCAAAGCAAAGATAGCAAGCTAGCAACGCAAAACTAGCAAGCTAGCAACTCAAAGCTAGCAAGCTAGCAAAGAAAATCTAGCAAATAACTAAGTTAACAAAGCAAATCTAGCAAGCTAACAACACAAAGCTAGCAAAAACGCAAAG
>NW_019718552.1:0-118 GCF_002891405.2 Cryptotermes secundus | reverse complement strand
AGGCAAGATAGCAAGCTAGCAACGCAATTCTAGCAAGCTAGCAACGCAAACCTGGCAAGCTTGCAACGCAATACTAGCAAGCTAGCAACGCAATGATAGCAAGCTAGCAACGCAAAGT
>NW_019718551.1:0-572 GCF_002891405.2 Cryptotermes secundus | reverse complement strand
TATACACGGTGCCAAATCCCAGAAGACTGCTTTCTTCAAGAATAACTTTACCTTCACATTTCTATTAATGTTGTTAAACAATAAAAAGGTAAAGCTATCCCTGTAACAGACTGTCGAGGCTCACAGATGGCGGTGAGATTATCGGACTTACGCAATGGCCGCACTTTACCCTACAGGAAGATTCCTGGGTCTCATTTCTGTTAGGGACTGAGTCGACCCCGGGGACATAGTGCGGCTGGAAAGATTAGGTCAATTGAAAAATCCAATGACCTCATTGGGAAACGGAACCACGACTTTTCGGCTTGTAGCATAGAGCCTCACACAACTACTCTACCGCGTGCCTCACTAATTCTCTTAGACTGATTAAATGAAGGCGAGTGAAGTAGGCAGACATGTATAATTCTTTGGAGAAAGCGAAATATACGATACGTGGCACTTCCATTGGGAGTTTCGAAAGGAAGAGATGACTCATGTGATCTTAGGGCCGCTGGCTTCCCACCGGGGTGGCCCGGGTTCAACCCCGGATCTAGTCAAGTGCGATTTGTGGTGGACAAAGTGGCGCTGGGGAAGGT
>NW_019718550.1:0-462 GCF_002891405.2 Cryptotermes secundus | reverse complement strand
AAAATATTAAATAGAATTCCATAAATTTGAGTGCAATCTTTCACAGATTTGCTGAAATTCTTTACATGACTTGAAATCTTAAATATTTTTTGTCAGTATTTCATAAATTACGATGATATCCTTCAGAACCTGGTTTATATTCGTTAAATTTAACTTAACATCACTCAAAATTGACTTAATTTCCCCTAACATAAAGTAGAAATCATCAATAATATGGACAGAATTCAATTTAATATAAAGAAATCTTTCACATATTGTCTGTAATTCCTTATATTAACACGAAATCTTAAAAGATTTTTCGGAAAATTTCATAAAATAAATTCAGTTCGTTCAAATTTTGGTTAAAAATCCTTAAATTTATTCAATGACTAAAATTTTATTAAAATTCATTAAATAGTATAATTATCATCAGAAACTTAAAGTAATTCCTTAAATTAAGAGTGAAATCTTTTATAAATTGGT
>NW_019718549.1:821-1498 GCF_002891405.2 Cryptotermes secundus | reverse complement strand
ATATTTAGTTCTTTGGCCAAGAGAACTGAAATAAAATAAAATTGTCTGTGCACACAAGCACAAAACCCTCACAATTCTTTCGCTTACAGCAGGAAATTTTTCTTCAGCTCTCTACAGTACAATTCTTGCCACACTCATTCCATGAGAATGCAGAATCTTTGTAACCTTGAAACCTGTTCATCACATGATAAATATCTTGTGGACTTCATAGGAATTAGCTCACAAGAGTCCTAGTAATTTAAATTCTTCGTTCTAATAATTGTACCAGTAACTAACTACGAACCGGTCCATGACTCCTTTGTTATTTTCAGTTTCCCGTAGATCGAATGATACGTGAGAATCAGTGTTCACTCTACTCCTGCTTTATTAACCTTTAAGAGCCGAGCGACACCATATGGCGTCATGAAAATAAAGTCAAGGGGACGAATGATGCCATATGTCGTCGCGCAGTCCACGCGTGCGGCCGGCTTTTTAAAATCTAATTTTAAGTTATAAATTCTTTTTCTACTTACATGATTTTTGGTCACCAGCTTTATAAGTTCTCTCTCTTCCCATCTGCATCGTCTGACGGAAGTTGGCTTCGTGTGGAAATCTTGGAAACATCAGGAAATCCAGAGTCCGACGTCGCACTTCACACACTTTGTCTAGACGGTTCTTCGTTTCCCACGCGAAAAGCA
>NW_019718549.1:345-566 GCF_002891405.2 Cryptotermes secundus | reverse complement strand
TTTGCCACAGTTTGCCCACAGCTCCACCTGAATAATTATTCACACTCCTCTTGCCATGCTGGTGTGGTGGTCCCCCGGTTGCCGACCAAGATGATGGGTCTTTGTCGAAATCAATTTCTGATTCACTTTCCTCAACGCCACTCTCAGAATTGAATGTACAACAATCTGATTCGGAGTCGTTTATGAGTTGAAATATGTCAGCGTCTTCCTAACGAGACAGC
>NW_019718549.1:0-170 GCF_002891405.2 Cryptotermes secundus | reverse complement strand
TGTATAATCTTTCGAGACATGCAAGACTATACATGGCTCCATAAACTATCCGCTGCTGTGTTGCAACATTTACATATAACATTCTTCGTTCCAAGAACTCTGAATTCTTATAGAGATACGACAAGTTTGGGAATTTTTTACTTGGAATCAGTCTAAAAATTTTTACACAT
>NW_019718548.1:0-818 GCF_002891405.2 Cryptotermes secundus | reverse complement strand
GCGTTAGTCAACCAACGGAGAACGCCGCACTTCGGCAGGAGATCGTTGACCTCTCCTGCCAATTGGCTGCACTCAGCGCCGGACAGGACCGCCTCAACGGCCACTTCAAGGTGCTGACCCCAACTCGAGAGACCGAGGTCTCAATTCCAAGGTTTCCCGCCCCGCCTTCAGCAGCCTTCGACTGCGCAGCAGAATGAAGATTCGGAAGGGAAACCGAAATATTCTGGAAACGCCGCCCCAGCGTCACTTTGTCCAATACAAATCCCACTTTACCAGACCCGGGATCGCACCCGGACCGCCACAGTGGTAAGCCAGCGACTAACTGCTTGAGCTATGGCACAGCCATTATTTGGTGCTTACGACAAGAATTGTTTCATTGCAGAGAAGAAGCGTGAGAAAGAGAGACGAGCTGTGGAAGAGACTGTCAGAGCACAAATTGTTGGCATTTTTAACGACAGAAGTCTTAAATAACGTTAACATATATTATTATAAAATACTGTATAGTGTATACTTATTTGATGTAAACCGCTGCCAAAAATAATAAAGGAGTTTTGTGCAACAAAAATTAACATGTTTTTGAAGATTTCATTTGGCTGTTTAAACGGACAAGTCATAAATATGTATGATTGATATTAAGTCAGTAGTTACTTTAAATTTTTAGTTAGGACTCATCTGAACCATCACATACTGGATTCAATCATTGAATCATCCCCATATGCACTAACTAACGTAGTTTGGTCAGTGCTTATTGTGCTTCAAGTGTGGGAGCTTTAAGATGTTCATTTTGAAAATGAACTGTGGGTAGGTTGTTTTCACTT
>NW_019718547.1:0-369 GCF_002891405.2 Cryptotermes secundus | reverse complement strand
GGTGAAAAGCCATTTTGCTGTGATATATGTAACAAGTCATTCAGTCAGGAGATTAATCTGAAGAAACATCAACGCATACATAGTGGGGAGAAGCCATTTCGCTGTGATATCTGTAAAAAGTTATTGATTTCAAAGTGTGAACTGAAGAGCCATATGCACATACATAGTGGGGAGAAGCCATTTTTCTGTGATGTATGTGATAATCATTCAGTCAGCAGAGTAGTCTGAAGACACATCAGTGCATACATAGTGGTGAGAAGCCATTTTGCTGTGATGTATGTAATAAGTCATTTAGAAACCATAGTCATCTGAAAACACATCAGTGCATACATAGTGGCGAAAAGCCATTTTTCTGTGATGTATGTAATA
>NW_019718546.1:0-1346 GCF_002891405.2 Cryptotermes secundus | reverse complement strand
TTCTTTTGTATGTAAAAAATTAAGTTATTATGTATAATATAACGTTTTAGTTACTGAATACTCCGTAGAGATTGTTAATTGGTTTATTCAACAACCTACAAGTGACTGCTACAATTAATTATAACAATGTTACGGGTTTCCACACTTTACATACCCTACAATAAAATCTCTTAACACTATCTTCAAGAGTCTTCACGTATTAATAACGCAGGAGCTATACATGTCTTCCTGAATTACACATTTTCACTTGTAACACGCCGCTGGCTAGATTCCAACTCTCGGAGGTAGCTCGAGGACTGACTGTGAATAGCCTTCGCTGCTCCTTATGTAGCCTCGTTCCGGACCATTGTCGTCTGGTGCCGTGTTGCTAGCCACGCTGTCCGGATTTGTTGACTGCACCCTAGCAACCGCGATATCCCTTGTTGACGTCACCGCTGTAGACTCGCGTTGCATAGCTACCAGGTTGCGGGGACTCGGCTAACTTCGGCTCCGCTCGGCACGTCACCGCTGGGGGAGGAATATGTTGACCTGCCTATTACCATTGCGCAACACGTCACACTGCTCCCTCCTTAAGACTGTTCGTCCCGAATAGCCGAACGGTGTGCCCCCGTTCCTTTTCCGTCCCGTAGCTGTGCTTACAGTGTCTCCTGTTGTTTCGGCTACTCTCCTTGCAGTGACTATTCTTCGTCCATTACATCCGCTCCCTTCTTAAGACAAAGCTTGTCTCGAGCGGTTTTCTTTCAGCTCGCCAGATCACATTCATCCATCGCTTTCTCCCGTGGCACATTCACTCCCTCTGGGTAGGCTGGTTCTTCTATTTTACCGGCTCCTCTTCTGTGCCCTGCGTCTTTTTTGTTTTGGAGGGGGTCGTCCCCTCCACAAGGTCCAATCCTTGCCGTGTCGTAGGCAGACAGAAAATCCTGCTACTCGCTTGGCGATCTGCAGTTTTGCAGTTTTTCTCAGGTCTGATTCCTTCACATATCGCGGCTGTCCGCCGCCTAGGTTTTTCACTTCATTTCTGCGTTGTAGTTGCTGTCTCAGGCCTCCGTTCCTGATGCCAGTGTTGCGTTCCGGGCCTTTCCACAGTCTCTTCCCGAACGTCGTTTCTTGGTGATTTCCGGTGTGACCTTATGCTTGATTTGTCCCATACGCCTGTGTCCTACACAGCGTGTAATCTTTATTCCGGTGGCGGTCACTTCTTTTCGCTGGCATCCGAAGGTTCCCAGGGGAATTTCCTTCTTGAAGGCAATTCTCCAACGTCGTGCAACTGTCGTACGACGGGATGTCTTCCAGCAGAGGGTAGCCAACTTCATCCGGGGTCCACAGTTTTCCCGTGTCGAATTCTT
>NW_019718545.1:0-941 GCF_002891405.2 Cryptotermes secundus | reverse complement strand
TTTAATAGATTTTATTGGTTTAAATTAAGTGAACTACAGGGTGTGTGCTATTTAGCGGATACCAATTGACTACGAGTATGACATTTTAAACTATGAAGCATGCAGTTGCATATGCAATGAAAGGACAATATTAGTGCAGTGTAGCAGTAGTAAGACACCTGGAGATGGCCATTTAGGGCCGAAACATGTTGTGTGCAATGTGAGAGTGATATTTAAACCTCGAAAGAACTTTCATTACTCAACATATCCTCCACCAACATTGATACACTTGTCCCATTTCTTTACCAAAGAGTAGAAATCTGCAGCATAGAAGTATTTTGACTGTTCTGCACCTCTGTTTCATCGTCTGAGATTTCAAACATCCCTGAGAGAATATCTCAACCAAGCTGTGAACCGCATTATGTGACAAACACTTCCCACAGTAAACAGGAAACATTTCTTTATGAATATCCTTTGCACCGAGTCGTTTTGCCCACATAAACCGCACAACACAATGCTGCTCTCCAGTGTTACGCCCCTCAAGCACAGTTGCCATTTTGACTACTGAAACCAGCCTCTGATCATTCATGTGCATGTCTGCTACCTAGACTATCCTGATGTTGGACTATGCTGCTACAAAGAAAACCTATTTCATCCATTACAGGTGTCTTACTTTCATNTATGACCTATTTACTGACTCTCCCTCATAATAATGACATGGAAGAAGCAATATTCTCACCTTACTTTACCAGGATTCTTTGAAATTAGCTCACAGAGTTCATTCCACAACTGATGATTCGACTTGCCATGCTTTGACACAAAATCTTCTTTGTTCACAATGTAGGCTAGTTTTATTGCTGCTTCATCCAATCGTCCTATTGATATCAAATATTCGATATAATCTTCTGCATCTTCCGGATATAACTATGAAACAGAAGACATACATTTACTAGAATATTTCT
>NW_019718544.1:0-1409 GCF_002891405.2 Cryptotermes secundus | reverse complement strand
CCTAGATTTGCGTGGCTATCATGCTAGATTTCCGTTGCTCTCTTGATAGCTTTGCGTTCCTATCTTGCCTGCTTTGCGTTGCTATATTTCTAGCTTTGCTTTCCTTGCTTGCTTGCTTTGCTTCCTTGATTGCTTGCTTTGCGATTCTTGCTTGCTAGCTTTGCGTTGCTATCTTGCTAGATTTGCTTTGCTAGCTTGTTAGTTTTGCGTTGCTAGCTTGCTAACATTTCGTTGCTTACATTTTTGCATTGCGTTGCTATCTTGCTACCTTGCCAGGTTTGCGTTGCAAACTTGCTAGCATTGCGTTGCTAGCTTGTTAGCATGCGTAGAAAGCTTGCTAACTTTGCGTTGCAAACTTGCTAGCATTGCGTTGCTATCTTGCTATTTATGCGTTGCTAACTTGCTAGCTTTACGTTGCTAGCTTGCTATTTATGCGTTGTTAACTTGCTAGCTTTACGTTGATAGCTTGCTACTTTTGCGTTGCTAGCTTACTAGCTTGCTAGAATTGTGTTTCTAGCTTGCTATATTTGCATTGTTACATTTCCAGATTTTTGTTGCTAGCTTGTTAGCATGCGTAGAAAGCTTGCTAACTTTGCGTTGCAAACTTGCTAGCATTGCGTTGCTAGCTTGCTAGCTTTGCGTTGCTGGCTTGCTAGCTTTGCCTTTCTAGCATGCTAGATTTCCCTTGCTAGCTTGTTAGATTTCCGTTGCTAGCTTGCAAGCTTTCAGTTACTAACTAGTTAGCTATTCATTGTTATCTTGCAACCTTTGCGTTTCTAGCTTGCTAGCTTTGCGTTGCTAGCTTGCTACTTTTGCGATGCTAGCTTGTTAGTTTACTAGATTTGCGTTACTAACTTGCTAGCTTTGCGTTACTAGCTTGCTAAATTTGCTTTGATAACTTGCTAGCTTGGCGTTGCTAGCTTACTAGCTTTGCGTTGCAAGCTTTCTATCTTTGCGTAGCAAGCTTGTTATTTTTGTATAGCTATCTTGCAAGCTTTGCGTTGCTAGCTTGCTAGCTTTACGTTGCTACATTGCTAAATTTGCATTTCTAGCTTGCTTGCTATGCGTTGCTAGCTTCCTAGTATTGCGTTGCTAGCTTTGCGTTGCTAGCTTGCTAGCTTTGCGTTGCTTGCTTGCTTGCTTTCATGCTTGTTTGCTCTTCTTGCTTGCTAGCTTTGCGTTGCAATCTTGCGAGATTTTCGTTGCTAGCTTGCTAGCTTTTCGTTGCTAGCATGTACCTTTACGTTGCTAGCTTGCTTGATTTGCGATGCCATCTTGCTCTCTTTGCGTAGCTATCTCTCTACCTTTGCGTTGCTAGGTTGCTAGCCATGCGTTGTTAGCTTCCTAACTTTTACTTTGATAGCTTGCTATCTTGCTAGATTTGCGTTGCTATCTTGCATGGTTTGCGT
>NW_019718543.1:328-474 GCF_002891405.2 Cryptotermes secundus | reverse complement strand
TATGCCTGACAAAGGCGAACCCATGGCTATGCCTGATCTTGGCTTCTAGAATTTATCGTTATATTGGAAATAATTCTGGTCCAATATCGTCCTAAGTATAAGCATGATTTCATTTTTAGTGTTTCTTTCCGTGTGGTTTAGTACGA
>NW_019718543.1:0-212 GCF_002891405.2 Cryptotermes secundus | reverse complement strand
ACTGAAGAAATTTTATGGTTAAGTGGTTAGTGTGACGGACCAGAATGAAAGACCTTAATCTTTCTTTTAATGTCAACATTTCAAAGAATTTTAGGTTGAAATTATATACACTTCGTTGAATTCGTTGAAAATTCAATTAATTCCATAATTTAACTTAGAATGATACTAAATTTCTTTAAATTTTTGAAAGAATTATGTAAATCTTCTAAAAG
>NW_019718542.1:0-1443 GCF_002891405.2 Cryptotermes secundus | reverse complement strand
ACATTTTCAAAACATGTTTTTCCTATCTTTATGTCATGATTTTGCCCCGAATTTGGTGATGAGACAGCAACATATACTTAGTTTTCTCAGTGTTTACTTCTATACCAATCTCTTTACTTGCGTCAATAAGTGTTTGTTTTTTTCTTTATGGTATCTACATTATCACCCAGTAGATTCACATCATCGGCATAGACCAACAGAAGATGTGTCCCGTTTAGTTTCAGTTCCACCTGGCTTCCCTGGACCTTCCTAATTGCATATTCTAAGGAAAAGTTGAAAAGGAGTGGCGATAAAGCATCTCCTCATTTTAGACCATTCTGGATAGGAAATTTATCAGACAAATGTTTACCTACACGGACTTTACTATACTTTTCGTTTAAACACATATTAATCAACCTAACTTGTTTCATGCGTATCCCAAACTCTATCAGAATACTGTACAATACTTCCCTCCTAACTGAATCGTAGGCTTTCTTGAAGTCTATGAATAGCTGATGTACTGTCTCATCGTACTCCCATCTTTTTCTCCAATATCTGACAAATGCAAAAGATCTGATCTGTAGTTGATCTGTTACACCAAATCCCCACACTGATGATCCCCAATAATTTCATTTATATATGGACTTATTGGATAAAATTTTGTACGAAGTTGATAGCAGTGATATCCCCCGATAATTATTAGTCGGTTTTATCACCCTTCTTGTGAACTGGTACAATAATAGACTCCTTCCACTGATCAGGCAATTTTTTCCTTATGCCAAATAGAAGTAATTAGATTGTGGATCTTCAAACGTACTATTTCACCTCCTGCTTGAATAAGTTCTGCCAGAATTTTATCACTATCTGGTGATTTATACCATTTCAATTTTGCAATAGCACTTTCAACCTCAAAAGGGCTAGGATCAGGTACTAATGGCTCAGCTGTATGGATTTCTATCTGCCTAACATCACTGACCCTACATACATGTACATACCCTGTATGTACATTCAATAACTGAGAGAGTAGTTCCTCCACCTATTCAAAATGTTGTGGGAATCTGCAAGCAGATCACCATTCTCATCCTTCACTAAGTTACTGCTAGGCTGGTATCCCCTTTTAAAGTCATTTATTCCTCTAAACAAGTCTCTAATGTTCTTGTTCTTACTGTTCATTGCAAGCTCATCAATTTTGTCTTTCAGATATTCCCTCTTTTTGTTCCTGAAATGCCTGCTGGTTTCATGTCTTATATTGTTCAGATTATCCCCATTTAACTCGCTTGGATCCTGTAACCCCTGCAATTTTGCTTGCTTGCTTTGATCTAATAATTTTGAGCATCCTTCATCGAACCATGGCTTATGTTTCTTTGGTTCATAACAACCTAGACTCTCTTTGGCAGACATTTTTATATTATCTAATTGTTTCCCTTTATTAACATCCACCTCAGTGTCCAAGTTTTCCAAAGC
>NW_019718541.1:0-354 GCF_002891405.2 Cryptotermes secundus | reverse complement strand
GCTACAGTGGAACCTCGCTTAACGAGCACATCTCGTAACGAGTAACTCGCATAACGAGAAACACAAATTGTAAAAAAATACTCGCTTAATGAGCGACGTTTCGCATAACGAGTGACGGAGGGGAAGTCCCGATTTGTGCGCTTGCTACATCAGTCTGTGTTTAGCACTCGTTCCGCTAGCATCTCAGTGTCGCTTGTGATCACACATTTTTCCAAACTTGTATTCAGACATATTATTTGTGATTTTCTTTTGTGCAAAATTTAATAACCCTTGCAAAAATATCCCTAAATAAAAGGCCGCAAAAAGAGAATAAGAGAATAAAAATAACCGTAGAAATGAAACATAAAATCATTG
>NW_019718540.1:0-409 GCF_002891405.2 Cryptotermes secundus | reverse complement strand
AGCAAGCTAGACACACAAAGCTAGCAAGCTACCAGAGCCAAGCTACCAAGGTAGCAACGCAAAGCTACGAAGCTAGCAATGCAATCCTAGCAATTTAGCAACGGAAAGGTAGGAAGCTACCAAGGAAATCTAGCAAGCAAGAAACGCAAAGAAAGCAATCAAGCTACGCAAAGATAGCAAGCTAGACACACAAAGCTAGCAAGCTACCAGAGCCAAGCTACCAAGGTAGCAACGCAAATCTAACAACGTAGCCACGCAAATCAAACAAGATAGCAACACAAAAATAGCAAGATTACAACGCAAACTGGCAAGCTAGCAACGCAAAGAAGGCAAGCTAGCAAAGCAAAGCTGCATGCTAGCAACGCAAACCAGGCAGCTAGCAACGCAATGCTAGCAAGCTAGCAACGCA
>NW_019718539.1:628-808 GCF_002891405.2 Cryptotermes secundus | reverse complement strand
GTGACGTCACCGCGGAGGGGAGTGGCGGGGAGCGCTACGTTACCTAGGAGAGGAGGGTTGAGGAGGGTTCTCAGTCGCGCAACATGTTACAATATTAATGAAAGTTTCAGTTTTTATATGTTAATTAAATGAATTTAAACACATTATGGACGTACAAAACTTATTTCATTAAAATTTTTT
>NW_019718539.1:254-429 GCF_002891405.2 Cryptotermes secundus | reverse complement strand
CAGGTTTTGAAAGATTTCAACGAAATGTATGAAATTTTGATAAAGAATTAATCCAGAAATCAAGTTAATATAGAGAATTTCAAAAAATTTTCAAAGTTTCCAAAAAAATTTATGGAAATCAATACAATTATTTTTACTATATTTCATAATGATTTAATTTTAATTGTACTTCTAG
>NW_019718539.1:0-162 GCF_002891405.2 Cryptotermes secundus | reverse complement strand
TCAAACTAAAATTTTTTGAAAATTTCACCATAAATAAAGAATTTCAAAGAATTTATAAAACTTTTTTACTCCAATATAAGGTATTCCTTAAAAATTCTGATAACTAATGTATTGTTTAATGTATTTTAATAAAATGTTCAGTCATTGTAAATTAATTAAAAT
>NW_019718538.1:291-431 GCF_002891405.2 Cryptotermes secundus | reverse complement strand
AGCTTTGCTTTGCAAGCTTACCAGCTTTGCGTTTCTAGCTTTCCACGTTTGCTTGGCTAGCTTGCTAGCCATACGTTGCTACCATGCTAGCTTTGCGTTGCTAGCTTGCTAGCTTTGCGAAGCTTGCTTGCTTGCTTTGC
>NW_019718538.1:0-213 GCF_002891405.2 Cryptotermes secundus | reverse complement strand
TTGCGTTGCTAGCTTGCTATATTTGCGTTGCTTTCTTGCTTGCTTGCTTTGATTTTATTGCTTGCAAGCAATCGTTGCTAGCTTCCAAGTTTTGCATTCCTAGATTGATAGGTTGCGTTGCTTTCTTACTTGCTTTGCGTTTCTTCCTTGCAAGCTTTCGTTGCTATCTTGTTATCTTTGCGTTGCTATCTTGCTAGAATTGCATTCCAAGCT
>NW_019718537.1:0-410 GCF_002891405.2 Cryptotermes secundus | reverse complement strand
TTGTTTGTTAAAACTTCAACAGTTGAGAATCTTGAGTTATCGTCTTAAAGNAGGTTACAAAATACTGTTTCCCACCCAAGCTTTGTGGTGTAATTTTTCCACATACATCTGAATGTATCACCTCCAAAACATTCTCTGCACTTTTGGAATTCTTACAAAATTTCTTTCTGTGTAACTTTCCTGTGATGCATACATCACAATTTAATTGACACTCATCTACACCACAAAACTTTGGTAGGGTTTTCATATGTCCAAATCTCTGATGCCATATGGCTTCACACTTCAGGGCCTTGGCCTTCATAAGATTCATTCTCTTTTCTATTTCCATCTTACTACTTATACAACACATCAAACTCTTGCCTTATACTGTATAATATTCACACTGAAGATGGTATAATTGATCTCCCTTT
>NW_019718536.1:4383-4816 GCF_002891405.2 Cryptotermes secundus | reverse complement strand
TTTGTGTGCATGGCGACTAAGGCCGTACATATTGAACTGGTCAGCAACTTGACAACTGAAGCCTTCATTGCTGCCTTACGGAGGTTCGTTTCAAGACGTGGGCGCTGCAGTCAGATGTACAGTGACAAAAGCACATATTTCACCAGAGCGAAACGACGGCTGAGCGAGATGTCTCGACTGCTAGGCTCAAGGGATCATCTTTCGGCTATATCAAGATACGCAGCTCAAGAAGGGATGGAGTGGCATCTAATCCCCCCCCCCCACTCCCCTCACTTCGGCGGACTGTGGGAAGCGGGTGTCAGACCGGTGAAGACTCACCTCAAGAAGGTAGCTGGTAACACTCTTTTGCCATTCGAACAAATGACCAGACTGCACACAAATTGAGGCATGCATGAACTCCAGGCCCATCATTCCAATACCTAGCAGTCCTGGT
>NW_019718536.1:835-1903 GCF_002891405.2 Cryptotermes secundus | reverse complement strand
TGTCAAGATGGCAACTGTGCCAGCAGCTCATCTGGAGGCACTGGTCGGCAGACTACTTGGGCCAGCTCCAGCAGCGTTCCAGGTGGTTGCAGAACCAGCCTAATCTTCGACCAGGAAGGCTGGTGCTCCTGAAGGAAGATAACGCTCCTCCTCTCACCTGGCCAACGGGCATCATTGAGGAGACCCATCCTGGGGCTGATGGCCTAGTTCATGTAGTGACTGTGTGGACCAGCAAGGGGTCTTACCGAAGGCCAATAACAAAGATTTGTCCGTTCCCTGACGAACTAAATTAACAGATAGCATCATGTGAGTGATGAGGACTGTCTGGGTGACCAGGGAATCACCCGATGTGTTCATTTGTGTAGAGACTTGTTGCTTAATTAACTGTAATTTGTAGCTCAAATTAGGTGGGCGGCATGTTGAGTGCAGCCATTCTAAGTAGTTGGAGCCGTGGCCGCTTGAGGGCAGCACCTCTCGGGTTGTGGCGTGGTGGTGCCTGTGCTCGCCAGGGAGCAGCAGTTTGGTTGCTAGAAAGTGAGCGCGGGGACGCGTGTGTGTCTTGGCGTCACAGAGGAAGCATGCAAGTGGAAACTGGTTGCTGTACATTAAGTTAAATTAAGAGGTGTTTAAATACAGTCCGTGATGTTTAGGAGCTACCAGAGAGATGTTGCTCAGCGCACAACACCCTCAGGGCTTTAATGTGCCTCGTTCGAACTAGGCAGGAAGAATGATTACTGCTCCACACAGCACCATTGCACAAACATTAATTTAACATTATTTAACGATCATCACTACGCACAAGCTGTTACGAACTATAATCAGTGTTGGTCCTTAATAGGCTGATAATTACAGTCTGTATTACATTTTTGCCATAATAAGGACTACTCAATATTGCGCCCGGTCACTTTGGACGCTTTGGACAGTCCCGACGTTAAACACAGTGCCTCTCTTTGTGCTGTAGTGAACTACATATCATTTTAATCATGTCGCACATCCAATGCCGCTGGATTGCATTGTGCATTCCTTTGAAACTGTTCCCTGTGACCTCATATTTTCACAAACAAACAA
>NW_019718536.1:0-713 GCF_002891405.2 Cryptotermes secundus | reverse complement strand
AGTGTAGGCAAATATCCACAGAGAAGAATGAAAATAGGAAGTGATGAATTATTTACAAAATAAAATATACGTGTATGCGCACTTAATTAAAAAAAAAAGACTGTTTTTCGAGGACACGGTCAAGGATACAGACAAACCTCTCTTCATATTTATGACCCCTGGAGAGTGGGTGTCCAGGTATCTGCCCCCAGAATTTAGGCCTCCTGTTGGTCCGCCGGTCTTTATTCAGTATATTCAGACCGGCCCACCTACCCAGATGGGCTCCCTCCTGCGCTACCGGAGGGCCGCGCTCTCTAGGGGTTACAGGAACCCCGAGAGATCAAGAGAACACGCTTGTTCAGTTCTATATATAGTTAGCCTACTAACAGAAAACATCGTCTACGAGTTTTTGAACTTTTTTGCATCAAATTTTTGGTACCTTCTCGTATACTTATATCATATATTGTATTGTGTGTATGAAGGGATAGGCTTACTTGGCCGTTGCACTTGGACCTCAGTGGTCCATTGTGCTTCCCCTTTTTTAATTATTCCCTTAGCAACCCCACACTTCGGATGAAGTGCAGGATTTTGGACGTTGTGGCGTCAAAATAGACACTTGGTTCCAGAAAGTACTGACCTAAGTGACATAGTCTTAAAGAAGCTAAATCCTCACATTCACACAGGATGTTTGTGGCTGTTTCATTTTCTATCTGACACCTCTCACAAGTGGGACT
>NW_019718535.1:0-652 GCF_002891405.2 Cryptotermes secundus | reverse complement strand
CAAATTAAGAATACAGACCTTAGTGAGATGTGATGCCTTCACCGTGAAGACATTTTGTAAAGATATTCTACGTAGCAAACTCATTTACATTACGAAATACACCGTGGCGATTTATCGATATTTCTTTGAGGTGGTGATATTTTACTGGCGGTCTTAACTGTCCCTGGCGTAGTTAGCATATAGTTGAGGAAGCTTAAAGGGAGGCCCATGACGTGTCCGTTTCAGAAAATAGGAGCAGACAATCGAAATGAGGCATTTCGTTGTGTATGGAGTTTGGAATTGTACGTTGGAGCCAGGACAAGAGTAATAAATGATGGCTGGATATAGGCTTACGAGAGGGTAGAGCTGTGGTCTTGTGGTCAGAGTTCCTGGCTACAGATCCAGAGGTGCCGGGTTCGATTCCCGGCGCTACCAGATTTTTCTGAGAAGTAGTGGGTCTGCAACGGGGTCCACCCAGCCTCATGAGGTTAATTGAGGAGGTATTTCAAGGAAATAGCTGCTCTGGTTTAGAAAACCGAGATTAACGGCCGTGGGGAATCGTTGCGCTGACCACGTGATACCCTCTATCCGCAAAAGTTGGCACTGAGTTTGCCAGCAAGCGGTGGTGGCTCAGTCGGTATAGTTCGCTTGCGGACTACAGGCCACGAAGTTT
>NW_019718534.1:0-1396 GCF_002891405.2 Cryptotermes secundus | reverse complement strand
AGCTTTGCGTTACTAGCTTACAAGTTTTGCGTTGTTAGCTTGCCAGTTTTGCTTTGCTAGCTTGCTAGATTTGCGTTGCTAGCTTGCTCGTTTGCTAGATTTGCTTTGTTAGCTTGCTAGCTTTGCGTTGGTAGCTTGCAAGATTTGCAATTCTAGCTTGCTAACTTTGAATTTCTAGCTTGCTAGCTTTGCGTTGCTAGCTTTCTAGCTTTGCGTTGCTAGATTGCTATCTTCCCGTTGCTACCTTCCCAGCTACGCGTTGCTCTCTTACATGTTTTGCGTTGCTTGAATGCTTGCTTGCTTTACGTTTCTTGCTTCCTAAATTTGCGTTGCTAGCTTGCTAGCTTTACTTTGCTAGGATGCTAGCTTTGAATTGCTAGCGTGGTAGCTTTGCGTTGCTAGCTTGCTAACTTGGCGTTGCTAGCTTGCTAGCATTACGTAGCCAGCTGGCTGGCTTTGCGTTTCTCGCTCGCTAGCTCTCCGTTGCTAGTTGGCAACATTGCTATATTTGCTTTGATAGCATTCTAATATTGCGTTTCTATCTTACTAGATTTGCGTTGCTAATTTGCTAGCTTTGGTTTGATAGCTTGCTAGCTTTGCTTTGCTAACTTCCTAGCTTTGCGTTGCTATCTTGTAAGATTTGCGTTGCTAGGTTGCTAGCTTTGCGTTTCTTGCTTGCTAGCTTTGAGTTGCTAGCTTGATATCTTTGCGTTCCTAGCTTGCTAGCATGCTAGATTTGTGTTTCTAGCTTGATAGGTTTGCAATGCTAGCTTGCTAGCATTGTGTTTCTAGCTTGCAAGCTCCCGTTGCTAGCTTGCTAGCTCCCGTTGCTAGCTTGCTAGCTTTGAGTTGCTAGCTTGCTAGCTTTCCATTGCTGGATTGCTAGTTTTGCGTTGCTAGCTTGCTAGATTTCGGTTGCTAGCATGATAGCTTAATAGATATGCGTTTCTAGCTTCTAGTTTGCGATGCTAGCTTACCAGGTTTTCGTTGCTAGATTGCCAGCTTTGCGTTGTTAGCTCGTCAACTTTGCGTTTCTAGCTTCCCAGTATTGTGTTGCTACCTTGCAAGCTTTGCGTTGCTGGCTTGCCATCTTTACTTTGCTTGCTAGCTTGCTTTGAATTTCTTGGTTGCTAGCATTCGTTTCTTGCCGGCTACCTTCCCGTTGCTAGCTTGCTAGCATTGCGTTGCTAGCTTGCTAGTATTGCGATGCAACCTTGCTAGCTTAGCTTTGCTAGCTTCTTAGCTTTGCGTTGCTAGCTTGCTAGATTATTAAATTTGCGTTCCTAATTTTCTAGCTTTGCGTTGCTATCTTGCTAGCTTTGCGTTGCCAACTTTTAACTATAGTTGCAAACTTGGTAGCATTGCGTTGCTTGCTTGCTAGCTTTGCGTTGCTAGC
>NW_019718533.1:0-392 GCF_002891405.2 Cryptotermes secundus | reverse complement strand
ATGAAACTAGTTAGGTTGATTAAAATGTGTTTAAACGAAACGTAGGGTAGGNAGGGTCTGTGTAGGTAAACATTTGTCTGATAAATTTCCTACCCAGAATGGTCTAAAGCAAGGAGATGCTTTATCGCCACTCCTTTTCAACTTTGCCTTGGAATATGCAATTAGGAAGGTCCAGGGAAACCAGGTGGGACTGAAATTAAATGGGACACATCAGCTGTTGGTCTACGCCGATGATGTGAATCTACTGGGCGATAATGTAGATACCGTAAAAAACACACAAACTTTAATTGACTCAAGTAAAGAGGTTGGTCTATAAGTAAACACGGAGAAAACTAAGAATATATTATTGTCTCGTCACCAAAATGCAGGGCAAAATCATGACACAAAGATAG
>NW_019718532.1:3251-8491 GCF_002891405.2 Cryptotermes secundus | reverse complement strand
TCGGACTTCCTACCCAGTCTCCCATGAAATTTGCACCTCCGTAGGGACAAATCTGTATAATGGGAGCATTGAATTTATGGGCAAATCCCAAGAAACATTCCATTGAGAAGGCTTCAACCAACACAAGATCGAAATGCAGATCTCTAGAATGTATCAGTTTCTGAATGTTTTCTTCTTGCAGTACGTGATCACACAATGCTTCGCCGAAATACCACAACATTACTGTTTGTTGCACGGTCCCCATTGTCTTCATATCGAACATGTTTGGTGGAACTGTAAACGTATAGATTTTAATTAATACAAAATATAATTTTATCCCTCACTTAAATGAACAAATCGAGAAATGAATATAAGGCTCAGTCATGTATATTAGTACGCGGAGCTTTCAACCTGTCGCCAATTCTACATATAACGTGACAAGAAATTCGCCTACAAGTCCTCCATGGTGTTAATAGTTGTTACAATAACAAGTTGGAAATATTGTAAAACATTCATATCACCGTCAAACGGCATAAGCATCAAATGATAAAAGCATAGGAACCTTCTGTTAATAATAGTCTTTGAAAGTGTCTCTCGCCCGTATTTAGGCAGGCTGCAGTGCGCCGCACAACGCTGTTACAAATACGCCTCGATATGACGTCATCGCCTTTGTTATACCGGTTGTCTTGGCAAGTGAACTATCATAGCATTTAGGAGGAATTGCACTGACGTGCTCCTTCAGGTGTGCCCACAATTCTCAAAATTGGATCCGTGAAGGGCCATGGTCTTGAAATGGATACGCAATACGCGAGTACTGGAGTGGATGAAACTGATCCTCCTAAAGCACTTCGAAGATCCTCAGCTCTCGTGCGATATCACGTGACATTATCCACGGCTCTCGTTCCAGAGATGGTATCAACATTGTCCGTACAGTCGGTCCGTAACCGCATTCACGTGTGCCTTGCTACGCTGCCACATTGACGGAGACGCTGCTCCGAACGTCGAAACAGAGTAGCGAAAGAACGGCTTAAACAAGGATAAATTGACGCCTACTCCCGTGAAGAAGTACCAGCTATAATGTTACAGGAACAGGTTAATCTGCAGGTTAGGAGGAGACGGGATAGCTGCGGCGGTATAGCGACTGGCTATGGTCTGGGCGACTGGGATGGTGAAGATCGAGTCCTGGTATGGGCAAGAGAATCCTCTCCACGTCGTCCAGACTGGCTCTGACGTCCATCAAACGTCCTATCCAATGAGTACTGGGGGCTCTTTCCCTAGGGGTAAAGCGGCGGGGGCGTGAAGCTGACCGCTCACTTCAAAGTAGTGCGGAGGTCAAGAAAATGTGGATCTATACATCCACTCCCCCATACGTCTTCATGGTGAACTGCGTAATTAGTAAAGCACAGGGACAATTTTAATTTGTTTTTTACGGAGCGTTAAGAGCATGTCGCAGTTATCATCGTGTTTGTATTCCATGACCTTTCGATCGCAACTGACCTCTACCGTGTGCCTTGAAAACACGTAGCAAAGTGCCATGTATCACCGCAACAGGTAACACTGTTGAGACGCATGTTACATTTGACGATGATGTGTAACACGGAAATTATGCGTCTCAGGACATATGCTGTATTATATTTTCGCCTTCTTTTTAATAAAGATCCAGAACATGGAGGGCTTCTGCGCAAAATTTGATTTTAATCTGTACAATGCAGAATTTAACTTGTTCTGCTAGCATGAAATTTCATCTTGACTTTAGGCTGGTGGAAGTAATTACGTTTTATAAAAATATAAATTGAAATGGTGGCTTAGAAGATAAACAGTTGAAGGTAGAAACCCGATCGCGTTATCGCTGTAATCTCCTAATTGCTAAAAGTAAGTTATCTTGTATTGAAGTAGATATCTGAGACATAAATACATCTTTAATTTACCACTGTCTGTTAAATGAAATACCAAGCGCCGTAAATAAATATAAAATAAGCACGCAGTTTATGAAATGCACTGAATTTGAACAAAGTTAAAGGAAACCTCTGTTGCTACTTCCGAAAATTAGAAAAGCGAAATTTTGCCACTTTCATCAACGAATTTGTGAATTACTGCAGAAATGTATGAATAAAAAAAAAGTCAATTTACAAATTCGCCATCGAAAAAAGATAAAAAGTCTGTTATAATCAAGAAATGTTGCTGATTTTTTACAAAATATGCGATTAAAATCTGAAATAAGTTCTCATATGCACAAATATAAATTTGTTTAAAAATATTAGAAGTGGAGACCATAATTTACTTATTTATTGATAATAATATGAAAACCATCGGCCATTTTACTTGTGAAGTGTCTGCATTACATGCAGATAAGATATAATCATGTACATTCACACTACAATTTCATCAAGTGGCTTACCAATGTCTCCTATTAGAATTTCAAAAGTTGTTTTTACTTCGATGTCTGTGTAGTTAGGGATCGGCTTGCTTTCCGGAAAACCACTGACCATTGTAATCTCGTGACCACGCCTGGCTAACTCCAACATCAGTGGCTTATGTACCATGAGATGGCTCCTTCCTGGGAAAGGGAACACGCCGAGGATCCTGGCGCCGTGACTCAGAGTCACCGACAGCAGGGCCAGCATCAAGAACCANTAGTAGTAGTAGTAGTAGTAGTAGTAGTAGTAGTAGTAGTAGTAGTATACATGTTTATACTCAGAAAAACTGTTAGTATGGCGTCTAGAATAATCGCTGGTCGATCGGCGAATCGATATTCGGTTCTCGACAGGATTAAAAGATGTTTCTATTCGTCGCAGCCTTTGCGCAAGATGTGGGACCAACTTGTCTTCCCATGAAATGGGTCAAGGAGTTTATTTTCCCGAGAGAAAAGCGGCTAGAGCGTGAAGCTTACCATTCACCTACATCTAGTGCCGAGACTAGGAATGCGAACAGCTATACTTCAGTGGTATATCTTCATCACCCACCATGCTCTAAAATGACCTGAAAACGTGCTAATACTAGGTATCAATCTTATTAATAATTAACCACTGTTTTAAGCGTTACATCTACTAGGATATAACGTCGTGTAGTAAGGTGAAAGTCAACAGAGGTTTCGCAGGAACATACAGCTTCCATCTTCGGAATCGAAGAGTAAACCAAACAAGAAACCGGTGTAAAACAGGCAATAAGGAAATATTTACTAGACTACACAACAAGACGCCTCCATCATACAGGTTTCTTGTCTTAGCTATTCTTCCTCCCTGAACATGGAGGCGATATATTCTTCCGAAATATAAGCTTACTTTCACTGAAGTTATATCTCAAATAATGGACATGTTAAAGGTAAAGCTTCATTGCAAAGTTTCGTAGCGTTGAGATTGTCTGTCAATAATGTGTGTGTGTGTGTGTGTCGCTGGTATAAAAAGTAGTTTCCCTTCAGAGGCCTCAGTCAGTTCCACATGCATTCTGCTATGTTTCTCAGCCAACAACTTACACTCCGAACCGCTTCCTACCTCCAGCTGCTTACACACGCACTGAATCCACCTTGAATGACGTTACTGCATCACTGTGAAGCTCGGTTAGGCCCGTCGCTCTGCATGGTTTAATCTCTGGGAGAATGACGCAATATTTTTCTATTGGCTGATAAGTTTGATAACTCTTCCTTCTTTCCTAATTATGACTTCGCAGTTATTTCAATTACGTAAGTATACTAACCCAGTTCAGCATATCTTATGCGCGTAATGCAAAAGCTCCGAGTTCGTATTAGGTCGGTACCATTTCAAAACCCGGCTGGGATATCTTCTATCGCTGCCGAATTCTTCGTTGTGTGTCTCAGCCTCTCCAGGCAAGGCCCGAATTAAGGACATGACAGCTTACTTCAAGAATCCTTTCCAACGAACCAACCACCTACGATGATGCAATTCCAAGTTTTATTGTCCGTGTCATGTCATTAATTCTTGAGTTTTTTTATTCTGATATCTGGAGTCCGAAATCTGAGCAGGAAGCAATTTCTGTCACAAGTCAGGTCCAGTGGGATCCGGCCGGTCCGAGTACGTCCTGGAGCCGATGATTTGCAGATTTGAAAATGTATTAGTTAAGATGACGTTATTTTCTTTAGTATTTTACCAACAGGGGTGTATATATTCGATTTTGGGGCGAGGAGCTCTGTTCGAAGCAGTAAATTGGAAAACACGATTTGTATTAGCGTTGCACAATGCTTCTTGGATAGGTTATGATTCCTTGGTACTAGTTACAAGTCATCTTGAACCTTTCGTTTTGAAATTTCGAAGTCAACGGATGTGTTTGGCAGCTCCAGAAAATTATCTTAATTAAGTTAATATCCGGGCATTTAGTTAAATTTGCGTCCGCCGGTAATTTATCATACCATAGTCCCATATCGCTTCTGCGGTTCAACTAATTCAGTGTTCCGAGTGAATAAACTGGCGATTCATAATAAATGAACTTCATCCTCAAAGTGAAAACTTTCGGCTTGTTAAAAGGTGCAGAATCAAAACCTTTGGGTACCGGCTGAGTTACCCAATACCAACAATCCTAATGACCTTGAAATATTATTTCATGTTATTCATCCACACCTCAGCTACCACCGCCCAAGTCGGAAGTCGGACAGGTATAGCTGTACGGTTGTAATTTCCATAGCTACGCTGTAATGTAGACCGCCTCTGTGGTCTACTGGTCACAGTTCCTGGCTACAGGTACAGAGGTCCCGGGTTCGATTCCCGGCGTTACCATATTTTCTGAGAAGTAGTGGGTCTGGAACGGGGTCCACTCAGACTCGTGAGGATAACTGAGGAGCTATTTCAAGGAAATAGCGGCTCCGGTCTAGAAAACCGAAATTAATGGCAAGTGGGAATCCGTTGCGTTGACCACGCGACACCCTCTATCCGCTAAAATTAACACTAACTTCACGGACAAGCGGCGGTCGTTCGTTCGGCATAGCTCGCTTGCGGACTAAAGCAACGGAGTTTTAGTTATAGTTTTCGTCCAAAATTTCGTAGTATCTTTGGCTTTTTCTGTATTAGATCCCTGGTAGGAAATAGGAATTAGATGCCCTGTATGGGTATATACAGTATTCCAATATATCAATTTTAATAGATTTATTATCTCCGTTGTTACCTACCACTTCAAGTCAACTCTTGTAAAAGCAGATGAACCAACTCCATGGAGCTGACTTCTTGTTCACAAGCCAACAGTTTTTCAGTCACACAAGAAATACCCAACATCTCATGTAAAACGAAGAATCATTGTTGTATTCAAAACAGAGA
>NW_019718532.1:0-458 GCF_002891405.2 Cryptotermes secundus | reverse complement strand
AGCATTTATGAAGTTCCTCATTACGTAGTTTTCTCCCTCCTATTACTTCATGCCTCTTTGATACATGTCTACCACTCGGCAATCCTGCTAACACTCTCTCAAGCTGTGAAATTCGGAGACCGATTTCCATATCCATACACAACTGCAGATAATTTATCTTTTACTCTTCCAACTTTTCTTTTACAAAATGAATGGTAGCAACCATTATCCGAATTTACATCTCTTTAATATAAGCACATGACACTCACTCACTCATGGAGCTGATTCCTTGATAAGCCGCCAATTGTGCAGCTACTCACGTATTTCCAGAATTTTATGGAACCCGATGGTACAATACCGTGCTCACAAAAGCCCTCCACTGTTCCCTATTCTGAGCCAGACCAATCCAATCCACACCAACCCACGTGTATATATGTGTGTAAAGGCTTGGCCATAAAATCAGGCCCTCGAACTGCGAC
>NW_019718531.1:0-2940 GCF_002891405.2 Cryptotermes secundus | reverse complement strand
ATACTGGGATCATCTTATTTTTTTAAAAATGTCTTTAATAGCACACAGAAGTATAGTAGTTGAAAGATATTTGCCTTTTGTATTTAAGTGAAGCCCATGTATAGTGTAATGCTATCTTTCAAATATTACTTCCAGTGAGAATGCATAATCAAATGGCTTCATATATTTACATAATTTTCTATTGAAAACCTTTATCTCTCGATTTACACAAGAATTAACTTCAAGATATTGTCTATCTGGTAAATTCATGTTCATGTTCATGGCCATTCTCCCTTACAAAATTTCTTATTTGGGTCTGGTCATTACTTGTTTCATTTCTACTTACATCTTTAGTGCCTCCCCATAAAACCACCACATCATTTTTTGTAAAATCTTTTATATGTTTTAACCCTGAACTCAAAATTTCTGACAAGTCTGCTCCTGGTTTAACTAAACATGTAACACTATAGTCCATTTCTAGGTTATGTCGTAACTTAACCGCTATTCCTCTTGCATGACTATCTCCAATGATAAAAACATTGTGCCTTGGTTTATTTGTATTAAATTTCTTCTTTTTAAATTTCCCATTCGATTGGTGATATACTACCGATACCGATTCAGGCTCATTGAGGTTAGAAAGTGCTGCATAGCGATTAGCAGTCGAAGGGAACTGTCCACTATGCTGTATTCCAATTGTATATTCCATTTCACCACAATTGTGTCAATACACTTGTATTAGGATGTGTTGCCAATGCCAGTTCATCACTATTGCTTTCTACACATTTTACACATTCTTTGTATCTAATGTTCAGTCACCTTTCTGTCTGAGAGAAAACAACAAAAAAATCTGTCATGAGAAACAGTCACCTGATAGCAGGTGCAGGGGCAACTCCAAANAACGGTGTCACGTATATTAAATTTGCTTCAAACAAAGGGCAACAGGTAACACATGTCTATATTCAGTCACACATTGTCACACATCCTTAGAGAATCATTAGTTATCCTGTTACAAGTCCTCAACATAATGACACCTCCATGTTATTACATGGATACAGACCGCATGGGAGACAGAAAACAAATGATAAACTTCACCATTTATAGAGCCTGGGAACTCCATGATGTAGTACCAAAGCACTGCTTCGTGGATGCGACAGACAAAGAAAATCTGAAGAATTTTTCCTGTAGAGAATTTACCGCAAACATTCAGTTTATACAGTACTTCATTTCATCTATCAGATCTGCTCAAAAGAAAATGGGACTGGTACATCACAAGCAACATTCTACAAACTACAGTTGCCAGGAAAAAGAAACCTTCAGAATCTAGTCAACAGCGCAGTGGAGTTGTTTCATGTTCACAGACAAGACAAGTGGCATTTCTGCACATTTGTGTCATCTGCCTAACAGTGCACATACAGCTCACCTCAGGTTCAGCCTTTATTTCTGGAAATGTTAGTGGGACAGGATCCTCTTCCTCTTCTGCATCTGAGACTGCCTCAGCTTTTACATTCATGGCCTGACTTGCATCATGAGGTGTTTGGCATGTCTCACCATACGGATCCACTAAAGCATTCTCCAAATTTCTACAGTTCTGTAAAAACCATCATATCCTTCTCAGAAATGGATGCACAACACCACACATTAAAAAGGCATATGCTCTCCTTGCTATGGCTGTTTCTCGTAACATTAAACTCATAAGAGCTGTTCTGTATAGATGTTCTTCTCTACAGCTATCACGATCACTAGAAAAAACTCGGTTCATAGCTCACTGACCTTCCTGAGAAATTATCGGTTACAAGGGCAGTACAGAAAATATCTGTTTTGGTACCTAAAAACATCATAATAAAGAGCTCCACAACTTGTAACCTTCATTCACCAAGCATAATTACATGATCAAGTCAAGGAGGATGAGATAGGCAGCTCATATAGCAGGCATGGGGGAGAAGAGGAATGAATAGAGGATAAGTTGAGAAAGCCAGAAAGGGCTCATTACTGTCATCGCACATGCTCATCATGGCTCTGTATCCTAAAGGAAACAGACCCAGTACAAACCCTTCCAAATTATATCTTTCAAATCCACTCTTAGGTCTCCCAATCGCTACGGTTTTCCCTCCAAAACTTTGTATGCATTTCTCACTGTTGCATGTGCACTACATGACTTACCCACATCGCTCTCCTTGAATGCATTGCTCTCCTAAATAAAATCCCAAACCGTTATCACCCAAGTGTATGAAAGTCCCCACGTGTATTATGCAACAAACAGAAGTGTGTCACAAAATATTTAGTTTCTTTGGCCAAGACAACTGACATATAATAAAATTCAGGTCTGTGCACACAAGCATGAAACACGCAGAGTTCTTTCAGGAAACATTTCTTCAGCTCTATACAGTACAATTTTTGCCACTCTTGTTATAAGAGAATGCAGAATCTTGTGTAACCTTGAAACCTGTTCATCACATGATAAACATCTTGTGGGGTTCATTGGAATTAGCTCACAAGAGTCCTAGTAACTTATTGGTTCTAACAAGTGTATCACTAACTAACTGAAAACAGTTTCGTGACTCCCTAAGGATTTTTGCTGCTATAGAATTTCTCTAAGATACAGTTCCATTTATGCAAAATTTAATTTCATCTGCATCAGAACTGCTTAAAAGGAAACAGAAGTGGTACATCACAAGCAGGATACATTCGACAAACTATAACTGTCTAGAGACACTTCAGAAAGAGGCCTTCAAAGTGAGTCAGCAGCACAGTGGAGTTGTTTCAAGCGCACAGACAGACAGAAATAGATGAGAAAGACAACTGGAATTCCTGCCTATTTATGATATCTGCCTAACAGTGGACATACAGAAACATACAGCTCACCTCAGGTGTAGCCTTTATGTCCTGAAATGTTATTCGCATAGGATCCGCTGCCTGTTGTGAGTCTGAGACATCCTCGGCTTTAATATTCATTGCCTGGCT
>NW_019718530.1:0-532 GCF_002891405.2 Cryptotermes secundus | reverse complement strand
CATCTTCCTTCAATTTAATCATACTACTTATATTTGGCGAAGAGTACAAGTTACAAAAAAAATCCGTGGCCTGTAGTCGGAAAGCGAACTATACNACCGCCGCTTTTCGGCGAAGTTAGTGCCAACTTTTGCTGATAGAGGATGTCGCGTGGTCAGCGCAACGGATCCCCACGGCCGTTAATTTCGGTTTTATAGACCGGAGCCTCTATTTCCTTGAAGTAGCTCCTCAATTATCTTCACGAAGCTGAGTGGACCCCGTTCCAGACCAACTACTTCTCACAAAATCTGGTAGCGCCAGGAATCGAACTCGGGACCCCTGGATCTGTAGCCATGAACTCTGACCACTAGACTATAGAGGCGGTCAGAGTACAAGTTATGAAGCTCGAAATTAGGTAGTGACATTAAATAAACCGGAAATAAGAAGTAAATGACACCCTTGAGTTATGAGACTTTCGGCTACATGTGCTGCCTACATCAAGAGAGTGAATGGATATAGCAAGTTCCTTTCAAGCGCTTGTAACAACTTGTCACA
>NW_019718529.1:0-462 GCF_002891405.2 Cryptotermes secundus | reverse complement strand
ATTTGAAATCAGTGTGTTCCACATTTATAGGGCCCCCGATTTTATTAGTGTCTACTTCTTGGGAAAGTTGTTCAGTGTTTCTATGCAATGATTGCATATAACATGAGCACCACAGTCGTATTTATTTCAAATTATTTGTGTTATACTTAGTAAAGATTACTATTCTCACATGTTCATAAGGGAGGTGAGAAATTTGCACAAGAGTTCTGAATGTAGATCATGAAGGAAAAAAGCCATTTGGAAGATGTAGATATGGATCTTGAAGAAATGTAATATGTGAAGCTGTGGACTGGAAACATTGGACTCAGGATAGGACCAATAGCGGACTCTTGTGAACACAGTAATGACCTTTGGGCTCTTTAAAGAGCAGAGAATTTCTGGACCAGCTAAGCATCTGTTTTTCAAGAAAGACTGTGATTCACGAGGTTAGAGTATTAATTAGCTAGCTATCTGGCTAGTTGC
>NW_019718528.1:0-850 GCF_002891405.2 Cryptotermes secundus | reverse complement strand
AACACTGATCACAGTTCCACTGAATGAGTGAGCATCTCAAATGATGGTACCTCCTGAACATTACCAGAAGACTGGAATGAAATATATGGACAGCATCAAAGGGACGGCTGCCTTTCTACTTAAAATTAAGAAGTCATAAAGTAGAAAAAATTCAATTATGAAAGGAAGAGATCTGGCACAACAATTTGAGGAGTCCACATCATCATTTAACTCCATCACATTTTATTCACTGGTTTCATCCTAGGGAAGAGTTCCATATATAATTCCTGGATGACCAAGGCCTGCCTTACATAACTATTCCCTCTTCTCAATTAGTATATAATTTTGGCGATTCCTCAGAAATGGCACGCGATTTTCAGTCTCTGTATTCATAACAGAATGACACGGTAGGTGTCCGGCGTGTTGAACCTTGCCGAAGAAAGACGTGGGTTCACTTCTTTTAACAAAAGAATATGGGGAGGCGTGGCGTGCGACCGGGACTGCCCGGTGGCGGGGCATGTGCTGGCGGACCTCTGTGATGAGGTGCGCTGGAAACGTAGGGTCGGTAGCTGGAGTTAGTAGCTCGCCGGGGATTCTTAAAGGCTCGCCGTACAGTAGCTCAGCTACAGATGCTTGAAGGTCCTCCTCGAATGCAGTGCGTATTCCGTGGAAAACCAGGTAACCACCTCGGTCCACTGTTGGTCCGCGAAAAAATGATGGCGGCCTTCAGTGTCAGGCGGAAACGTTTCACGTGTACGTTAGCTGCTGGTTGGTGGGCGGTTATACGTGAAAGCTGGTGGCCGCACAGCCTGGCCACGCCGATGACGGGATGCATGAGTCGGCCACCACGATCCGCCAACAGATATTTCGG
>NW_019718527.1:0-372 GCF_002891405.2 Cryptotermes secundus | reverse complement strand
ACTAATTTTTACCTTCTTCAACCTAATTAATTTAATTTTAACCAAGAATTATCTCTTGATTTCAACATATTGTCGCGTTTCTAGCGTATATCGCGACAAATAAATTCTCGATGTATTTTATTTAGCGAATTTTATTACACATTCGCTCTCACAATCACCCAAATTACAGATTTACGATTACTGCTATCTGCAGTATCACAAATAGTACGCTCCAAATGCCAGAATATAACTTACTAGTTGCTGGCTAACTCGGCGGTAGCTCCAGGACTCGCTGACTGTCTCAGTACAACTCAGTACAACTGTTGTTTTATAACTCTCTGGTAGCCGCATTAGAACTGACTGTGAATAGCCTTCGCTGCTCCTTATGTAACC
>NW_019718526.1:413-481 GCF_002891405.2 Cryptotermes secundus | reverse complement strand
CTCACTACACACCCACAATACTTATATTCACTTAAGTTCGTTAAAACACTTTCATCATGTATTCTTCC
>NW_019718526.1:0-373 GCF_002891405.2 Cryptotermes secundus | reverse complement strand
AAAATACTTCGATTTCGTTGTGGAACTGAGGAAATTCATGTTTGTAGAATTTCGTAAACTGGCCATTACTCGGTCCAGGATAATACACACATTAACACCTACCATTTGGACTATCTCACTGAATCTTTAACATATACTTTCAGGCACACAATTAATCACAACATGTACGTATATGTATATAAACATACACATAACACCCTATTATTATTTATAATTATATCTTCATACCAGGAAAGAAACCAACCTTGATGTTGCACAGCGGGTATTTAGGTCACACTGACCTCTTAACATGACTGAAACAGAAACTTTCGAATATCAGTGCGATTACAGGACGGTAATTTTTCATCCTATATTTTACACATTTTCGTGTATA
>NW_019718525.1:0-733 GCF_002891405.2 Cryptotermes secundus | reverse complement strand
CCGTTGATTTTCACCAAACTGTATTCACCACTGTGAGAACCTCATGTCAGGCATATTTGTACATGTTTGCTCACTGATGTCTGTATGCTATGTTTTATTGTATAGGCCATTTAATGTAGTGCATTAGTTTCAGAGGTTATATATATGCAGTTGAGATGTGAGGATAGTAAGGTATTGTAATTAGGGAGTTAAGTAGGAAGGCCGTAGTTAAGGTCACACACATCCTCTTGTAACAACTGAGAAACTGGAAAATGTCTGACTGGACAGTTGGTGTCCCTGCTGAAATAGGCATGTCCACTGGTATGTTTTCTTTGGCAGATATGCTGGGGTCTGTTTTGAGTAATGCTGAGAATACCTCATTGCCATTCCACTTGGTTCTGTCCACCCAAAATACATACGTAAAGTAAATAAATGCTTCCAAGTTTTGACAAAAGCTCAGACTCAATACATTATGCTTGCTCTCCAATAAGGTAACTATTTCATACTTAATTTGGTTTCATTTTAATACTACAAATATAACTTAACATCTCTTAAACTGGTAGATATCCAACGACTGTCAAAGCATGGCTCTGAGCTGGTCGTCACTGATTAAGAAGTTTGAAATAGTGTTTGAGTACATTGTTAGTTGTGTTTTTCTTTTTGTGTGTGAATTATTTGATAATGTATGGATTGAGATGTTATACAGGGTTTGTACGAAAAGTAATGTCAGTTATTTTATTGTGAAGTGACTATA
>NW_019718524.1:0-1054 GCF_002891405.2 Cryptotermes secundus | reverse complement strand
AATTGGTTTATTTAACAATCTACAAATAACGGCTACAAATACTTAACTCACAGTTTCGGGGTTTCACACTTTATAATCCTAATCGCATTAATCTCTTAACACTGTTGCGGGGTTTCACACTTTATAACCCTATGCGCAAATCAGTTCGCTCTGCCTTCAATAGTGAACCGTGTCACGGTTTTTCCGTGTAGGATCTTTGGATTTACTCTCTCTATGGCAACTACGTACGCTACGACGCGGAGCCGATCCCTTTCCCATCAAGTTCCTTGCGTAACCTAGAGGTCACGTGTTTCCCCTTCCCTCTTGTCCCGACACGAGCTACGTTTACAGACAAGTAGGTCTGTGGCTTTTTCCTCTTCTTCTTCGACTGAGAAGGTCGGGTTTTGGGATTTCGAAATTCAGTTTGGTTTTGATTACGCGTTATGCGTATAAATTCTGTTACGGCGCATTGACTACTACAGGAAGAGAGAGAAAGCCCTGTCGAGCCGGCGTGGGGCTGGCTGGCTCGGGAGTTTGTGTATTTATTTAATTATTTATTTATAATTTTACCTGTCTTGTAATATATATTTTATCAAGTAAGTACTTACTGAGTAAGTTGGGCGAGTGGTTTTAGAACTGCCCTGTTTTGTGAGAGTGCCAGGAATTACGGAGTTAGGTGACTTGTGATTGGTCACTGTGTGCCGCAATGCGGCAGGGGCATTTTGTTGGGATTGAATGTTTGTTTCTTTTCAGCTCTGTTTTATGTATTATTTTGTAATCGGTGTAGTCAGAACATTATGATCGAGTTTCATCTTGGCAACCAGGCTATTTGCGACACTTTTAACCATGTACTTTCAAGGCTATTGATCAGCCCAGGTCAGTGAACTTAAAAGGGTCGCAACCGTTACTTTGACNTGCGGGCAAATTCTGAGTCATTCTGGACTGATGTCTATTTGATTTTTCTACCAGCCCTTCAGGCGAAACTGTAACATTTTCCTTGTCATATTTTTGATTTACATTTCTACTCTTTTGTTGCAATATATTTTATATTATTGAAAAGCCAGCTGGATTGTTA
>NW_019718523.1:0-460 GCF_002891405.2 Cryptotermes secundus | reverse complement strand
ACTTTAGCAAGTGTCGATGGATGTCAATGGGTACAATTTGTTCAGAAGTGAGATATTCAATAACACATTTCTCTTTCATACACAATTCTATGTCAGACGCCATTTTGGTAGACTGCTCTGCTGTCGCTATCTGTCACATGACAACCAAACTAACAGTAGATTGGCGGGAAGGTTCAACCTTTACTACAACACCACCAACATCCAGCTCAGACGTTACATATTAACACAAAAAAAATAGGAGGCATTATATACGGAACGCACCATGTACGTACAGAATTTTTCTCATGCTACTAAGTGTCCTGCCTATCTAATCCTCCCTGATAAATAATACGAAAACTTTAGGTAAGATAAAGTCTAGCTATCCCTGTAAGAGGCCGTGGAGGGCCATAGGTTTCTGAGACGTCGAGGAGGCTAGATTTTCTAGGCAATCGGCTCACAGATGGTGGTAAGGTTGTCAGCC
>NW_019718522.1:0-377 GCF_002891405.2 Cryptotermes secundus | reverse complement strand
ACGTAAAGATAGCAAGTTAGCAAAGAAAAGTTATCAAGCTAGCAATGCATAGCTAGCAACCTGGCAACTCCAAGCTAGCAATGTAGCAACGCAAACCAATCTAGCTGGCACCTCAAAGGTGGCAAGCTAGCAACGCAATGCTACCAAGATAGAAACGCAAAGCAAGCAAGCTAGCAACGCAAATCTAGCAAGCTAGCAAAGGAAACGTAGCAAGCTAGCCACGCAAGCAAGCAAGCAAACAACGCAAAGCTAGCAAGCTAGCACCGCAAATCTAGAAAGCTAGCAACGAAAAGCTAGCAAACTAGCAAAGGAAGGCAAGCAAGGTAGCAACACAAAGCTAGCAAGCTAGCCAAGCAAATCTAACAAGCTAGGAACGC
>NW_019718521.1:640-728 GCF_002891405.2 Cryptotermes secundus | reverse complement strand
ACATCTGTTTCCTATCTTTATGTCATGATTTCGCCCTGCATTTTGCTGACGAGACAGTAACATATACATAGTTTTCTCTGTGTTTACT
>NW_019718521.1:0-212 GCF_002891405.2 Cryptotermes secundus | reverse complement strand
GACGAATGCAAAAGATCTGATCTGTAGTTGATCTGTTACGTCGAAACCCACACTGATGATCCCCAATAATTTCATCTATATATTGACTTAACCTTGAGAGAAGAATATTGGATAAAATTTTGTATGAAGTTGATAGCAGTGATAATTATTACAACCAGTTTTATCGTCCTTCTTGTGAACTGGTACAATAATACACTCCTTCCACTGATCAG
>NW_019718520.1:0-437 GCF_002891405.2 Cryptotermes secundus | reverse complement strand
GGCCTCAACTTCTGGAGTCCACTGGATGGTTCGTTTCTCTTCCGTTAGTTTCGTTGGTGCTTTCGCATTGTTGGAAAACCCTGAAATAAATCGCCTGTAATATGCGAATAGCCCCAGAAATCTTCTAACTTCATGTTTATCCTTCGGGGTCGGCCATTCTCGCACGGCTTTCAACTTCTCCGGGTCGCTGGTGATACAATATGCCCGAGGTACCGGACCTCTTCCTACAAGAGTTTACACTTTTCCGGGTTAAGTTTCAGACGGGCTTCCCTGAACCTCTCGAACACTTTCCGTAAGTTGAGCATGTGCCCTTGGAATGTGCGGCCTATTACTATCACGTCAACCAAATATACAAGGCATGAATCGTACGTGAGCCCTCGTAAGACTGTCTCCATTAGCCTCTCGAAGGTTGCCGGTGCATTGCAGAGGCCAAAGGG
>NW_019718519.1:0-1012 GCF_002891405.2 Cryptotermes secundus | reverse complement strand
CCCAGCAGAAGGAGAGTGTAGATCAAGCTTCAACGCAGGAGAGAAATGAATTTAACCGCGAGCTTTCGCAGGTTAATACGAAACTGATAGCATTAGAGAACAGAGTGTTAGATTTACCAACATCAGCGGTAGTAATTGAANTAATAGTAACAGTCCAAACAATGCTTCTCCTTCTACTGGACAGCAAAGTATTGGTATAAATGGCCCTGTTCAATCTAACGAGAGCAGAACCTGTTCGTGTGAATCTGAAAATTGTGACGTATGCATGGGAAGTAATGTGAATCGATGTAGAGTAGTAGCGAGTGCTGAGGCCCACCAAGTGTCCAGTTTCTTGAGCTCATCTGAGCTACCGCTCCCATTATTCAATGAGGACAAAGACACCAATCCAGTATACCATCTGCGGCAGCTGGATCAATTTCTCCAATTCAGGGGCGTACCTAAGGCTATGCAGCTGGCAGTCGCTTTCCGCTCCGTTGTAGGTCCTATGAGTAGCCAGTGGTTGGAAACGGTTAGCTGGAACCTACAAGACTATACCCAGTTTAAACAAGTGTTCTTGAAGACATGGTGGTCGACAGCGAGACAAAGCCTTGTTAAGTGTCGGCTTTACCAGGGTCAATATGATCGGAACTCAGGTTTGAGTCTGTCTGGGTATTTCCTGAAGCAGGCCATGATCGCGTCACATTTAGATCCGAAACCCACTGAAATAGAAATTACTGAAACCTTGCGATATCATTATCTTATAGGGATCCAAAGGGCCATGCTTTCAGCTCAAATTAGATCCATTGAAGAGACGTTGGACTTGTTGAAGCGAGTAGAGGCGATGGAGGCTAACGAGAAGTATCAGAAACCCCATTACCAACCCCCACACCAGAATCAAAACAATGAGAGAGAGAATCGCAATAACCCACAGGATAGAAGGCACCAAAACCAAGGCCAGGTGAGGCAAGTTTACTATGGGCACCATAATAACAGATATCGAAATCAGAATTATGGACACAGGAGAGGGAGTGGG
>NW_019718518.1:0-377 GCF_002891405.2 Cryptotermes secundus | reverse complement strand
CGTCATCAGTAGCGACTTGAAGCACAGAGCAAATGATGCCCGAGACGGTTCAAGTTCGTATAGCAACAGATGTGACCAGAGTGGTTTGAACGGCTGTTGTACTGCGATGTGGAAATCAAATGGAAAAACTACCATTTTATCACTTTTCCTGGATAGTCTCTTTCCAAAAACAGAGATACCATGTATGCGAGATATTTCCTCTGGAGACAAACAATCCAGAGTTAAACTACTCCCCCAATCGGATCTCCGGGGGGCTGGGGGGGGTGTTTCTAGAGGAAATGTCATGCAGGCGTTACGACAACAAAAAGTGTGAAGATCAGAAGGAACATCACGGCTACAAAATTGGAACATGGAATGTAAGGACCTTGAATCAAGCA
>NW_019718517.1:0-776 GCF_002891405.2 Cryptotermes secundus | reverse complement strand
ATTACATATCTTCTCAAGATATTCCTTTTTGGCCCTGTCTGTGGCCTTTTTCAATTCATTCCTCAGTCTCATGTATCTCCTCCTGCCTTCTTAATTGTGTATTGGACATTAACAATGGCCACCCCATAGCTCAAGCGGTCAGTTGCTGGCTTTCCACCGTGGTGGCCCAGGTTCGATCCCGGGTCTGGTCAAGTGGGATTTGAGGTGGACGAAGTGGCGCTGGGGCAGGTTTTCTCCACGTACTTTGGTTTCCCCTGCCAATTTTCATTCCACCAATTGCTCCACAATCACCCTCACCTATCTGCGGCTGGTGCAGTAGGCCAGAAGTGGCCGCAGTACAAGGGACTTAGTCCCACCCCACTTGCAATTGGACATTAAGCAGCATATGCAAAACTGTCAGCAAGTAGCCAAAGAAGGATTAATCAGATTCAAGGAATCACAAAACCAAAAGGTGATAGGGGTTATGATTTGAAAGAAAATGATCTAGCTTTATTAAACATACAAAATGGGCAAAAGTCGGACACATTATGTAAAGGGCCATGTGAGATAAAGAAAATTCTAAGTTCTAATGCTGTCATTCAAGAATTAGGTAAACGAAACCACCAAGAAGGGCATTTTAAATTAAATTACAATTATATAGGTGTAGAGAATGCAGCTACTTAGGCAGACAGTATTCGCACTCTGCATACGGTGGAGGATGCTGCAGGCTTGAATTAAAAAATAGGATTTTATTTCAGTGAAGTAAGAACAGTGGTTTTCTATCCAATGAAGTGGAA
>NW_019718516.1:0-887 GCF_002891405.2 Cryptotermes secundus | reverse complement strand
GTGTTGCTAGCTTGCTAGCATTGCGTTGCTTGTTTACTTGCTTTGGGTTTCTTGCTTGCTAGCTTTGTGTTGCTATCTTGCCAGCTTTGCTTTGCTAGTTTGCCAACATTGCGTTGCTAGCTTGCTCGATTTGCGTGGCTAGCATGGTAGATTTTTGTTGCTACCTTGTTAGCTTGGCGTTTTTAGCTTGGTATCTTAGCGTTTCTAGCTAGCAAGCTTTGCGTTGTTAACTAGCAAGTTTTACGTTGCTAGCTTGCTAGATTTCTAGATATGCGTTGATAGCTTGCTAGGTTCGCGTTGCTAGCTTGATTGCTTTGCGCTGCTAGCTTGCAAGCTTTCCGTTGCTAATTTGCTCGAATGCTAGATATGCGTTGCTATATTGATAATTTTGCTTTGCTATCTTGCTAGCTTTGCGTTGCTATCTTGCTAGCAAAGCGTTGCTAGCTTGGTAGCTTTGAGTTGGTAGCTTGCTAGATTTGCGTTGCTAGCTTGCTACTTTTGCGTTGCTAGCGCGATAGCTTTGCGTTGCTAACTAGCTAGCTTTGCGTTCTTGCTTGCTAGCTTTGCTTTGCTTGCTTGCTAGCATTGCGTTGCTATCTTGNNNNTGCTTGCTTGCTTGCTAGCTTTACTTTCTTGCATGCTAGCTTTCGTTGCTATCTTCCTGGTTTTTCGTTGCTAGCTTGCCAGATGTGCGTTTCTTGCTTGCCAGCTTTACGTTGCTAGCTTGCTAGCATTGTGATGCTAGCTTGCTAGATGGGTAGATTTGCGTTGCTACCTTGCTAGCTTTGCGTTGCGCTCTTACTAACTTTGCTTTGCTATCTTGCTATATTTACCTTACAAGATTGCTTGCTTTGCGTTGTTCACTTCCTAGTTTTCGTTGCTAACCT
>NW_019718515.1:0-209 GCF_002891405.2 Cryptotermes secundus | reverse complement strand
AATCAGTATGCCTGTGGCCAGTAACATTTGGAATGAAGTATACAACCCACAGGTCACAGAAGGTGTTGAAAATGCTGTCCCCCTACATGTAGACATTCCTTGCACCTGCAGAAGGGGTTCTGATTAACCCTTAACCTTTAACGGACCAATATTTTATATATCTATAGCAAGTAGCACCCCGTGATGGCCAGATATATATATATATATAT
>NW_019718514.1:0-799 GCF_002891405.2 Cryptotermes secundus | reverse complement strand
CACGAAGATGTACCGCGTGTCGCTAGGCAACGCAAGTCAACAGCGATGACGTCACCAAATAGTAACAGCGGCTGCACCCGCTAGCGTTACATAGCAACACAGCGCCAGGCAACAAGGGTTCCTATTACGTGGCCGTTTTCCGTATGGTCCGATCGAGGCTACATGAGGCGCAGCGAAGGCTATTCACAGTCAGTTGTACGCTGACATCCGCCGAGTTATAAAGTAACAGTCGCCGAGTCAGTTGTACTGCATCAGTCAGTTAGTCCTGGAGCTACCGCCGAGTTAGCCAGCAACTAGTCAGTTGTATTCTGCCATTTGGAGTGTACTATTTGTGATACTGCAGATAGCAGTAATCGTCAGATTGTAATTTGGGTGATTGTGAGTGCGAATGTGAAATAAAATTCGCTACATCAAATACATCGATAAGTTATTTCTCGCGAGATACCCCGCGATACGCGACAATATTCATTCAAATAAACAAAATATAAATCAGAATTGACTTAAATTTCCTAATATAATGTAGAAATAGTCAATAATTTGGTCAGAATTCCATTTAATAATAAGAAATCTTTCACATATTGTCTGTAATTTGTTATATTAACATGAAATTGTCAAAGAATATTCGGAAAAATCGTCAAGAAATATGTTGATTTCGTTCATAATTTGTTTAAATTCTTTAAATTAACTTAGATTTTCAGAACATTTTTAAATTCGTTACATAATACTGTAATAATCAGAAATTTGTAGGAATTCTTTAACTTAGAGTGAAATCTTTTATAAATTCTTTGAAATTCTTTAT
>NW_019718513.1:0-1017 GCF_002891405.2 Cryptotermes secundus | reverse complement strand
GGTGTCGAACAACTTCCAGCTCCAAATACAGGCAGATGCTGGCACAGCACCTCATACTAGATCACAACGGCCACTAGAAAGGCTCAAAGGGAAGAACACAAGCAGACTAAGACAGACAGGCAGGCAGTAAATGGCCTAGAAGGAAGAACACATCTGCAGAACAACCACATGTTCCTTAAATCCCAAAATTTAACAGTTCAAAACTAAGTGTGAAAGCAGAGATCAACTAATATAACTACCACAAGAGGGACTGCAGCTCTACAACTTACCTCATAAATCACAGTACGTGGTGGCGGTGATATTTCCAGTCATTAAGACACACTTGTGCGATATAAGATGACCAGAGGTTGATCCAATTCCCCCAGATCTCTACAAAACACATCACTGAAGCTTTTGCACGTTCACACAGTGAGATCTGTCTCATTGCAAATCAGTTCATAAACGGGTCACGCAGAGCCCAACAAGTGGCAAACTCAAACCAGCACGTTTCTTAATTCTCAAAAATTAGCCTGAAGAAAAAGAATAAACCCTCTTACTTCAAAGAAATATATGATGCAGCTCCAGTAGAACATCTCAATGACAAATACATAATTAGCTTAATTATAACAGACAACAGTTCAAGTTAAACAAGTACGCCAAACCATTTCACCACCGTCACAATTTCCATTATAACTCGAGTCAACTTCATCACATTTTCTTTTATATATTACATTATTAACTGAAAAAATTCATGTCAAGTCAAACCTGTGTGTTTTCTACCTCCTCATTCCAAGGGAAGCCCCATGAATGCTAGGTAAGTACAATGCCAGCTGGAAGGTTGCAAGAGGAAATCGGGCCAGCAGGCAGGCAGGCAGAGAAATGCAGGTCTAAACATTCTGAAAANCTAGCAACAGCGTCCTAGGCTATACGCCACGTCACACTAGCAACAGCGCAAGGCTATATAAGTGGAATCCACAGCAGCTACCAGTTCAGTTTCACTTTCACTTTTTATTTGTTCCATAGATCGTTATTGACAAA
>NW_019718512.1:0-451 GCF_002891405.2 Cryptotermes secundus | reverse complement strand
CACCTCAATACAGTGCCAAGTTCAAAAATAATGGGGCCATACCTCCACTCCCCCTATTCCTTCATGGTATAGTGCTTAATTGCCCGGTCATGGTAGCCGAGCGTTCTAAGGCATGCACTGTCTTCGCTCGCTCGGAAGCCGGGATCGTGGGTTTATGTACAGGTAGAGGTCTTGCGACGAGCTGCACCCGCCCAAGGAGTCCTACCGAATGTGTAAGATCTAGAAAAACCGAAGTGAACGGAGAAGTTCGTGGAGGTAGGCCTAGGCCCACTGGGGCTGTAATGGCAAGGAAAAAAAAAATAGTGCTTAATTACATGATTAAGTACAGAGACAACAAAACCAAGAAGTTCTGGGAAGAAGTAATCGTTCCGGTCAGATAAATATTTGTTGGGCTTCGCCAGCACAGTCATTCTTGGTTCCAAGTCCCGCGGGGCGCATGATCATACTTCAG
>NW_019718511.1:0-202 GCF_002891405.2 Cryptotermes secundus | reverse complement strand
GAGATAAGTGTAGCGGCAGCTAGAGAGAGAGAGAGAGGTACGGTGCGGAAGCGGTGGAGGTACCTCCACGCCCCCCGTCACGCCGTAACCGTGGTGGCAGCGGTGGGATATACCGCCATGCCCCCCTGCCACCACGGCATAACAGTGGAGGCAGCGCGGGATCCGAACACGCACCTAGGAAGAGACAGGTGATAGGTTAAGT
>NW_019718510.1:0-208 GCF_002891405.2 Cryptotermes secundus | reverse complement strand
CTTCATTAGTCGTATCCTGACAACGGATTTATAAGAGTCTCACTGTCACTTAAAATCACACACGAAGTCTGCTTTGCGCCGCCTAATTCCCTTCTTGCCACTATTCTGCACCTGCCAATTCCGAAGACTCGACTCAGTTCAGTTCCTCTGTTCCCAAGCCCACATGCCTGACCACCGCCAAGCTTAAGCCTCTTATATTTTCTATGTC
>NW_019718509.1:0-925 GCF_002891405.2 Cryptotermes secundus | reverse complement strand
AAACTAGCAGATTGTGCTAAGACTAAATTTAGTCTATGTGCATAATAATGAACAAAAATGGCATTTGGGTACTGCTCGCAAATTTTTGCTTGTACTCCTGCATGTTGTGATGCCATAACAGCAGCACCATCACAAGTCTGTGCAATGAGTTTGGGACCAGATTCAAAATAATTTAAAATCTCAAGAGCATGATTAAACAAGGAATTGGCAGAACAGTCAGAGCTCACATCTGTAAAATGCAGAAACGNCTGTCACATATCGAAGAACTGAAGCCAACTGACACTTATTCATCACATCTGAAGTCTCATCAAGAATTAAAGAAACATAATTAGCCTTTGAAATTTCCTTTTTAATTTCCATTGTCATCAATTCAGATACAGAATGTATCAGTTCATTTTGGATGTCAGGAGAAGAACCACGGAAAGCAGTTGAAGACTCTAAATGATTGTGTAAATCAGAATCATAACGTGCCAGCATATTTAAAACCTCAATGTAATTTCCTCTATTAACAGATGCCACGCTTTCATCATGTCCCCGAAATGCTAAACCCTGAGAGCCCAGAAAACAAACTGCTGTAATTAATTGGCCTACAAATTTCCTGTTCTGTTTCACAGCTTCATTGTGTTTTTCAATTGACTGTTTGTATTGGCTGCTTAGAGAAAATTCAATCCTTCTGTTTTTACCAAACAGTGTAATTTCTTTAAGACAAGCAATGTGATTAACTGAATGCCCATGTCTTTTGCCAGATTTGTAAATGTTGTTAATGTCATTGTAACCAGCACTGTTAAACACGTGTTTTTCTTTAGAAAACAAGAGACAGAGCCAACAGAATAATTTTTTTAGTTTATCACACCCACATAACCATGGAATAGGCTCATACAAACTGGTATTGAAATGCCGTGTGCAAGATTTCACTTTTGTATGT
>NW_019718508.1:0-1801 GCF_002891405.2 Cryptotermes secundus | reverse complement strand
TATACCGGACGATGGGTGAAGTCCAAAATAAGCCAAAAGAAGTGCTAGATATGTGTTTCTAGCTTGGTAACTTTGATGTGCTAGCTTGCTAGTTTTGCGTTGTTAGTTTGCTATATTTTTGATGCTATCTTGCTACCTTTGCGTTCTAACTTCCTAGCTTTGCGTTGCTAGCTTGCTAGATTGCTAGATATGCGTTGGTAACTAGCGAGCTTTGCGTTGCAAGCTTGCCAGGTTTGCGTTGCTATCTTTCTAGATTTCCGTTGCTAGCTTGCTAGATTGCTAGATATGCGTTGGTAACTAGCGAGCTTTGCGTTGCAAGCTTGCCAGGTTTGCGTTGCTATCTTTCTAGATTTCCGTTGCTAGCTTGCTAGATTGCTAGATATGCGTTGGTAACTAGCGAGCTTTGCGTTGCAAGCTTGCCAGGTTTGCGTTGCTATCTTTCTAGATTTCCGTTGCTAGCTTGCTAGATTGCTAGATATGCGTTGGTAACTAGCGAGCTTTGCGTTGCAAGCTTGCCAGGTTTGCGTTGCTATCTTTCTAGATTTCCCTTGCTAGCTTGCTAGATATACGTTGCTAGCTTGCCAGCTTTGGTTTGCTAGCTTACCAGGTTTGCGTTGCTAGCTTGGCAGTTTCCGTCGCTAGCTTGCCAGCTTTGCGTTTTACCTATCTATCTTTCCTTTGCTAGCTTGCTAGCTTTGCGTTGATTTCTTGCTTTTTTTGCGTTTTTTGCTTTGTAGCATTGCGTTGCTAGCTTGCTAGCTTTGCCTTCTAGCTTGCATGATTTCGTTGCTAGCTGGCTATTTTTGCGTTGCTAGCTTGCTAGCTTTGCGGTGCAAGCTTGCTAGCATTCCGTTGCTAGCTTGCTAAATATGCGTTGCTAGTTTGGGAGCTTTGGGTTGCTAGCTAGCGAGTTTTGCATTGCTTGCTTGCCAGCTTTGCGTTGCTACCTTTCTAGCTACCCGTTGCAAGCTTGCTAGTTTTGCGTTGTTAGCTTGCTTGTTTTGCCTTGCTTGCTTGCTTGCTTTGAGTTTCTTGCTTTCTAGCTTTGCGTTGCTACATTGCTAGCTTGCTAGATATGCGTTGCTAGCTAGCCAGCTTAGCGTTGCTACCTTGCCAAATTTCCATTGCAAGCTTGCCATATTTGCGTTCCTATCTTTCTAGATTTGCGTGGCTTCTTTGTTACCTTGCTAGCTATCCGTTGCTAGCTTGCTGGCTTTGCGTTGCTAGCTTGCTAGATTTCCGTTGTTAGCGTTCAAGTTTTGCGTTGCTTGCTTGCTAGCTTTGCGTCACAAGCTTGCTAAATTTGCGTGGCTAGCGTGCTAGATCTCCTTTTCTAGCTTGCTAGCTTTGCGTTGAAAGCTTGCCAGCTTTGCGTTGCTATCTTGCCAGCTGTGCGTTTCTTGCTTGTCAGCTGTGCCTTGCTTGCTTGCAGGCCAGCGTTTCTAGCTTTCCAACTTTGCTTTGCTAGATTGCCTGCTTTGCGTTGCTTGCTTGCTAGCTTTGCGTTGGTAGCTTGTTAGCTTTGCGTTGCTAGCTTGCTAGCTTTTCGTTCCAAGCTTGCTATCTTTGCGTTGCTAGCTTGCTAGATTTTCATTGCTAGCTTGGTAGTTTTGCGTTGCTAACTTTCTAGTTTTGCGTTGCTAGCTTGCTAGTTTGAGTTGCTAGCTTGTTAGATGTGTGTTGCTATCTTGCTAGCTTGGCGTTGATTGCTTGCTAGCTTTGAGTTGCTAGCTTACTGGATTTCTAGATTTGCGTAGCTAACTGTCTAGCTTGGCGTTGCTAGCTTGCTAGCTTTGCGTTG
>NW_019718507.1:0-1071 GCF_002891405.2 Cryptotermes secundus | reverse complement strand
GGTTTTAGTAGGAACACATTAATCATAACTGTTTAATATTTGTAGCGGTAGGATAGTTGGTTGAGGCACTATGTTATAAGTTGGAAGGTCGTGGGTTCAAATCCTGATGAGGCCATTCATTTTTTTCGCTTGACCTAATACTTCCAGCTGCACTATGGTCCTGGGGTCTACTCAGTCTCTTAACAGAAATGAGTACCAGGAATTTTCATAGATGGTAAAGTGCGGCTGGTGCGTAAGGCTGACAACCTCACCGCCATCGATGAGCTGATTGTCTAGAAAATGTGGGAGCCTTAATGTCTCACAACTCTATGGACCTCCACGGTCTGTTACACGGATAGCTTTACTTTTTTTTTAATTACTGTATAGTGTCTTGGTATGTAATGAATGTCACTCATGAACAATGCCATCTTCTGAGGTGTGGCACTGTATAGATATTGAGTAAACCGATGTTTTGGAGGAACGTATTGCCTCCATCTTCAGGGTATAAAAATCCACAAGCGAGGAACTAGTGTGAGCAGGTGGCTTGAGAATAAGTCACTTAAGTTGTCCTGTAGCTGTCAAGTCTTCTCCGCAGCAGACCTTAGGGAAGAGAGTCATCATGGACACAAGGATCAGCCACTTGCTTTGATTATGGAGTAGAGTAGGAGATTTTAAAGTGTAAAGAATATCTGAGCATTGAATACTTTGTCAAATCCTCTATAACTGAATTGCAAGTCTCGTCGCGTCTCTAAGGATTGACCCACTTGTGTATTAGGGAGGTGTACATGACGGTCAAGACAGGACGAAGTAAGCAAGCAAGACTAATTAAGGAATTTAATATACAGCATTGCTTTATCTTTTTCAGAGATGATGGAAAGTTTATGCATCGTGAGTGCTACAGTGGTCTGACCTCAGACTTCAGAGAAAAGGAGGGCTACAAACCAAATGTTAAACTCGACTACACAGATGATGATGGACATGTACTTAATGCAAAGGAGGCTTTCAGGTTAGCACAAATAATAGCACATCTGTTTTTAAGATAGGTCACACCGTGGAGGGTAGCCTGTCCAATGGTAGTACATTCTTTAGAGC
>NW_019718506.1:0-578 GCF_002891405.2 Cryptotermes secundus | reverse complement strand
AGCACCACTTTGTCCCCCACAAATCTATAAAGAGTACCCAGGAACGGAACTCAGGCCTTCACAGTGAGAAAGTCACAACTAATACCTGATTTAAGATGTGCATTGAATACCATATAGCTGAGTGGAACCCCCACTTAATGTTCAGCTTAAAAATTATGTCAGTTTATTTTTGATTTTAATGACCCCAGGTCAACAGTCTCAGTGTTAAATGTTCTCCATTCAAGATTTTCCTCAATTTAGAATAAAAATCCATTACTCCCCAAAGAAACCTTAAGTGGGCACTTAACTGTCCTGCAGTATTTAACATATAACACATGTTACGCCCCTGCGACAGGGGTGGAATGGTTGTCTCACCGCTGTCACCAATCTGTTACGCGTGGTGACAGGGGGGCGTGGAGGTATCCCGCTCTGTCACCCGGTTTAATATGCTGCCACCATCTTGTTATGTCAAGAAAACTCGAGTAAACTTATCGATCGCTTACGTCACTGGTCCTGGCTTTAACTCGCAATTTGTCGAAGCTTCGGGAGGTGCTGAGTCGTCAGGGAAGAGGGTAACACTTGAGGGAATGCTAGGTTCA
>NW_019718505.1:0-214 GCF_002891405.2 Cryptotermes secundus | reverse complement strand
TTGTCCACTAACTTCAGTTGAGATTGTTGAAAATACATCAGTAAAGTGTATGAGAAAGAAGCCTGTAACAAGAACAAAGGATTTTTATGGGACATTTAAAATTAACTACTAAATGCTATAACACATGTAATTCAAGTGCAGTACATTATACCAAATTAAATAAAGTTACTAAATCACCTGTTATACAACATTGTCAGAAATAAATCAGAATATT
>NW_019718504.1:0-1497 GCF_002891405.2 Cryptotermes secundus | reverse complement strand
GCAAAGCTGGCAAGCTAGCAACGCAAAGCTAGGAAGCTAACAACGCAATGCTAGCAAGCTTTCAAGGCAAAGTTAGCAAGGTAGATTCGCAAAGATAGCAATCTAGAACGCAAATCTAGCTTGCTAGCAACGCAAACGTAGAAAGCTAGGAACGCAAAGCTATAAAGCTAGCAACTCCAAACTAGCAAGCTAGCATCGCAAAGCTAGCAAGCTAGCAACGCAAAGCTATCAAGCTAGCAAAGCATATCTAGCAATCTAGCAGGCTAGCAACGAAACGGTAGCTAACTAGCAACGCAAAGCTAGCAAGCTAGCAACAACAAGCTAACAAGGTAGCAAAGCAATCCTATCAAGCTGGCAACGAGAACCTAGCAAGCTAGCAACGCAAGGCTATCATGCTAGCTAAGCAAAACTAGCAAGCTTGCAACGAAAAGATAGCAAGCTAGCAACGGAAAGCTAGCATGGTAGGATCGCAAAATTAGCAAGCTATCCACTAAATCTAGCAAGCTAGCAACGCAAAGCTAGCAAGCTAGAACGCAAAGCTAGCAAGCTAGAACGCAAAGCTAGCAAGCTAGAACGCAAAGCTAGCAAGCTAGAACGCAAAGCTAGCAAGCTAGAACGCAAAGCTAGCAAGCTAGAACGCAAAGCTAGCAAGCTAGAACGCAAAGCTAGCAAGCTAGAACGCAAAGCTAGCAAGCTAGAACGCAAAGCTAGCAAGCTAGAACGCAAAGCTAGCAAGCTAGCAACGCAAATCAAGCAAGCTAGCAACGCAAAGCTAAAAAGCATTCATCGCAAAGCTACCAAGTTTGCAACGCAAATCTAGCAAGCTAGCAACGCAAAGCTAGCAAGCTAGCTAGGCAAAAATAGCAAGCTAGCAACGCAAAGCTAGCAAGCTAGAACGCAAAGCTAGCAAGCTAGCAACGGAAAGTTAGCAAGATAGCAACGCAAATCTAGCAAGCTGGAAACGTAAAGCTAGCAAGTTAGCAACGCATAGTTACGAAGCTAGCAACGGGAAGCTACCAAGCTAGCAATGAAAACTAGCAAGCTAGCAACGCAAAGCAAGCAAGCTAGCAACGCAAAGCTAACAAGCTAGCATCGAAAATCTAGCAAGATAGCAACACATAGCTAGAAAGTATGCAACGCAAATCTAGCAATATAACAAGCTAGAATCTCAAAGCTACAACCTATCAACGCCAAGCTAGCATGGCAGCAACACAAATCTAGCTAGCTAGAAGCGCAAATCTAGCAAGATAGCAACGAATATCTATCACTCTAGCAAGCTAGCAACCCAAAGCTAGCAAGCTAGCATCGCCAATCAAGCAAGGTAGAAACGCAAAGCTAGCAAGCTAGCAACTCATATCTAGCAAGATAGCAATCTACCAAAGGAAAGCTAGCAAGCTAGCAAAGCATAGCTGGCAAGCAAGCAACGCAAACGTAGCAAGCTAGCAACGAATTTTGGAAAGCTAAAAACGCAAAGCTAGCAAGCTATGAACGCAAGTC
>NW_019718503.1:0-431 GCF_002891405.2 Cryptotermes secundus | reverse complement strand
TTTCTTCTAATAGATGTGCCTCCAACTCTTGGCAGGCTATCGTCTCTTCCTGCCAGGCATCCATATTGGCTTGCAACCTCTTTTCTCGCATGGCGGCCGTCCTTTCGTGGATGGCTCTTGTTTCTGCATCCAACTTTCCTCTCCAGGCGTCTAATTTTGCCTCCATTTTTCTTGGTAGGATCTCATGTTGGCGTCCAGTTTTGCCTCCGTTTTTTCTTGGCTAGCTCTGATTTCCTTGAGAAGCACTTCCATCATTTGTTGCATCTCCATTTTGTAGCAGTAAAATTCTCTGAGGCGTATTTAAGCTCGCAAAAGTTCTGACACCAAATTGTCACGTGTCTTGAGATCGAATCTCGTCGGTCACTTGTGGAAGTTCTAATCCCATCGGTCACGTGAGTAAGTTCTAATCCCGTCGGTCACGTGTGTAAGTT
>NW_019718502.1:338-1171 GCF_002891405.2 Cryptotermes secundus | reverse complement strand
GAAAGTTAGCAACGCAAGGCAACCAAGATAGCAACGCAAAGCAAGTAACCTAGCAACGCAAAGCAAGCAAGCGAACAACGCAAAGCTAGCAAGCTAGCACCGCAAATCTAGAAAGCTAGCAACGCAAAGCAAGCAAGCTAGCAAAGGAAGGCAAGCAATTTAGCAACGCAAAGCTAGCAATCTAGCCACGCATATCTAGCAAGCTAGGAACGCAATGCTGGCAAGATAGCAACGCAAAGTTGGCAAGATAGGAACGCTAAGCTGGTTAGCGAGCAACGCATATCTAGCAAGCTAGCTTGCCAGAAACGCGAAGATATCTATCTAGCAACGAAAAGCTTGCAAGCTAGCAATGCCAAGCTAGCAAGGTAGGAACGCAAACCTAGCAATTTTGCAAGCTAGCAACTTAAAGATTGCAAGCTAGCAACGTCAAGCTAGCAAGCTAGGAAAGCAAAGCTGGCAAGCTAGCAACCCATAGATGGAAATCTAACAACGCAAAGCTGAGATTCTACAAATGTAAAGCAGGCAAGCTAGCAACGCAAAGCTGGCAAGCTTGGAAATGAAAGCTACATTGCTAGCAACGCATACCTAACAAGATAGCAAGCTAGCAACGGAAAGCTAGCAAGGTAGCAACGCAAAGCTCGCAAACTAGCAACGCAAAGCAAGCAAGCTAGCAATGCATATCTAGCAAGCTAGGAAGCTTGCAACGAAAGCAAGCAAGCTAGTCAACTGAAAGATAGGAAGCGAGAAACGCAAAAATAGCAAGCTATCTTCGCAAAATTAGCAAGCTAGCAACGCAAACCTGGCAAGCTAGCAACGCAAAGCTAGCAAGATAG
>NW_019718502.1:0-199 GCF_002891405.2 Cryptotermes secundus | reverse complement strand
AACGCAAAGCTTGCAAGATAGCAACGCAAAGCTAGCATGCAAGCACACAAAGATAGCAAGCTAAAAAGGCAAATCTAGCAAGATAACAACTCAAAATTTTAAGCTAGCAAAGCAAAGCTATCAAGCAAGCAAAGAAAAGCTACCAAATTAAGAACGCCAAGCTAGCAAGCTGGCAACGCAAAGCTAGCAAGCTAGCAAC
>NW_019718501.1:0-360 GCF_002891405.2 Cryptotermes secundus | reverse complement strand
TTCAAATCTATCATAAGAGTATCCTTCCAGCTGTACACAGGTCTCGCAAGTGGTCTTTTCTTTCAGATTTCCTGTACAAATCTTTGCATGAACTTCTCGTTCTCGCATGTGTGCACAATATACAGAACTGTCATAGTCTGTACAAACATGTACAAACAACTCAAACAATGGATAATAAAAATTAACACAAACTTGTCATAAAATGTTGTTTCTTTGGCCATGAGAATTGACAGATGACAACAATAAAACACTCTACCACCTTAACTGCTGATATGATTCTCTTAAGCACAAAACACTGTACCCAATTCATGACTGTCATTATACTTTCAACATAAAAATATATATATTTGCCTGCAGGTT
>NW_019718500.1:0-955 GCF_002891405.2 Cryptotermes secundus | reverse complement strand
CGCGCACCAGCAGCGGACATTTAAATAAACTCCGGCCAGCTCAAGGTTACCACTATTTCGAAGTCCGGCATTTAAAGGTTAAAATATAAATACTAATGACCTACCTTACTGCCTGCTACACAGTCGCTTTGTAGCAGGCGGTTATTGTTCAACTTTTGAAGAAGTTCCCAGTTGCTAAAACAGCACAGTTCAGTGGCATCGTTAAGAAAACCTTTCATTTCCTTTGTCCTAAGCCAAATGAATGCAGTTCACATCTCTAATCATTCTGTGTTGAATTCTATTGTAAAAAATTTTCTGTTTATTTATTCATGTGAGAACTTACACATTTAATGTGCAGAAACTTAAAAATTTGTTCCCTGGTGTGTCATGAGATAGCGGAACAAGGTATTTTTAACCCATATATAGGGAAGCCCTGTTTGAAGGTATTGTGTTGTTCTTGTAGCCTGGAAAGTGTTTGGAATTTATTTCTCCAGTGTCTGAGTCTGCATATTTTTCACTCTGTGCATGGTATCAGTTGCAGCTTGAGGGGGGGACAAGGAAGATTGTCCCAATGCTTAAATGAAAATCTTGAAATATCCCGTTATTTAATTTTGTTGATTCTTATTTTTTTGTCACGATCATGTGTGACAAGTATATGGAGCAGATTCCTCAGGAGCTAATATTCTCTGAGCTATTCAAGAAATTGTCCACCTTTTGTAGAACCTGGGGTTGATAGCAGTGCCCCCATAATGATGAATCCCATAGCATCAGTTCACATATCCATTTTAACATTGCCTTGCCATTTACACTAAAATCTCCGAAGAGGTCTCTTCCTTTCAGGTTTCTCCATTTAAGTTCATATCTCTGTGGTCTAGTAGTCAAGAGTTCCTGGCTACAGATCCAGAGGTCCCGGGTTCGATTCCCTGCACTACAAGCTTTTTTGAGAAGCAGTGGGTCTGGAACAGCGTCCACTCAG
>NW_019718499.1:0-369 GCF_002891405.2 Cryptotermes secundus | reverse complement strand
CTTGCTAGCTTTGTGTTGCTAGCTTGGTAGCTTTGCGTTGCAAGCAATCCAGCTATGCGTTGCTAGCTTGCCAGGTTTGCGTTGCTAGTTTGCCACCTGTGGGTTTGTAGCTTGCCTGCTTTGTATTGCTATCTTGCCAATTTGCGTTGCTAGCTTGCCCGCTTTGGGTTGCTTGCTTGCTAGATTTGCGTGGATAGCTTGCTCGCTTAGCGTTGTTACCTTGCTAGTTTTCCGTTGCAAGCTTGCTAGCTTTACGTTTCTAGCTTGCTAGCTTTGCGTTTCTGGCATGCTACCTATTCGTTCCTAGCCTCCTAGCTTTGCGTCTGCTAGATTGCTAGCTTTGAGTTGCTAGCTGGGTAGCTATGCTTT
>NW_019718498.1:0-390 GCF_002891405.2 Cryptotermes secundus | reverse complement strand
CGTTATCTTGGTAGTTTTGCGTTGTTAGCTTGCTAGATTTGCATTTAAGATTTCTAGCTTTGCGTTGCTAGGTTGCTATTTTTGCGTTGCTAGCTTGTTAGCCTTGCGTTGTTAGCTTGGTTGCATTGCGTTGCTAGCTTGCTAGTTTTACGTTGCTAGCTTGGTAGCTTTGCGTTGTTTGATTGGTATCTTTGCGTTGCCAGCTTGCTAGCTTTGCGTTCCCGCTTGCTTGCTGTGCGTTGCTAGCTTGCTATCTTTGCGTTGCTAGCTTGCTAACTTTGCGTTGCTAGCTTGCTAGATTCCCGTTGCTTGCTTGCTAGGTACGCGTTGCAAGCTTGCCACATCTGCGTTGTCATCTTGCCACCTTTGCGTTGCTAGCTTTAAAGATTT
>NW_019718497.1:0-612 GCF_002891405.2 Cryptotermes secundus | reverse complement strand
TATCTTGTTAGCTTTGCGTTGCTAGGTTGCAAGCATTGCGGTGCGATCTAGCTTGCTAGATTTTTGTTGCTAGCTTGCTATCTTTGTATCGCTATCTTGCTAATTTTGCGTTGCTAGCTTGCTAACTTTCCGTTACTTGCTTGCTAGCATACTAGATATGGGTTGCTAGCTTGCCAGCTTTGCGTTGCTATCTTGCCAATTTTGCGTTGCTACATTGCCAGCTTTGAGTTACTAGCTTGTTATTTTCCGTTGCTAGCTTGTTAGCTTTCTAGTTATGCGTTGCTAGCTTGCTAGCTTTGCGTTGCTAGCTTGATACTTTTGCGTTGCTAGCTTCCTAGGTTTGCTTTGCTAGCTTGCCAGCTTTGCGTTTCCAGCTTGCTAGCTTCGAATTGCTAGCTTGATAGCTTTCCTTTGCTTGCTTGCTTACCTGATAGCGTTGCGTTGCTGTCTTGCTGGCTTTGCGTTGTTAACTTGCTAGCTTTGCGTTGCTAGCTTGCTCGCTTTGCGTTGCTAGCTTGCTAGATTTGCGTTGCTGAGCTTGCTAGGTTACTAGATTTTCGTTGCTAGCTTGATAGATTTGCGTAGCTATCTTGCTGTCTTTGCGTTGTTAGC
>NW_019718496.1:0-2137 GCF_002891405.2 Cryptotermes secundus | reverse complement strand
ACCGTCAGTTGTAACTGAAACTTGACTTGACTTGACTTGACTTGTCCCCATCGGCACTCGAACCCCGATCCCGTGGTGGTCCAGTCCGTAGCCAGCCTGTGTTCCGTCTGAGCGGGGGGGGATATATCAGAAGAGTAATTTCTTAAACTAGAACTGTAAAAGTAAAAGTAAAGCTATCCCTGTAATAGGCCGTGAAGGCCCATAGGGTTGTGAGACGTTGAGGCTCCCACATTATCTACACAATCGGCTCAAGGATGTCTGTAAGGTTGTCAGGCTTACGCGCCGGTCGCGCTTTACTCCCCAGGAAAATTATTTAATTAATTCCTGGTACTCGTCTCTGTTAGAGGCTGAGTGAACCCCAGGGCCATAGTGCGACCGGAAGGATTAGGTAAATTGGAAAAAATCCAATGACCTCATCGGGACTTGAACCCGCAACCTTCCAGCTTGTAGCATAGTGCCTCAACCAACTACGCTACCGCGTGCCCACACATTCTCACCCCCGCAAGTAGGTTAAGGCGAATGAAATGTCGAGCCCATATCCTCATATCCTGGCCACTTCAACCCCGGTGAAAGAACCCCGCCCGAGTTTTGGAGCCGGTAGCCTAGCTACTCTATCAACAGAGCTGTCGTGGCGCCTCTTTAGAGATGCAAGTGTTCCCACTGAGATAAGCTAACGCGCCGGAAAGGAGCCGAAGTCAGCCATAACGGAAAACCCTTGCTGTTGTGTCCCAGGCCCTGTTCTTGGAATGGTTGCCACAGGACCGTTGGTGAAGTCATCGAACACACGCTCAAACCCAGGTACCGCATGCTTTATGCGATATATTAGGCACGCTTCTAGGTAAAAGTTACGAACAAATAAATGCTGGTATTTCGAGCCATATCGTGGAATTTGCACACGTTTACTCCTTGTTAGTTATTAGCAGTCTCTCGTGCAACTTCCTTTTTTGAAACATTTTAATTTTAAACATTAAAATCTCTTGAACATCACTGATGTATGCATGCTACATGTTTCGACCGACGTCGGTCATTTAAAGGTAAAGTTGTCTCTGTGTTTAACTAGTTAAAGCACTGCGCCATGAAGGCGTATGGGGGAGTGGATGTATACATTTCTTGACTTCGGCACTAGCTGGAGGTGAGTTTTAAGCTTCACACCACGGCCGCTTTACCCCCGGGGACAGAGCTGGGTGGACCCCAGAGCCGATCTGGTCGACGTGGAAGAGGGAAAATCTTGACCCTACTGGAGCTCGAATACCGCCCCCTCGGTCTAGCCCGTAGCTAGTCGCTATGCCGACTGCTGGTCATTTACCCACCCTCCCCCCCAAAAAAAGAGAAAACTGAACTAACGGGCGGAATCGCAGCGTCATCAGCAATTTTCGAGATACCTGAAGATGACGAATGTTGGTCGAAACATGTACTGTTAGTTCCTCGGAACTCTAGCCGTGGAAGAGGGGTCACACAATTTCTCGCGGGGCTGGGGGAGCAGTCTAATCAGCTAACGTCAGCGTGGGTACTATCAGTTTGGAATGTAGCGTCTTGGAGTGTGGTCAGGTGTATAGTACGTTGTGTTGCTTGTTAGTTGGTACCAGTCATAGAGATTGTATTACGTCACTATCATGCACACCGACAATTCATAGTGAGGTCTGGGAAGTAATAACTAATGTTTTCCGCTCGGGGAGTAGCTGTGAACGTCACGACAGCAAGCGTACAGCTTCGCGTTTACCTTTCCGCGCGGCTAAGGTTACGAGGCACTAACTATAGTATGCATACACCAGTGATGTTGAAAGAGATTTTAATGTTGAAAACAATTGAAGGTTTTAAAAAGCAAGTTTCATGTGAAACGGCTACTAACAGGAATAAATAAGTGATGCGCAACATGTTGCTAGGATACAATATTAGCATACACATTTATTATATTGTACCGGGGACTTCGGTAGCTCAGTCGTTATAGCGACCGGCTATAGCCTGGAAGGCCGACAGTCAGGATTCGATTGCTAGCAAAAGATATTTCTCTTCCCTGCAGTGTGGAGACTGGTTTTGTGTCTGTCCTAGTCAACTGTCGAGTGGTTTCCGACAGCTCTTGACCCGGTCCGAGAGCTCCGCTGCCTACTCACCTCCAGCTGTCGAGGTAAAGAAACCG
>NW_019718495.1:0-3337 GCF_002891405.2 Cryptotermes secundus | reverse complement strand
CGTTGCTAGCTTGCTAGAATTGCGTTGCGCGCTTGCTAGATTGCTAGATCTTCGTTGCTAGCTTGCTAGCGTTGCGTTGCTATCTTACTAAATTTGCGTTTCTATCTTGCTAACTTTTGCGTTGCTAGCTTGCTAGCTTTGCATTGCTAGCTTGTAGCTAGGCGTTTCTAGCTTGCTAGCTTTGCGTTGCTAGCTTGCAAGTTTCCTTTGCTAGCTTGCCAACTTTGCTTTGCTAGCTTGCTAAATTTGCGTGGTTAGCTTGCTAGCTATTCGTTGCTACCTTGCTAGCTTGGCGTTGTTAGCTTGCTAGAATTGCGTTGCTAGCTAGCTAGCTTTGCGTTGCTAGCTTGCAAGCTTCCTTTGCTAGCTTGCCAACTTTGCTTAGCTAGCTTGCTAAATTTGCGTGGTTAGCTTGCTAGCTATTCGTTGCTACCTTGCTAGCTTGGCGTTGTTAGCTTGCTAGAATTGCGTTGCTAGCTAGCTAGCTTTGCGTTGCTAGCTTGCTAGATTGCTAGATATGAGTTGCTAGATATAAATTTTTGCGTTTGAAATCTTGCTAGATTTGCGTTGCAAGCTTGCTAGCTTTTCGTTGCTAGCTTGCTAGCTTTGCGTTGCTAGCTAGCTAGCTTTGCGTTCCTAGCTTGTTAGATTTCCGTTGTTAGCATGCTAGTTTGCGTTTCTAGCTTGCTAGCTTTGCGTTGCTATCTTGCTAGTTTTGCGTTGCTAGCTTGCTAGCTCTGAGTTGCTATCTTGCTAGGTTGAGTTCCTAGCTTCCAAGCTTTGCGTTGCTAGCTTGCTAGATGGATAGATTTGCGTTGCTAACTTGCTAGCTTTTCATTATTATCTTGCTAGCTTTGCGCTGCAAACTTCCTAGCTTTGCGTCCCTAGCTTGCTAGCTTTGCGTTGCTAGCATGCTAGTTTTGCGTTGCTAGATTGCTAGCTTGCTAGCTTTTTGTTGCTATCTTGCTAGGGTTGCGTTCTAGCTTACTAGGTTTGCTTTCAAGCTTGCTAGCTTTGCAATGCTATCTTGCTATATTTGCTTTCCTAGCTTGCTTGATTTGCGTTGCTAGCTGGCTAGCTATGCTTTGCTAGCTTGCTAGCTTTGCGTTGCTTGTTGCTTTGCGTATCTTGCTTGCTAGCTTTCGTTGTTAGATTGCTAGCCTGGCGTTGGTAGCTTCCTTGCTTTGCGTTGCTAGTTTGCTAGATTGTTAGAATTGCGTTGCTAGCTTGCTAGATTTGCGTTGCTAACTTGTTAGCTTTGCGTTGCTAGCTTGCTATCTTTGCGTTGCTAGCTTGCTAGCATTTCGTTGCTAGCTTGCTTTCATTACGATGTTAGCTTGCTAGATTTGCTTTGCTACCTTGCTTGCTTGGCGTTGCTAGCTTCCTAGCTTCGCATTGCTAGCTTGCTAATTTGTTAGAATTGCGTTACTAGATTTTGGCTTTGCGTACTTATCTTGTTAGCTTTGCGTTGCAATCTTGATAGAATTGCGTTGCTAGTTTGCTAGCTTTGCGTTGCTATCGTACTAGCTATGCGTTGCTAGCTTGCAAGCTTTGCGTTGATTGCTTGCTAGCATTGCGTTGCTAGCTTGATAGCTTTGCGTTGCTAGCTTGCCAGGTTTGCGTTGTTTGCTTGCCAGCTTTTCTTTGCCTGCTTGCTGGATTTTCGTGGCTAGCTGGCTAGCTTTGCGTTGCTACTTTGTTAGCTTTCCGTTTCAAGCTTCCTAGCTTAGAGTTGCTTGCTTGATAGCTTTGCTTCTCTTGCTTGCTAGATTTCGTTGCTAGCTTCCTAGCTTTGTGTTGCTAGACTGCGAGTTTTGCGTTGATAACTTCCTAGCTTTCCGTTCTTAGCTTTCAATGTGCTACATATGCGTTGATAGCTTGCCAGCTTTGCGTTGCATGCATGCCAGCTTTTCGTTGCTAGATAGCCAGATTTGCATTTCTAGCTTCCTAGCTTGCGTTTCAAGCTTGCTAGGTTTGAGTTGCTAACTTGCCAGTTTTCCGTTGCTAGCTTGCCATCTTTCCGTTGCTAGCTTGCCAGTTTTGCGTTGCTAGCTTGCAACCTATCATTTCTATCTTGCTAGCTAGCTAAATGTACGTTGCTAGCATTCTAGCTTTGCGTTGCTACCTTACAGACTTTGCGTTGCTAGCTTCCTAGCTTTGCGTTCTAGCTTGCTAAATTTATAGAAATGTGTTGCTAATTTGTTAGCTTTGCGTTACTTTCTTGCTAGATTATCGTGGATAACTTGCTAGCTTTGCGTTACTACCTTGCTACTTTCCGTTGCAAGCTTGCTAGCTTTGAGTTGCTAGCTTGCTATATTTGCGTTGCTTTCTTGCTTGCTTTGCGTCTTTTGCTTGCGAGCGTTCGTTGCAATCTTCTTAGTTTTGGTTGCTAGATTGCTAATTTTGTGTTGCTAGCTTGGTAGCTTTGCGTTGCTTTCTTGCTACAATTGCGTTTCTAGCTTTTTAGCTTTGCGTTGCTAGCTTGGTATCTTTGCGTTGCTAGCTTGATAGCTTTGCGTTGCTAACTTGCCATGTTTGCTTTATTTGCTTGCCAGCTTTGCTTTGCTTGCTTGCTAGATTTACGTGTCAAGCTTGCTATCTTTGCTTTGCTAGATTTCTAGCTTTGCGGTGCCAACTTGCTAGCCTTTCTATGCTAGCTTGCTAGCTTTGCGTTGCTTGCTTTGCGTTTCTTGCTTGCTAGCTTTCGTTGCTAGCTTGCTAGCTTGGCGTTGCTAGCTTCATAGCTTTGCGTTGTTAGCTTGCTAGATTGTCAGAATTGCGTTGCTAGCTTGCTAGATTTGCGTTGCTATCTTACTATCTTTGCGTTGCCAACTTGCTATCTTGCTAGATAGGTGTTGCTAGCTTGCCATCTTTGCGTTGCAAGCTAGCCAGCTTTGCGTTTCTATCTTCCAAGCTTCGCGTTGTTACCTTGCTATATATGCGTTGCTAGCTTGCCAGGTTTGATTTTCTATCTAGCCAACTATGCTTTGCTATCTTCCTAGATTGCTAGATTTGCGTTGCTAGCTTGCTAACGTTTCGTGGCTATCTTGCAGCTTTGCTTTGCTGGACTGCTAACATTTTGTTGCTAGCTTGGTAGCTATGCGTTGCTAGCTTTGCTAGAATTGCGTTTCTAGTTTGCTAGCTTAGCGTTGCTACCTTGTTAGCTTGGCCTTGTAGCTTGCTAGATTTTCGTTGCTAGCTGGCTAGATTGGTAGATTTTCGTTGCTAGCTTGCTAGATTTGCGTTGCCATATTTCCAGGTTTGCGTTGCTAGATTGCTAGCTTTTGTGTTGCTAGCTTGTTAGCTTTTCGATGCTAGCTTTCTAGCTTAGCGTTCC
>NW_019718494.1:0-1062 GCF_002891405.2 Cryptotermes secundus | reverse complement strand
AGGGTAGTAGGTATAAAAATGCCGGTCAGCAGGGTGATTTAAATAATTAAATTGCCGGTCCACAAAGTGTTAATATATGCATACAATGTTAAATTACAATGAATACAAAATCTAATAATTTTAACAACTAAAGCGGTTAAAATATTTGTAAATTACAATTGGTATGTTTAAACAGATTTTGTTAATTTGTTTAAACCAAACTGGTTCATGTCCCTTTCATTTCCTCTCTTTGAAGGAAGTCGAGCATCTACTACCTTGTGGTTCCGTTGTTTCGTTAAAAAATGAACAAAATCTTTTTAAACATATTAATTGTAATTTATAAATATTTTAAAGTGTTAGTACATGCTGCTGTAGTTGTTTTCATTGTATTATGATAACACTGTATGTATATTGTGATATGTCTAACTGTTGCTGGGCAACGGAAGGTGGAATAAGTTGCCACGAAGACAGACCCTTGATAAATGGTCAGTTGCCAAGTTATGCAACAGTAAGGAAAGCGGTGTTTGTCCGTGCTGAGCCGAGGCGTGCTGATTGCTACTCAGCGTTGCCCAGCAAACGACTTTGTAAACACAGTGTCATGCAACAGGGGAGCCCGTGCAGTGACTGTTGCTAGGAAATCGGTAAACACGACATCATGCAACAGTGAAAGCTATCACATAACTGTTTTCTGTGTTGTCAGTGCGGAAGCTACATAACCGGAGTACTCGTCAGTTTCAATCTAGCAGCTGACGAGTCGAGTGGTATCGAGTGAATGACAGTGACTCCAGCAGGAGAAGTGATATTGCAGATGGCAGTAGTTGTAAAATTGCAAACTGTGTAAATGTAAGAGCGAATGTGCAATGAATTCACTATATCCAAAACAGCGTGAAGTTATTTCTTGCGTGCATACCCAACATGTGACAATATATTAATATTCACAAAACATATTGTAATAGTAGTTTATAATTGTATTGATATCCTTCTGAAGATGGTCTATAAGACTGAAACATGCGAAGGATAAAAGATTAAAAGGGGGATAAAAAACATTTTATCAGTCATACTGGACGGTGTTAATTAACCTTT
>NW_019718493.1:644-1467 GCF_002891405.2 Cryptotermes secundus | reverse complement strand
CGCCTCATCACTGAATAAAATGACGCTTAACATTTCGGGATGAGCATCTATCCAGAGGTAGAAATCCATACGCTGAGCATGGTCGCCTGGTTTCAGATTTTGTACGCTTTGATCATGGTAAGGATACAGGTCTTCATCATGTAAAGTTCGCCACACCTGCATCCGTGATACGCCGATGCGAGAGGCCATTCTACGAGTGGACAGACGCGGACTTCTATCAATCATGCCAAGAATGTTCTCTCGTGTGTTTCTCATTTGTACATCCTCCCTTTCCGACTGCACAGAAACACTCGGAAGAGAACCAGTCTCACGCAATCTCTGGTGAATTCGTGTAAATACACGTCAAGATGGAATCCTTCGATCTGGAAAACGCCTTTGGTACTCTTCAACAGCAGCACGTGCATTGCCACCGCAAAATCCATACACGAAATGCATATCACAATATTCAACGTGTGAAAACACAAAAGGCATTTCAGCAACTCATCACACAACTAATTTACCACCCATTCACGGCCCCGCCGCAACGTAATCTGTAGGCTCTGTAGCAGCTTACGGTTGTGTGACTCACAGCACTCAAAGACAAACAGATAAGGGTCTCAGCTGAGAGCTACTACAGTGCGTGGACCTGCCAGAAGACCACACTTTTCTCGGGCCATTATCTTCGTAACCGATCAACTTTGGACATAGGTGTTTTGGGTTATATTGGCATACTTTAACATAAGGACATAGGGTGTCCCAGGAGGAGTGGACCAAATTTCGGGATGGTGTTCCTTATGTTAAAGTATGCCGATATAACCCAAAACACCTATGTCCAAAGTTGAAC
>NW_019718493.1:0-596 GCF_002891405.2 Cryptotermes secundus | reverse complement strand
CACACTTGTTGATTACAAAATACATATTAAAACTGGCAGGAATATGTGGATTCTGTAACGTTAATAATGTACGTAAGATCAAACTAACTTGTGTGTGACATGAAGCCATAAAATTGAAGTACAAAATACTCGCTCGCCATGTCATAATTGTCCTTAGGGTTTCCAAGCACTATACATGACACATGAATGGCAAGCGCTGACATAACATGACACTGCGCATTATGGTATAAGCCAACTACATAAATACAGCACACTCAAGGACAAACTTAGATAAGACCTGCCAGCTGACAGGTACAGTGCGTGGACTTGCCAGAAGACCACACTATTCTCAGGCCATTATCTCCGTAACCGTTCAACTTTGGACATAGGTGTCTTGGGTTATATTGGCATACTTTAACATAAGGAACACCCTCCCGAAGTTTGGTCCATTCCTCCTGGGACACCCTGTATATATACAGTGTCCCAGGAGGAATGTGCACTTCCTGCTGTTGAAGAAAACCATAGGCGCTTTCCCAATCAAAGAATTCCATCTCGAAGTGTATTTATCTCATACCACTCGATTCTACGCAAACATACCCACATATACAGATACTCCC
>NW_019718492.1:0-320 GCF_002891405.2 Cryptotermes secundus | reverse complement strand
TGCAACACACAGCTGGCATGATAACAACGCAAACAGGCAAGCTAATAACGGAAAGCTGGCAAGCTAGAAACGAATATCTAGCAAGCTAACAACGGAAAGTTAGCAAGCTAGCAACGCAAAGATGTCAAGCTAGCAACACAAAGATAGCATGATAGCAAATCAAACCTAGGAAGCTAACAAGGCAAAACTAGCCAACTTGCAACGCAAAACTACCAAGCTAAGAACGCCAAGGTAGCAACCTAGCATGGCAAATATAGGAAGCTAGAAACGCAAATCTTGCAAGATAGCAACCAAAACTATGAAGCTAGCAACGCATATCT
>NW_019718491.1:0-512 GCF_002891405.2 Cryptotermes secundus | reverse complement strand
AAACTAGCAAGATTGCAACGCAAAGCTTGCAAGATTGCAAAGGAAAATCTAGCAAGCTAGAAACGCAAATCTTGGAAGCTACCAACGCAAAGCTAGCAAGCTAGAAACGCAAAGCTGGCAAGCTAGCAACGAAAAGGTGGGAAGGTATCAACGCACATCTGGCAAGCTTGCAACACACAGCTGGCAAGATAGCAACGCAAAGCTTGCAAGATTGCAAAGGAAAATCTAGCAAGCTAGAAACGCAAAGCTGGCAAGCTAGCAACGAAAAGGTGGGAAGGTATCAACGCACATCTGGCAAGCTTGCAACACACAGCTGGCAAGATAGCAACGCAAAGCTGTCAAGCCAGCAACACAAAGATAGCATGTTAGCAAAGCAAACCTAGCAAGCTAACAAAGCAAAACTAGCAAGCTTGCAACGCAAAACTACCAAGCTAAGAACGCCAAGCAAGCAAGCTAGCATCGAAAACCTAGCAAGCTAGAAACGCAAAGCATGCAAGATAGCAACACAAAGC
>NW_019718490.1:0-413 GCF_002891405.2 Cryptotermes secundus | reverse complement strand
TGACATACGCCTACCTCAGCAGCTAACTCCCGCACAGCCCATCGACATCGTGCAGAATGTGGAGCACGTTTTGTGACATACGCCTACCTCAGCAGCTAACTCCCGCGTAGCCCATCTACGATCGACATTCAGCAAAGAAGAATCTGAATTGTGTGGTTGTCAACATGGGGTCATCCTGAAGGACGGCTCTCCTGAATGGCATCCCTCCCTTCATGGAACAATTTCACTCATCGTGCCACTGTGCGATATGGCAAAGCAGCATCACCACATGCTTCTCGCAGTCCCCGATAGCAGTTTTGTGCACTACGACCTCGTGCAACTTCAGTTTTTATCCAGGATCGCCGTTTGTTTCGTAAACATGTTGTTAGGGTTTTGAGGTTTTCACGGCGATGACAATGAAGAAAGTTGTCTTC
>NW_019718489.1:0-703 GCF_002891405.2 Cryptotermes secundus | reverse complement strand
GCCAAGTATCGTCAAGTCACGCCAATTCAAATGAAATCAGGTCAAATCACGCGTAATCACGAGAAATCAGGCAAAGTCACGCCAAGTCACGTCATGTCACGTTACCATACCTCACCTAACCGCACCTCACCTCACCTAATTTAAGAGAAGGGACGTGTACCGCTCAGATACTGATTGATGCGCACATGTATACTGCTCAGAACTAACCTACCCTAACCTAACATAACCTATCATAACCTAACCTAACTTAACTGAACTTTGCCTAGCCTCGCCTCGCCTCGCCTCGCCTGTTCTCACCTTGCCTCAGGTCAAGTTAGATCAGACCACGTAAATTCACGCTTTGTAACGTCAGATCACTCCAAGTCACGCATTATTACGTCAAGTCACGCCAATTTAAGCCAGGTCACGTCAAGTCACGCCATATCGCGCGTAATGATGTCATGTCATGCCAAGGAACTTTAACTCACGTCAATTCATGTCAAATCAGGTCAACTCACGCCATTTCAAATCAAATCCGGTCAAGTTACGCGTAGTCACGACAAGTCACGCGAAGTCACGTCATGTCACTTCACGTCACCTAACCTCACCACACCGCAATTCACGTCACCTCACCTAATATAAGAGAAGGGACATGTACCGCTCACTGATTGATGCGAAAATATCTACTGCGCAAAACTAACATGCCCTAACGTAACCTAACTTA
>NW_019718488.1:0-480 GCF_002891405.2 Cryptotermes secundus | reverse complement strand
ATTTTGTTTTCATAAATGAGGTTCTAGTGTGTGAGTTGTGATCCTGTAACCATATTCAGTGCAAAAAAAGAAAATACTACTAGGTGATTGCATTTGACCAGTTCTATGCAGGAAATAATGCCACTGCCTAAAATTAAAATAGGTTTGTTTTAAATATATATGAGGGATGAAATAATAGGAAGGTGGAAAAAATGCATAATGAGGAGTTTCATAACTTGTTCTCCTTGCCAAATATAATTAGAATGATCAAGTGCAAGTAACTGTAAGAGTCTCACTGAATTACAGACTCCAAATATCACTGTGACTACAGCACACACAAAGTTTTCTCTGTCTTCACTACTCATTTCCTGGTAATGGATTTTAACACAGTAACTGTAACAGTCTCACTGAATTACACACTCCAAATATCACTGTGACTACAGCACACACAAAGTTTTCACTGTCTTCACTAGATATTTCCTGGTAACGGATTTTAACACT
>NW_019718487.1:390-513 GCF_002891405.2 Cryptotermes secundus | reverse complement strand
AGCCAGCAACGCATAGTTAGCAATCTAGCAATGTAGCAACACAGATCTATCAAGCTTCCAACGCAAAGCTAGAAAGAAACAACGCAAAGCTAGCAAGGTAGCAACGCAAAGCTAGCATGCTAG
>NW_019718487.1:0-233 GCF_002891405.2 Cryptotermes secundus | reverse complement strand
CAAAAGCAACGCAAGCAAGGTAGCAACGCAAAGCGAGCAAGCGAGCAACGCAAGGAGAGCAAGCTAGCAACGCAAAGCTTGCAAGCTACTAAAGCAAAGCTAGCAAGCAAGCAACGCAAAGCTGGAAAGCTAGCAACGCACAGCTGGAAAGCTAGCAACGCACAGCTAGCAAGGTAGCAAAGCACACCTGGCAAGATAGTAACGGAAAGCTAGCAAGCTAGCAACCCTAAACT
>NW_019718486.1:0-529 GCF_002891405.2 Cryptotermes secundus | reverse complement strand
TCTTCTCGGAAATATACAAGTTAGCTGTGGATTTAAATTCAACTGGAAAATGTATTCACAGAGATGGCCTCTGAAAATATTCAGGATTTCTTCAGTGATGCTGTCGACATATTTAAATTCATGGCCATAACATTACTTTATTAACGAAATGTTTAGAACCACTTAAAATGTATTCTTTCCTGTCAATTTTCAGTTAGTGATGCAGTGCCCACAAATTCTTTTTTAATTTCAACAATACCATGCCTAAATATGCATGAATCGCATCTCCATTTATTATAACAATCTTATAAAATTTACTGTTTCTCCTAAAGAATCCCATTCTATGTTTTATTTATATCTGCTATAAAAAGGAATTACGTTCTTTGGAATCAGTTTGCCTGTAGCAATATAATTTCTGTATGTATATTGTTACGTGTATTAGTGACTTCAGACGCGGGTTTGGTTCGGTGAGTGTATTTATTGGATCTTGGAACCATGATAACACTTTAATGTAACTACACCACGTAATATAAACACTTCACTTCTGACT
>NW_019718485.1:0-687 GCF_002891405.2 Cryptotermes secundus | reverse complement strand
TGTGTGCTTTCCAGCTCTGCGTTGCTAGCTTGCCAGCTTTCCCTTACTAGCTTGCCAGCTTTGCCTTCCTAGCTTGCTCGCTTTCCGTTGCTAGCTTGTTAGCTTGCTAAATAAGCGTATCTAGCTTGCTAGCTTTGCGTTTCTAGCTTGCTATCTTTGCATAGCTAGATTGATAACTTTTCGTTTCTAGCTTGCGAGCTTTGCGTTGCTAGCTTGGTAGACATGCGTTCTTAATTTGCTAGCTTTTCGTTGCCAGCTTGATAGGTTTGCAAAGCCACCTTGCTAGCTTGGCGTTGCTATCTTTGTTAGCTTTGCGTTTCTAGCTAACTAGTGTTGCGTTGCTTGCTAGCTTTCCGATGCTAGATAGCTAGCTTTGCGTTACTAGCTTGCTAGCTTCCTAGATATGCGTTGTTAGCTTGCCAGCTTTGCGTTGCTAGCTTGACAGCTTTTCGTTGCTAGCTTGCCAGCTTTTCGTTGCTAGCTTGTCAGTTTGCGGTGCAAGCTGGTCAGCTTTGCTTTGCTAGCTTGCTGGATTAGCGTATCAATTTGCTAGCTTTGCGTTGCTTCCTTGCTAGCTTTCCGTTGCTAGCTTGCTAGATTTGCGTAGCTAACTTGTTACCTTTGCTTTTCTTTCTTGCTTGTTTTGCGTTTGTTTCTTGCTAGCTTTGCGTTGCTAGTTTGCTAGCT
>NW_019718484.1:333-410 GCF_002891405.2 Cryptotermes secundus | reverse complement strand
TGTTTGCTAGCTTTGCGTTGGCAGCTTGCTAGCTTTGCGTTTTTAGCTTGCTTGTTTTTCGTTGCTAGTTTGCTAGC
>NW_019718484.1:0-194 GCF_002891405.2 Cryptotermes secundus | reverse complement strand
TAGATTACTAGATTTTAGTTGCTAGCTTGCCAGCTTTGCGTTTATAGATGGATACTTTGTTAGATATGCGTTGTTAACTTGCTAGCATTGCGTTGCTTGCTTGCCAGTTTTGCGTTGCTAGCTTCCCATGTTTGCGTTGCTATCTGGCTTGTTTGCCTTTCTAGATTGCCAACTTTGAATTTTAGCTTTCCAGC
>NW_019718483.1:0-457 GCF_002891405.2 Cryptotermes secundus | reverse complement strand
CACATGCATCAAAACCCAAAATTTATTACCTGAAAAGTAAGTCTACTCGTAAAAGCAGAGAACAACCAANTATTAAGCACTCTCCTGCTGTACAACTTACCCCACATTCATGGTATGATTTGGCAGTCCCATTTCCACTCTCATTAAGACACACTTGTGCTATGCAACTTCAACAGTACTAGATCCATTCTCATCATATCTCTACAACACGACACATCACTGAAACTTTTACATGTTCATTTCCAGATCTGTTTCATTGCAACTCAGTTCATAACATGATGTCGCAAAGCACCCACAGCAGCAAACTCCTTACAGGTTTTCTAATTATCCAAAATTTTACCTGAAGAAAAAAATCAGCCTCTCACTTCCTAGAAATATACGATGAAGCCCCACTAGGACATCATAATTACATATACCTAATTATCTTAATTATAACAGAGAACAGTTAAAGTTAAAT
>NW_019718482.1:0-735 GCF_002891405.2 Cryptotermes secundus | reverse complement strand
ACGCGACAAGAGAAGACGGTGTTTTCCATGACGTCCGGCCCGAGGTTATAACGAGAGTCTGTTTGTACTACTTGCATCAGTCTATAAGTCCCCAGGCCACACCTGGAATGATGCTGATATCACTGAGCTCTTAAGCTTTAGACATAAGTCAATACTGGCAGGAGATCTGAATGCTAAACATCCATTTTGGAATAGTGGTGTTTCCAACCCATCAGGCGTGAAACTGCTGAATTTACTGCATATAAATGAGTTTGAAATATCAGCACCACAATGTCCCACTCATTGCTCTCCTATGGGAAATGGTGACGTACTCGATATTGTTGTGCACAAGAATGTCCGGCTGTCAGAAGTCATTGTCTATGATATTCTGGACTCAGATCACCTACCAATTGTTTTCCATTTACTAGGTCATGTTAGAACTAGGAATCTTTCGGAGCCAGTTGACAAATTCACAGGTTGGAAGTGGTTTCAAAGCTTGGCCTCTGAATTAATTTCACCTAGAATCCAAATTAACTCGGGGGAAGAAGCCGATAAAGCGGCCTGCCACTTTACTGCCTCCATAGCTTCGGCGTACAGGCTATCAACAAGCAAAATTACACTGTCGGACCCTAATAAGGACATGCCTGGTCTGGAAAGTTTACTAAAACATAAGGAAACTGTGGCAAGTAACTCGGGATCCAGCATGTAAAATGGCACTCAATTGGGTCGCCAAAACCGTCAGACGAATGACCCGTA
>NW_019718481.1:0-515 GCF_002891405.2 Cryptotermes secundus | reverse complement strand
GTACCGATCTGCTTTGCAATTGGGCGATCAGTCAACCAATGGATGCGACTCCCATGTAGGAAAACAATAAGCAAATCACTATATGAAATGTACTACTGTAATTCCGTTTTGTTCTATAAATACATATCATGAGGTCTGGTTGTAGCATCCAAGGCCATCGGTGAGCACTGAAGTTCCTAGCTGTGTTTTGTCATGACCATTGAAGGACCTATATACTTCAAACCAAATGNAGTTAAGTTTTATGAGATTTGGAATTTGGCACTGAAAATGGATGTTTGTGCTTTTCGCGATTCTGAGGTAAATGAGAATTGAGAAAATCACAAACCCGTAGGTTCATTATCGTGTTGACAAGAGCCCTCCACTGGTCCCTCTCCTGAGCCAGATCAATCTGATCAGTACCATCCCAATCTATCTCTCTAAGATCCATTTCAGTATTGTCCAACCACCTATGCCTTGGTCTTTCCAGTGGTTTCTTTCCTTTTGGCTTTCCCACAAATTTCCTATACGCATTCCTC
>NW_019718480.1:0-825 GCF_002891405.2 Cryptotermes secundus | reverse complement strand
TAGCCCCAACCCAGACAAAATGCACCCTTCAAATTCCCTCTTCTTCTTAAAACCTATCTAAACTAAATTTGCAGACCNAGACTATGTGAAGTCTTGATCAAGTACCTGAGCCATATGACGACTAAGCCTGGGAGGTGTAATTTGTTGCAGTATAAGTTCCATGTACAGACAGATAGGCCCATTATAGGCTACTCTAGACCGATACCTTTCGCGGTCCGTCCGGCCGTCCGGGAGCAAATTAGTCAGATGCTAGAAGATGAAATTCTGGAGCCTAGCAATTCACCTATTTTGAACCCTCTGACAGTGGTTAGCAAGGAAGGAGGAAAAATTCGAATCTGCGTTTGATGCCTGTAAGGTGAACCAATTTACGGTCCCCGATCATGAGAGAGCGCCACCACTGCAAGAACTATTACAGAGATTTGAGTGAGCCCAGTACTTTACTTCCCTAGATCTCAGTTCTGCTTACCTACAAATCGAACTTGATAAGGACTCTAGGAAATACACAGCCTTCCTATTTGATTCGACTGTGTGCCAGTTTAAAAGGGTACCCTATGGATTTAGAAATTCTCTACAGGCGTTTATACGCGCTATTAAATTAGCCCTGGGTGGAGACCACCTTGAAATTGTTGTGGTTTACATCGATGACATTCTGATACATATTTAACGTAATCCCAAACGAAGGAAACAGCCTAATCTTAAAATATATATATATACTAATTTTAACTCGAGATTAAGAAAATTTACAAATTGCTAGGGTCAACTAGATGTGGTAAAGAATACGTAGGGAAGCGAAAGGAATGAGGGTTACGAACTAGCAACTGTTAC
>NW_019718479.1:0-482 GCF_002891405.2 Cryptotermes secundus | reverse complement strand
AATATATCATTCAACATAAACAAGAAACGAACACATCACTATATAGGTCCTATACTAAACTATAAAATACCATTACAAGACTGTCAGCTGTAACAACTCGTGCAATCCTGTCAACAATGTGATTCTCTAAGCAGTTTAATAAATGGAAAGAAGATAATTCCCGGATCCCCTATACTACACGCTACCACACCTCAGCCTGTAAGATTAGATGGCAAGAATGCAATCCTTTGTCTATCACACCGAAATATACATCTAACTTAGAAATAACTTGCCATCATTCTTCATCCTATAACACATACTCTACACATTTCACACTGTCATTTAACACGATTGCCAGCATAACACCAACGACAACATGTGCTTCACTTATCATACCACCTTGTTATAAGAAAGAATTCTTGATATAAACAATATATGTACATAAAGGGGGAACTTTAGAATCCACTGTGGCTGAATGGAAATCTTAACGTTCTTGAATACAC
>NW_019718478.1:0-442 GCF_002891405.2 Cryptotermes secundus | reverse complement strand
GATGAAACTGATTTAAGAGTTATGACAAAAATGACGGGTTTTTCACGTAGTCAGGAATTACGTGTTATTTAGTGTGGCGAAGTTTTGAGATTGTTGATTTTTGTGCCTGAGAGGGCACTAGGATTGCGCTGGGCCTGGAGCTATATAAAATCGCAAAGGGCTCGCTGTGTGTACTCCATCAAGCAAATTACTCATTCTTATACCTTTTAGATTAATTGATATAATCCAGACGGTGGTGTCCGTCTAAGCCAGTCATTCATTCGTTCATCTGCTTCCTGATGCTGTCACAAACTCAGAATACCTAGAATGATCGGTAAATAATGAATGAGAAATAATTTGAAAGGAAGTGGTCATCGCCTGATTTGAACTGCTATCCCGAAATTTTCCTGAAGCGTCTTAAGGAGCGCACGACTAACCTCAGTCAGCAAAGTCAGCCAAAGAT
>NW_019718477.1:0-1824 GCF_002891405.2 Cryptotermes secundus | reverse complement strand
CAATATATTTTTATATTATTGAAAATCCAGCTGGATTGTTATGATATATTGTACTCTGCTGAAATAATTGTACTGCCCAACGCCTATGCCAGCTAACCCTCTCGGTTCCTCCCTTGAGATCCCCTTCCACTTTGGGGAGGCATTGGAACACCACGAGACAAACAGTCGATTGTGAGCTCCGGTTGTCTTCGAAGCGGCTCAACAATTGGTAGCAGAGCGAGGTGGTCTTCGAAGAGGAGGAAGTGCGGCTCACAATTGGTAGCAGAGCGTGGTTGGTCTTCGAAGAGGAGGAAGTGCGGCTCAGTAGTCTACACGTTTACAGTAGGGGAGCTAGGTATCACTGTATCACACGCTCCCAATTACACAATCGCACACACGTCCGAAACTTCTTACCGCGGCGGCTGCTATATTCCAACTATAGTCCGCTGACTAAAGAACTGTTGATAACAAACTCTCGTAGGCTTGCTCGGAACTATCTTCGGCGATGGCCACGTTATAACTCGGCGGCTGTACAACTGAAGTCGCCGACTGCTACAGTAGAACTCGCTGGTATCCACATTAAAACTCTCTGGTACCAGTTGTACAGCTCAATTATATAGCCGCNGCTCGGCTATCTTCGGCTCCGCTCGGCTCTCTTCGGCTCCGCTCGTGACGTCACCGCGCATAGCTGCCAGGATGCGGGGTGATTACTCGCCTATTACGCGAGCGTTACGTTACCGCTGAGGGGTGGGAGGGGAGGGCTGACTCACCCGCCGCGTCACTGCTGGTGGGGGGTGGTTCTCCTTAGCGCAAAATGTCACACTGCTCCCTCTTTAAGGCTGTTCGTCCCGAATAGCCTAGCGGTGCATCCCCGTTCCCTTTCCGTCCCGTAGCTGTGCGTTCAGTGTCTCCTGTTGTTTCGGCTACTCTTCTTGAAGCGACTATTCTTCGTCCGTTGCATCCGCTCCCTTCTTAAGATCGACTCATCTCGAGCGGTTTCCTTTCAGCTCGCCGGAGATACAGTTGTGTCCCATTCATCCATCGCTTTCTCACATGGCCCATTCACTCTTAATGGGGAGGCCGGTTCTTCTATTTTACCGGCTCCTCTTCGGTGCCCTGCTTCTTTTTTCGTTTCGGAGGGGGTCGACCCCTCCTCAGTGTCCAATCCTTGCCGTGTCGTAGGCAGACAGAAAATCCGGCTACTCGCTTGGCGATCTGCAGTCTTGCAGTTTTTCTCAAGTCTGCTTCCTTCACATATCGCGGCTGTCCGCCGCCTAGGTCCTTCACTTCATTCCTGCGTTGTAGTTGCTGTCTCAGGCCTCGGTTCCTGATGCAAGTGTTGCGTTCCGGGCCTTTACACATTCTCTTCCCGAACGTCCTCTTCTTGGTGATTTCCGGTGCGACCTTATTCTTGATTTGTCCCATACGCCTGTGTCCCACACAGCGTGTAATCATTATTCCGTTGCCGGTCACTTCTTTCCGCTGGCATCCGAAGGTTCCCAGGGAAACTTCCTTCTTGAAGGCAATTCTTCAACGACGTGCCACTGTCGCGCGACGGGATGTCTTCCTGCAGGGGGCAGCCAACTTCATCCGGGGTCCACAGTTTTCCCGTGTCGAATTCTCTATATTTCGTCGATGTCGGTCCCTGCGCCTTTTCTTCTTCGGTTCTCCGACCGGTATTACTTCGGCGTCTTGTATGGGTACCTCTAGTAGTTCTGCCGCCTCAGGTTTCCTGTGCACTGAAGGCGGCTTTTCTTCTTCTGGACGTTCCTACATTCCTTGGCAGGCCATCGTCACTCTGACCGGTATCACTGTGGGTATCTCCTCTTGTTGTGCCGCCGCAGG
>NW_019718476.1:0-1370 GCF_002891405.2 Cryptotermes secundus | reverse complement strand
TAACGCCCATAATAATTGATGGTTTTGCTGTAGATTTTTAGATTCTTCCCTGGCCTTTTTTCACAAGAACTGTTTATAATGAGAAACGTGTTTAAAAGCGCCAAGTCATCGTTGCATATGCCTGTCTTGCAGTAAATATCCTGTGGCTCTAGCGAGCAATTTATTCGTTCTACATTTATGAAAGCCGTGTTTTTTGCTATGAAATTATAAACAGCAGAGACGTGATATCTGCTGTGTTTATAATATCATATTGCCCTGAGCTGGCCACACTAACACACTCAATTGGAATTCTTAGAAAAGAATGACCAGAAATTTATTCACTCATGATCCATTGATTTCGCAAGGTATATAGCACCCAGTTCTTAGAAAAACGTCACGAATTAAGGCAGAACACTGTGGTCACCCCCTGAGATGATACGGATGTGTGTGGGGGAGGGAAAAGAACTCATTCCTTCATGTATTATCGCTCCAGGTGACGCCATTTTATCGTACTGTCCTTGGTGGTCGTTTCGAGATATGACCATAAATATTTTTTTGAGCCAGCTAGGCTCTGCTTTCGTGCACTAAATACCAGCCAGTACTTAGAAGAACTTCATGAATTCTGTGGTCACCCCTACTACATCTACAGCCGCCAAAATGGATGGAATTTCAAAGGCATAGCAACATCCCCTTCTTATGATAACTCGTAACGTTGAATTTACTGCAGCTGACCTGACTAGCTTTACTGCTCACGGAAGGACATTTCCTTGAACTATACCCCTAACGGGAAAGAGGGCTAGGCCGCACAGAAGCTGTGTGGTTAAAAATAAAGAGCAAAAGAAAAGATACGCATTATTGGTTTGGTGAATGTGAGCCAGCGCTGTGTTTAAACTAATGCTTCAAGGCGTCACCTGCTTGCATTGCCGAGATACCGGGTGCTCATATTATAAGGCAAGGTTATAAAACCATATTTTAAGATCATTTTAGTGAAAGTTTCATCCTTCAAGGCGTTCCATTCACTGCTCAAATACTAAACAACCTGCTTCCATGGCCGAGATACAGGGCGCCCATATTATAAGGTAAGGTTATAAAACCACCATTTAAGATCATTTTAGTGAAAGTTTCATGTTCCTATCTCATAGAATTTAAGAACAATGATGAATAAATCATTTTCGAGCAAAATTTAAATGGCCGGCTGAATATATTACCGCCGGAGACGCAGCCGCGGAATTTAAATGACTGCGTCAAAGGGCTAGATTTGCGTTGCTAACTTGCTAGCATTGGGTGCCTAACTTGATAGCTTTGCGTTGCTAACTTGCTAGCTTTGCGTTGCTATTTTGCTAGTTTTGAGTTGCTAGCTTGCTAGCTTTGCGTTGATAGCTTGCTACTTT
>NW_019718475.1:0-725 GCF_002891405.2 Cryptotermes secundus | reverse complement strand
AAACATATCCAGGTATTTAAATGACTACATCAAATTCGAAACTGTATTACATGCAGCGTAACTGTGTTATCACCACGATAAAGGAACATTTTCTCCATGGAGCAGAGTAAATCTTGTNGAAGCTGATAGCCTCTAAACTGGTCTACAATTTCCCCACATTTTACAGAACCCAGAGATTCATTACCATGTTCATAGCAGCCTGCCAGTGGACTCTACCTGAACCAGAAGAGTCCATAAAATACTTTCACACCCTTTTCTTTAAGATCGATTGTATCACGATCAAGGAAACAGCGGCTCCGGACTAGGAAACCTTGGTTAACCGCCGTGGGGATCAGTTGCGCTGACCACGTGACACCCTCTATCGGCAAAATTTGGCAGTAACTTTGCCGACAAGCGGCGGTCGCTCGGTCGGTAAAGTTCGCTTGCGCACTACAGGCCACGGAGTTTCTTGTTCATATCATTATATTCCCATCTACAACCAGGTCTCACAAGTCCTCCCTTGCATTCAGGTTTTCCAATTAACATTTTGTATACATTTCTCATCTGCCATATTTGTGCTATATGTTCTACACTTCTTATACTTTTTGATTTGATACACCTAATAATTTATGCAGAATAAACTGATTTTCGAGCCGAGATTCGAACGCGAGGCCTGTCAAATACGAAGTAGGAGAGATAAAAATTCGTCTATGACGTTCAGTATTTGTGTGCTATCCTACGTATAA
>NW_019718474.1:349-1300 GCF_002891405.2 Cryptotermes secundus | reverse complement strand
CATATCTAGCAAGCTAGCAATGGAAAGCTACCAAGCTAGCAACGCAAAGTTATTAAGGTAGGAACGCAAAACTAACAAGATTGAATCGCAAAACTAGCAAGCTAGCAACTCTAAGCAAGCAAGCTAGCAACGCATAGCTAACAAGCAAGCAAGGCAAAGCTAACAAAATAGCAACACTTAGCTAGCAAGATAGCAACGCAAAGCTAGAAAGCTAGCAACGAAAAGATAGCAAGATAGATACGCAAAGCTAGCAAGATAGCAACGCAAATCATGCTACCTAGCAAGCTAACAACACAAAGTTAGCAAGCTATCAATGACAATCTGGCATGGTAGCAACACAAAGCTAACAAGCTAGCTACGCAAAGCTAGCAAGCAAGAAACGCAAAGCAAACAAACAACACTAAGCTAGCAACCTAGCAACGTAAAGCTAGCAAGCTAGAAAAACAAAGCTAGCAAGCTAGCAATGCAAACCTGGCAAGCTAGCAACGCAAAGCTAGCAAGATAGCAACGCAAAGCTAGCAAGCTAGCAACACATATCTAGCAATCTAGCAACGCAATGCTAACTAGCTAGCAACGCATAGATAACCAGCTAGCAAAGCCAAGCTAGCAATGTAGCAACGCAAACCTATTAATTTGGCAACGAAAAGCTAGCAAGCTAGCAACGCAAAGCTAGCAAGCTAGCAACGCAAAGATAGCAAACTAGACACGCAAATCTATCACGCTAGCAACGCAAAGCTAACATGCAAAAAAGCAATGCAAGCAAGCAAGCAAACAAAGCTAGAAAGCTAGCAACGCAAGCCTAGCATGGTAGCAACGAAAAGATAGCAAGCTCGCAACGGAAAGCTAACAAGTTAGCAACGCAAAGCTAGCAAGCTAGCCACTCAAATCTAGCAAGCTAGGAACTCAAAGCTGTCAAGTTTGCAACGAAAATTTGGCATGATAGCAACGCTA
>NW_019718474.1:0-168 GCF_002891405.2 Cryptotermes secundus | reverse complement strand
CTTGCAAACTAGCAACGCAAAAGCTAGCAAGCTAGCAATGCAAATCTAGCAAGATAGTAAGCGAGCAACGAAAAGCAAGCAAGCTAGCAAACTCAAAGCTAGCAAGCTAGAAACGCAAAGTTGGCAAGCTAGAAACGCAAAGATAGCAAGCTATCAACGCACAACTAG
>NW_019718473.1:0-493 GCF_002891405.2 Cryptotermes secundus | reverse complement strand
AGTCTGACTCTTGCAACTATCACCATCTCATATGATGACATGGAAGGGGATGACATAACACAGGACATGAAAGGAGTCCCAAAATCTGCTGCAGATGGCAAAGATACCCTGCAGTCTGTATGAATATAACACAGAAATCTTCCTTGCTTCATGTCAAGTGATATTTAATAGCTGGATGGACATTACTCTCTGTTATTTTACGTAAATGAAAAAAAAAAAGTAAAGGTATCCCTGTACCAGGCCGTGAAGGCCCATTGGGTTGTGAGATGTTGAGTGTCCCACATTATCTAGACAATTGGCTCAAAGATGGCGGTAAGGTTGTCAGCCTTACGCACTGGCTGCGCTTTACTCCCCAGGAAAATTATTTAATTAATTTCTGGTACTCATTTCTGTTAGAGGCTGAGTCAACCCCAGGGCCCTAGTGTTGTTGGAAGGATTATGTCAAATGAAAAAATCCAGTGACCTCACTGGGACTTGAACCTGCAACCTTCTG
>NW_019718472.1:0-217 GCF_002891405.2 Cryptotermes secundus | reverse complement strand
CGTGGAAGCATGCTGTGATTTGAAAGAAGAGTCCCAAAATGATCAAAACTTTTTTTTTTCAAAAATTATCACCGGTGACGAAACCTGGTGCTATGCTTACAATCCTGAATCAAAGCAACAATCAAGCCAGTGGAAGACTTCAAGTTTGCCTGGCCCCAAGAAAGCTCGTCACGTGAAATCAAACATGAAAACAATGCTGATTTGTTTTTTCGATGTG
>NW_019718471.1:0-465 GCF_002891405.2 Cryptotermes secundus | reverse complement strand
GGGACTGGTACATCACAAGCAACATTCTACAATCTACAGTTGCCTCGAGATACTTCAGGAAAAAGAATCTTTCAGAATCTAGTCAACAGCGCAGTAGAGTTGTTTCATGTTCACAGAGATAGATATCAGACAGACAAGCGGTATTTCTGCAAATTCGTCATTTGCCTAACAGTGCATATACAGCTCACCTCAGGTTCAGCCTTTATTTCTGGAAATGTTATTGGGACAGGATCCTTTTCCTCTTCTACATCTGAGACTGCCTCAGCTTTTACATTCATGGCCTGATCTGCGTCATGAGGTGTTGGGTATGTCTCACGATAAGGACCCACTAAAACATTCTCCGAATTTGTACAGTTCTGTAAAAACCATCACATCCTTCTCTGAAATGGATGCACAATGCCACACATTAAACAGCACATGCTCTCCTTGCTATGGCTCTTTCTCATCACATTTAACTCACAAGAG
>NW_019718470.1:0-382 GCF_002891405.2 Cryptotermes secundus | reverse complement strand
GCTACGAAGCTAGCATTGCAATGTTAGCATACTAGAAACGCAAAGGTAGCAAGCTTGCACCGCAAAGATAGCAGGAAAAAATGCATAGAAGCTAGAAAGCAAGCAAGCTACCAATGCTAGCAAGCTTGCAAAGCAAAACTAGCAAGCTAGCAACGCATATCAAGCATGCCAGCAACCAACGCAAAGCTAGCATGGTAGCAATGTAAATCTAGCAAGATATCAACCCAAATCTAGCAAGGTCTCAAGCTAGCAACGCAAATGTAGCAAGCTAGCAAAGCAACGCAAACAAGCTAGCAATGCAAATCTAGCAAGCTAGTAACGCAAAGCTAGTAACCTGGCAAACGAAAGCTAACAAGCAAGCAACGTAAAGCTTGCAAGGGAG
>NW_019718469.1:275-473 GCF_002891405.2 Cryptotermes secundus | reverse complement strand
AAAAAAAATCATAGGGCGTTGGATCAGGTGAGTGCGCTGCCCATGGGATGTCACCTCAAAGTGAGATGAGCCGCCCAGGAAACTTTGCCCTCAAAACTGTCATCGAAGCTTGGGCTGTGTGGGCTGTGGCACCATCCTGTTGGAACCAGACATTTCCTAGATGCATTTCTTCAAGAGCTGGTTCGAAAAAGTTTTTAA
>NW_019718469.1:0-205 GCF_002891405.2 Cryptotermes secundus | reverse complement strand
CTCCAACTCTCAACAACGCACACCATACTGTCACCTTATCACTGTGAAGTGGCCTCTCATGGAGCTCTCTGGGATTGTTACCACTCCAATAGCGCATATTCTGCTTGTTGACATATCTGGATAGGTGAAAACGTGCATCACTAAAGAAAACAAGTGCGTAAGGGGGTAAAGTTTCCAATAAAGTTTCGCACTCCATTATTCAGTT
>NW_019718468.1:0-1368 GCF_002891405.2 Cryptotermes secundus | reverse complement strand
GGTGCGTCGTTCGGAATCGCGACGCTGCCACCACTGTAATGCCCTGGCCGCGTAGGGGGAATGGAGGTATCCCACCAGCTGCCGCCACTGTAATGCCGTGGCGCAGTGGGGCGTGGAGTCAGCCTCCTCTCCTACCACTGTAACTCCGCAAGTAGGGGGGGCGTGGAGTTATCCCTCCTCGCCTCCACTGGTTATGTCGTAAACTGGTACCCCTGGTAACGTCGTGCCGTCGGGGGTGTGCAGGACCCCTCCTTGCCTCCACTGGTTATGCTGTAAGGCGTTAACGCAATCATCCTAGCTTACCCTTAGCTAGGATTCTCCTATATCGGAGTTTCCTTCTGTCATACAAGCTGCCACCATCTATTTTCTGTTCTTTCAATTGTGGGGACTACTCTTTGGCAGGTAGTCATACCCCTTCTTGACCACTCCTCCCTTAGTTTACAGGTAGCGTCTAAAGACTTATTAATACACTTTATCATTCTATCTTAAAAGGGCGTTGCTGTCGAGGCTACCATACTCTGCCTGTGTGGCAGGAGCCTATCCCTGTCTATTTGTATCGTCGGCTTCGGCTGCCACTGCGGCCTGTGTCAGTGCGGCCTTTGCTCGTCATGATTACTCGGGATCTGATGTGGGAAGTGGATTATAAATATGAATTACACTCCCGGTACATCCTATCCTATCTATTCTAGCTGTCTATTTACATTAATATATATATACAATTTACACTATTCACATATTACAAAGAATGTCCTTCAGTCTTGACTACATAAATTCTTACTACGCTTTCGGTTTCTTCAAGTTCTCCCCTTTCAGGGGTGGAGGCCTTGAGCCTCTCGCTCTCTCTCTCTGACTCATCTAACTCGGACACGCAAGTCCCTCTCGTGAACATATATATTTTTCCTGTACATTTCTGATTACACATGAGATATGATTACCTATCTATCGTACGGTTTCTTCTACATCATCTACCCTTAGTTATGTTTATATCTCCAATTCCCATATACTATTTTTCCTACAACACACTACCCTAACCTTGATATATATATATATTATAAATCACTGATTGTCTGCCTAAGGTCCTAGGCCTTTACATTAATCTATTATCCTAACCTCGGGGCTCACTGGGTACACGGGAAATTGCACTTTCAAACACAGTTATCACCAATACTATTAAACAAAGATATTATCACTCGGCAAGGGTAATATGCGTAAACAAGACTTACTTGACATAGAAGAGTGCAGGCCTTTCCGGCGCTTGTTAAACCCATATTGAGTAGCGCCTCCGGCTGACAACTGAATATTCTGTTAGAACATGACACCAAGTCCCCCGAAATTCCGTAATTTATGGTTTTATTTCGCTGATTCAGC
>NW_019718467.1:0-191 GCF_002891405.2 Cryptotermes secundus | reverse complement strand
CTTGCCAAAATAGTCTTACGTCTAAAGCTTAAGAGCTTTGCGATGTCAGCATCACTCCAGGCCCTGCCTGGGGATTTATAAACAGCTGTAAGCAGTACTTCACTGTTACCAACTGGTATGCAGACTCCTGTCGCTTCTACTGAAACAGAGAAGTGTTAAACACAAAGTTGCATAGCAGAGGTCACGGTGCC
>NW_019718466.1:0-314 GCF_002891405.2 Cryptotermes secundus | reverse complement strand
TAAGTGGAGCACAACGTAGGATCAAGGAGGATGGCAACAGCGTGGGGCAAAAAGGAAAAGTGGTCCCAAGGAAGTGAGCGGTGAGAGAGTGACGACCAACGTAAAGGGCCTAAAGGAGGTGAGCGGTTACAACAAGTGTCGACCAACAGCAGGGCTCAACGTCTGAGCCAAGGCAGGACTCAGCAGACAGGAACGAACTACACACCCAAGACCCCTACGGCAACAACTACAAGGTACAATCCGCACTTCGCTGGAGAAAGGTCAAGGACGACGGAGCCGGAAGCCACCAGTTGAGCTACTACAATACAGCCTAT
>NW_019718465.1:0-560 GCF_002891405.2 Cryptotermes secundus | reverse complement strand
TCATGACCTGACATTATTGGCCAAGTCTCTGTGTCTTTCGAGTTTTTGTATACCTACAGAAGACTCTTCATCATCTGCATGTGGATTAAACACAGGACTTTTATAACCACATGTAAGATTTGTAACCACTGTCCCGTGCGATTGATAAATGTCGTTTTTAATGTTTCAGTCAAAATGACCATCTTCAGAAGGATATTATCAACACGTATGGAAACTACTGTTACGTCACAGATATATGTGTTATATCACTTAACTAATATTAAGATGTGCAGTGATTTGTTAAAACATCTAAAATTATTACAAAAGTGTAAGGACAAGAAACCACATTGGTTCCAGTTTAAAACAAATACTGAACATTATTTTGTAAACAGACTAACTGTAATAACAAGAAACAGTAGTTTCCATACGTGTTTATAATATCCTTCTGAAGATGGTCGTTTTGACCAAAACATGTAAAGTATAAAAAATTAAAAACGACTTTTATCAATCACACTTGACAGTGGTTAACACCCTTGTATACATTTACTAGTGCAACGGACCAGGATGAACCAAGTTACTTT
>NW_019718464.1:532-1064 GCF_002891405.2 Cryptotermes secundus | reverse complement strand
ATATTTCAAGAAATGTCCAGACAACGACAGGTTTGACTGCCGATTATATTTTCCCTGATACAGACTGNACTAAACTTTGCTGAGATGCTGACCAAAAAACGCTGAGAAATTCTTTCCGAAAGGATTCATAATCACTAAGCTGATGACTTACGGTCTCTGCCCACTGGCGACTTAAACTTCCAGCTAGCGAACGGTATGCAACCGCCAGCTGACAAGATTTTGATATGCCCTTAAGTTTCATGAACTCGTCTAGCTGCTTAAGGTGGTAAACTGGGTTAACGTCTGAACTTTCGTCAAACAATGGGAGAGGAAAATCTGAGTTGCTCAGATAACTATTAGCAGATGAGTGCCCCTCAGTTACAGTCACATTGTTTACATTCACTCCATTTCTTTCACAAACTTTACAAGAACTGGACATGCATCCACATGATGTGTCCACACTGATCTGTTCAACACTGTTAGCGTTATCAACCCTTCCAGCAGACGTAGGAGAAAGTGGAACTGGGTTGCCAGCTTCGCGTGATTCTGCGGA
>NW_019718464.1:0-286 GCF_002891405.2 Cryptotermes secundus | reverse complement strand
CTCAGACCTATTCACTATCACCCTGCTTGTCAGCTCGTCTAAGATCGAGTTTGTTTGTGAACTCTGCTGCTCCAACCGATCTTCTAGCCCTGTACTAACTACTTGTATGTTTTTCTTGACGGCTACTAGCTCGGCTTCCGTGTCTTTCTGTACCTGACTGATTAAGTGTGTGCATTTCCTGACTTCCGAATGCAGCCTCTCCGAAAATTCCTTGTTAAGTTTTGATTTTCTAATTCCAATGTTTTTATTAGTTTTTCTGTTTCTGACTTTATATCTGCGCGAACAC
>NW_019718463.1:0-440 GCF_002891405.2 Cryptotermes secundus | reverse complement strand
GATGACTGAGGTAGTGAACATACTGTCATGTGTTGGGTGTATGTCACGCTACAAATAACTTCACGCCGTCTTGGATCTAGCGAATTTATTCACACTCACTCTCACACTTACACAATTTACAATCTCACAATTACTGCCATCGGTAGTATCACAGTTACTTATCCTGTAGTCACTGCCATGCACTTGATACAACTGACTTCGGCGGCTGCTACATTTTAACTGACTAACTTACTCTCTCTGTAGTAACTCACTCAATACTCACTACTCACTCTAGTAACTCACTCACTAATCACTCATAACTGGCTCAATCCTTACTACTCACTGAACAGTGTTCGCTGCTCCTTATTTAGGCTCAGCACAGACAACATAGAGAACACCTTGCTGCACAGCAACATATATCAGGTATTGTTGTCAGCTGTTTCTACCTACGCATTGCCTAG
>NW_019718462.1:235-443 GCF_002891405.2 Cryptotermes secundus | reverse complement strand
TGCAGCTCATCTTGACACCAAGGCTCCTGAGTTTCTTTTTTCTTTCCCTTTTCTTTTTTGGTGCAACTGAACTCTTGCGGTCATAGTCCATATGTAACATCCTCTATGATGAGGGGATGGATTTTGTCTTACGAATAGGCTTCGCCTTTGTCTAGTGTACATATCACACATATAGCACACATATGCACTACATACAGTCCTCTGATCA
>NW_019718462.1:0-137 GCF_002891405.2 Cryptotermes secundus | reverse complement strand
TCTGTTTTCGCCTTGCTCTATGCTGGAAACATGTTCATTCTCATGACATGGTACCACTTCCACTTGTTGCCTGCGGAATTTTGTTATATAACCATACACACATGAAAGGTTGAAAGCCATGTGCAAATTGCGAATCG
>NW_019718461.1:0-522 GCF_002891405.2 Cryptotermes secundus | reverse complement strand
TGCGGAGGAGGGGGAGGGGAGCGCTGACTCACCCGCCCCGTCACTACTGGTGGGGGGGTTCTCTTTTGCGCAACATGTCACAATATTGTGTGAGTGTAACAGGATGCTTAAATATAATAGTGGGTAGGACTATTTATGTAATTTCTTTACCTGTTTCATTAAATGTATCCAGTACTGAAGTGGAAAGGTTTATATCTTTCCATTACTGACCTGGAATATGAATAGATACCAGATTGTCAGTATTCATTATATTTCTTTGTAAGATATGTTACTTTTTCCATATAAACCTTTCGATTGCTGAACTGGAATATGAATAAATACCAGATTGTCAGTATTCATTATATTTCTTTGTAAGATATATGTTACTTTTGCCATATAAACCTTTCCACTACTGGACCGGTATATGAATGGATACCAGATTGTCAGTATTCATTACATTTATTTAAGATATATGAAGAACCGTGTGTTCGCTTCATAGACTGTCAGAAGGCATTTGACCGTGTAAAGTGGACCAAATTAATG
>NW_019718460.1:0-818 GCF_002891405.2 Cryptotermes secundus | reverse complement strand
ACTCAAAGCTAGCAAGCTAGAAATGGAAAGATAGCAAGGCAGCAATGCAAACCTGGCAATCTAGAAACGCAAAATCTGGCAAACTAGCAACGCAAACTGGCAAGGTAGTAAAGCAAACCTGGCAATCCTGCAACAAAACGCTGTCAAGCTATCAACGCATATCTAGCAAGTTAGCAACGGGAAGCTAGCAAGCTAGAAAAGCAAAACTAGCAAGCTAGCAACGAAAAAGATAGCAAGCTAGCGACGAAAGCTAGCAACCAATAAACGAAAAGGAAGCAAGCAAACAACCAAAGCAAATCTAGCAAGTTGGCAACGCAAACCTAGCAAGCTAGCAACTGAAAGCTAGCAAGGCAGCAACGCAAAGCGCTTAAGATAGCCACGCAAAACTAACAAGTTAACAACGCAAAGCTGGCAAGCTAGAAACGAAGAAGCTGGCAAGCTAGCAACGCTATTCTGTCAAGCAAGCAACCGACAATTGGCAAGCTAGAAATTCAAACCTGGTAAGCTTGAAACCCATAGCTAGCATGCTAGGAAAGCAAAGCTAGCAAGCTAGCAACGCAAAGCAAGGTAGCTTACAACGTAAATCTAGCAAGATAGCAACGCAAAACTAGCAAGTTAGCAAAACCAAAATAGCAACTTACAACGCAAATATAGCAAGCTAGCCACGCAAATCTAGAAAGCTAGCAACAAAAAGCTGGCAAGATAGCAAAGCATATTGGCAGGATAGCAATAAAAATGGCAAGCTACCAACGCAAAGGTGGCAAACTAGCAACGCACTCCTGGCAAGCTAGAAACGCAAAGCTGGCAAACCGGCAAAG
>NW_019718459.1:0-274 GCF_002891405.2 Cryptotermes secundus | reverse complement strand
CTACCAGATTTTCTGAGAAGTAGTGGATCTGGAATGGGGTCCACTAAGGATAATTGAGGAGCTTCTTGAATGGAAAAGTAGCAGCTCCGGACTAGAAAACCAAGATTAATGGCCATTGGAATCCGTTGCACTTTCTACAGAACACTCCTCTATCCGCAAAAGTTGACACTAACTTCGCTGACAAGCAGTGGTTGCTCAGTTGGTATAGTTTGCTTGCAGACTAAAAGCACTGGAGTTTAATGTATTCTGATGATAATTAGTGCTGAATATAGGA
>NW_019718458.1:0-402 GCF_002891405.2 Cryptotermes secundus | reverse complement strand
GGTTTCTTTTTCATGCTGTTTCGCCTGCAACAGGAAATTTAATATTGAGTGTACACTGGTTAGGGATAAGATNAAATTTTGTAGCCACATTTGAATGTAGATCAAGAGAGCGGAACACACTCCCCTCTTATAATAATATACAAAGATATGATAATGATTGTTAATGTAGGGCCTGTATGTTTTCTGTGTCAGAGAAATTTTTGCCTTAATAATGAGTTGTTATGCAGTTCACTTTTGAGTGGTGTATTATGTGAATCAGCTCAATCTGCATGTGGTGTCTAAGATGAGACTGTAGTCCTTGAGTTTATGTTCTGTGTATCTGTTTTTCACATTAGCATGGTTGAATGTATGAATCAATCACATGTTCTGTTGGATTCAGCTGTGTTGTTTCTCCTTAACTTG
>NW_019718457.1:0-691 GCF_002891405.2 Cryptotermes secundus | reverse complement strand
AAAAAAAAAATCACATGGGTTTAGATTTGGAGATCTAGGGCGTCAGCAAACCCCTGTTAAAGCGGCCTCCGTAGTCTAGAGGTAACGTTCCCACCTCATGACTCGTGGTACGCGGGTTCAAACCCGGTGGAGATCGTGGAATTTTTAAGGGCGCAAAAATTCAGGGAACAAGTCCTCCGGGACGGACTTTAAGTCGTCGTAGCTTTACGGCATGTAAAAGAACCTCATATCTCCAAAGGAGGTCACTGAGCCAAATTCAAGGACATTTCCCGCCCAACAGTAGTATCTAACACCTCTGATAAATGGGGGAAGCATTATAGATACTGCTAAGCCAGTAGAGGACGAACTCGCTGGCTTGGTCGGGTCTGATGGTACGCACCAATATCGGTAGGGTATAGACACTGGTAGAATATCATAGAGGGAAGCACAATGGACCAATAGTGGTCTAAGTGCATGGGGAAACCCACCCTCTCCAATAACTAACTAAACCCCTGTTAATAATTCTATCATCCCCATTAATTCCCCAAACACACCACGTAATGTTCGGATACTTTTCTTAGTTGTAAGGGGAGTCCTGCTCTCTTGCATAAAATAACTTAATCTTTCTTCTGCAGGTGCTAAATTAATGAAAAATCCATTGAGCACATCATTAATGTATCATTGAGCATCAAGATTCCTTCATAAAATATTG
>NW_019718456.1:0-227 GCF_002891405.2 Cryptotermes secundus | reverse complement strand
CATTAATTCTTTCTCGATTTCAACTTAATATAAACATATTAATTATTTTGTGAAAGATTTCACAATAATTTTGGGAATTCTAGCAGACTTTTCTACGACTTACATAATATTACCTGATATTTAAAGGAACTTAAAACGATTCGAACTTAAATTAAGGAATTTTAATTTAATTTTGTACGAAATCAACGAATTGTGTATAATTTTATCCTTAAATTCTTTGAAATGTT
>NW_019718455.1:0-767 GCF_002891405.2 Cryptotermes secundus | reverse complement strand
CGAACGAAACGACCTTCAGAAGCGCGCCAGGTGGCATGTGGAAGTGATATTCCCCCTCAATAANACGCATGCGCAGTTTTGATTTCATTGCGTTCATCCGGTGTACGAGTATTTCGAGAAGGGGAAGTATGGAGACGTGTTCTAGTGCTATGTCAACGCGAGTTAAACAGCGTGCTGTTATTGAATTTTTAACTGCTGAAAAGGTGACTCCTACTGAGTTTCGTCGTCGTTTAAAGGCTGTTTATGGTGACGATGCTGTTGATAGGTCTACTGTAAATCGACGGGTAAAAAAATTTCGTGGTTGCGAGCCTGGAAAAGCCATAATTGTTGATGAAACACGCAGCGGACGTCCGATCACTGCCACAGACGATAATCATCGCAAACTCGTCGAATGTTTGATTCAAAATGACAGGCGAATCACTCAAAAGCGTATCGCAAATCATATTGGAATATCCAAGGAACGTGTCGGCTTCATTATTGAACAATTGGGATACCGTAAAATCCGTGCACGATGTGTACCACGCCGTCTCACAGACGAGAACAAACAGCGTCGATTGGAATGCTGCGAGCAACTTTTGCAGCGCTACCGTGACGGAGACGACTTTCTTTTGAATATTGAGATGGGGGACGAGTCATGGGTTCATCGTTACGACCCGGAAGAGAAAAGACAGAGCGCTGAATATCGACATCCGTATTCTCCTCAGGCGAAAAAGTTCAAAACGCAACCATCCGCCAAAAAACTTCTTTTGACTGTGTTTTGGGATGCT
>NW_019718454.1:0-777 GCF_002891405.2 Cryptotermes secundus | reverse complement strand
TCAAAATGGGTTATATCAATATAGATATTATCAATTGCCGAGGTGCAGTANGCGCAGTCCTTTGTACTTCTTGTAGGGAAATTTATCGTGTTAGTTAAGTTATAAGTTGCAAGTAAATTATCCAATTGCTGTCTCTTATTACAATTTTCAGACAGATAATTAACATTTATATCACCACACATAATAATTTCTTTATTTGGTTTATTTAAATAATTTAGAATGTTATCTATACCCTTTAGAAACTGCCTAAAGTTTCCATTTGGAGATCTATAAACAGATAGTATGTATATATGTATGTAATAGATATTTTAACAGCACATGCTTCAATGTCTTGTTCAATATNATAGATTTATTTTAACAGCACATGCTTCAATGTCTTGTTCAATACACAACTTTTTCAAATTAATATTAGAAAAATTTAATGATTCGTGTACATAAATGCATGTGCCTCCCTTTTTAAGTGTTTTTCTACAAAACTCTGCACCAAGCATATAATGTTCTATAGTTAAACATATAATCTCTTGATTTGATAAGAAGTGTTCTGTTAGACATAAAATATGAGGGAGTTCAGGGAGCAATGATCCAAACAACTCATTGTTTTTATCCCTCAATCCTCTCACATTCTGATGGAACACTAAAAAGTCCTTATTCATATATTGGGTGTCTGAAGTAAGTCGCAAATTGGGGCATACCTTATCCTTATAATATGTTCTATTTGAAATGCACCCTGCAAGGTCACTTTGAGGATTTCTAATGACTCGATTGACCCTGTTAGAA
>NW_019718453.1:11663-13478 GCF_002891405.2 Cryptotermes secundus | reverse complement strand
GTGAAGTAGATAAGTGTATGCACTAGAAGACGGCGAAATAAATCACGGAGAGGAAATAACATGAAAAATACTAATAGGAAGAGAAATAAGTTTGAAGCCCCAGTACAGTGAGATGTTAAATCAGTAGGCGTGAGAGTGTTGGGAGGAAGGGAGGGAGGGACAGAGAGCACACCCCCTTGTGTGGCGTTCACCCAAGTCCATGAGCATGTATGGAGATTTCAGATTCAACAGCAGTTAAGCTGCACTGCCACTGTTTAACAACTTCCAAATTAAATAAAATTATGCATTTGTAAGGCTGGACAGGCATCTAATTAACCTGTAACGGCCGAATGTTACATATATACATATTGTGACATGTTGACCCCTACCTCCCCAGCGGCACGTGGCGGTAACGTAGCACTCGCGTAATAGGCGAGTCATCACCCCGCCACCCTCCCCGCGGTGACGCGCCGAGCGGAGCCACATCCTGGTAGCTATGCAACGCGCGGTGACGCAACACGGTGACGCGGAACCGCTTCCTATTGTGACGTGGCACTGCGGCTATATAAGGGAACTGCACAGCAGCTACAGTCAGTTGTAACTGGGCTATCGCCGAAGACAGTTCCGAGCTAGTTTCAAGCAAGCCTACGGGTCAGTGTGTGATCAACAGTTCTCAAGGTAGCAGCTTGCGAGTGTGCGATAACCAACAAGTCAGCGAGCGGAAGACTTAATGTGTGCTTTCGAGACTTAGTGAGTGCTGTAGTGCAGTCATATTTTGTGTGTGTAATTCAGGGAGATTTGTATAGCTCCCGCGTTATCAGTATGTGAAGACTTTGGTTGTAGGGTTTGTAAAGTGTGGAAACCCGCAACTGTGTTATAATTAATTGTAGCCGATACTTGTAGATTGTTGAATAAACCAATTAACGATCTCTACGGCGTATTCTGTAACTACACACGTTACAATATATATGCGGTAGGACGAATGCTCTCTTTGGGAGTGCTGACAGTTTGACCTTGGGTTTGAAACCAAAACAAATGCCCCTAAGGTCATGAAGAATGAAATCGTTTATCACGGTACTACTTTCAATATTAATTATGTTTAGATATGACTGTTTATGACCTTGTCAGACAAATATAGCACAGCTTTGTTTTGAGAACTTATGAGGCAATATTCATCGGTGCTTGCATATCAGTGCTTCCAGAGCCTTCAAGGAAGTGTGCCGCATTCAAGGATTGCTTTTCAATGGCGAATTATCAGTCAGGAAGTCAGTGTCAGATTGTCTAATATTTCTTTATCAGCTACAAATCAGCGTCAGATTGTCATAATTCTTTGTATATCACTTTTATTTTGTGTCTTGGAAGAGGTCTAAATCCCCTGAGCCAGTATTACTTTTTTGAGTAAAAAGCATCTTCTTCACTGTGACTTTCGGTATCAGTGTCGGACTGGAAATCTTTTCGTCTAGTATTATAATTACTTTGCATCATTATTTTGTGAGTATTACTAATAGATGAGAGTGTCGCTTTGTTAATCAACATAATTTATTCAATTTTGCTAGAAACCCCCTCCCCCAAGATGATTCTTCAATCGCAACAAAGCGAATATCATGGTCAGTGACGTTTCTCGGGGGGGAGGCCAAGGTTACCTGGGGCCCAAATGAGTTGACTGGAGGTGAAACATTCACAACACTGGCCAACGAAAGGGAAAAAATACATCGTGCCTTTCGCTAAATAATAAAAGCAGGAGCACACTCTTCTATTGTAAAAACTGTGAGGTTGCTCTCTGTGAAGTGGACTGCTTCGAGAAGTTCCATGAGCATCAGTGTGCAATCTTAAACT
>NW_019718453.1:9031-11140 GCF_002891405.2 Cryptotermes secundus | reverse complement strand
AAAACTGGCAGGAATATGTGGATTCTGTAATGTTAATAATGTACGTAACATTAAACTAACTTGTGAGTGACATGAAGCCATAAAATTGAAGTACAAAATACTCGCTCATCATGTCATAATTGTCCTTAGGGTTTCCAAGAACTATACATGACACATGAATGGCAAGCGCTGACATAACATGACACTGCGCGTTCTGGTATAAGCCAACTACACAAGTACGGATAGGGTCAATCAGCGCACTCAAGGACAAACTTAGATAAGACATGCCAGCTGACAGGTACAGTGCGTGGACTTGCCAGAAGACCACACTATTCTCGGGCCATTATCTCTGTAACCGTTCAACTTTGGACATAGGTGTTTTGGGTTATATTGGCATACTTTAACATAAGGAACACCCTCCCGAAGTTTGGTCCATTCCTCCTGGGACTCCCTGTATATATACAGAGTGTCCCAGGAGCAATGTGCACTTCCTGCTGTTGAAGAAAACCATAGGTGCTTTCCCGATCAAAGAATTCCATCTCGAAGTGTATTTACGTGAATTCACCAGACATTGCGTATTACTGGTTCTCTGCCAAGTGTTCCTGTGCACTCCGAAAGGAAGGATGTACGAATGACAAACACACAAGAGAACATTCTTGAGATGAGTTAGAGAAGTCTGCGTCTGTCCACTCTTAGAATGGCCTCTTGCATCGGTGTATCTCGTATGAAGGTGCGGCGAACTTTACATGTTGAAGAGTTGTATCCTTACCATGATCAAAGAGTACAACATCTGGAACCAGGCGACCATGCACATCATATGGATTTGTACCACTGGATAAAAGCTCATCCCGAACTGTTAAGCGTCATTTTATTCAGTGATGAGGCGTCTTTTACCCTGGACGGTGTAAATAATTTACAAAGTGTGCATACGTGGTCCCATAGTAATCCACACGAGATAATGGAAATGAAATTTCAAAAGAGATTTTCCGTGAATGTACGTTCAATACAGTTATGTAGTCGGCTTATACCAGTATGCGCCATGTTATGTCACCGCTTGCCAGTCATGTGACATGTATAGTGCTTGGAGCCCTAAGGACAACTATGACAAGGCGTGCGAGTTTCTTTGTACTTCAATTTAATGGCTTCATGTCACTTACAAGTTAGTCTGATGTTACGTGCATTATTAACATTACACAAACACGAAATTCCTGCCAGTTTTAGCGTGTATTTTGTAATCAAAAAGTGTGTAACACAGGTCAATGTTTCACACTTCTCTGGCCATTATCTCCATAACCGTTCATCTTTCAACATAGGTGTTTTGGGTTATATCAGCATACTTTAGCATAAGAAACACCCTCCCGAAGTTTGGCACATTCCTCCTGGCACACCTGTATATATATATATATACATATTGTGGCATGTTGCGCAACAGAGGACCCCTACCTCCCCAGCGGCATGTGGCGGTAACATAGCGCTCGCATAATAGGCGAGTCATCACCCCACCACTCTCGCCGCGGTGACGTGCCGAGCCGAGCTGAAGTGAGCTGAGCGGAGCCGAAGTTAGCCGAGTCCCCGCAACCTGGTAGCTACGCAACATGAGTCAACAGCGGTGACGTCACCAAGGGATATCGCGGTTGCTAGGCAGCAGTCAACAACTCCGGACAGCGTTGCTAGCAACACGGCACCAGACGACAATGGTCCAGAATGAGGCTACATAAGGAGTAGCAAAGGCTATTGACAGTCCTTGAGCTACCTCCGAGAGTTCCTAGCAAGCCTACGAGTGAAAGTGGGTGATCAACAGTGATAGTTTGTGATAACAGAGAATTAATTGGGAGTGTGTAACACAGTGACACTTGTATAGCTCCCGTACTGTGAAACGTGTAGTCTACTGACAATAGCGTGATTTGATTTGCGAATAGGGTCATAAATTGTGAAACCCCGCAATATTGTTATAATTGATTGTAGCCGAGATTTGTAGGTTGTTAAATAAACCAATTAACGATCTCTACAGCGTATTCAGTAACGAAACACGTTACAATATATATATAAGAAGCACAGGAAAGAAGGGCATATGCACTGTAAACATAGTGGCAATATAATATATACAGTACCTAAAATGAAAGAAGCTGC
>NW_019718453.1:0-6064 GCF_002891405.2 Cryptotermes secundus | reverse complement strand
GCATCCGTGAAGTCCACTTCCTGCATAATTCATCTCGTCGGTATCGGGTAACTTCATTTCTGACTGGTCTGTACTGTTGTCACTGCTCAATGTGCGTTCTTCTTGGCTGACAACAATTCCTTGGTCCATAGTTGCGTGCGCTTGGATCACACGAGTGCCTGGCTCTTTCACATTTTCTTCGTTATGACATGAATTTACCTGCTGTTTTATTTGGGTCTCAAAATTTTCAGATTTATCCCCTCGCACCGTATCGGTCAAAGTTTGAATCTGGCCGTGAGTGCGCTCAGATACGACTTCAACTTCGTTATTCACGGACTCTATCTGTTGGTTCATCTTACATTTCGGGTCCCTTGCCAATGCAGCCAGCATTTCACGCACGTCTTCCTTCATACTATTTTCCATTTTCATCATTCTCTCCTGAAATTCCCTATCCCTTTTCATCATTCTCTCTTCAAATTTTTCCATAAAGGTTAATAAGGCCTGCCCGTCTATCTTACTGTCCTTTGCCTTTTCTATACATTTCGTCTGCTTATTCTGGGTCCGTAAATTAGCTCCTTCCTCCATTTCTCCCCCATTCTCTGTATCGTTGATCCCTTCCATTACTTCAATCTCTTGTTTATAATATTGATGACTCTAACTAACCTTGCATATCTGTATCTTTCATTTTCTTGTCTTCCGATTTCTTCCTTTCCTCCGCTGTTCCCATGCTGTTCCGCTCGCAGACCCCCGGTCTCCTCCGCTGTTACATGCCCCAGGTTGGAAGCGCCAATTCTACTGCAGCCGTCCGCCGACGTACAGTTGCCACGACTGTCGCTCAAGCTTGAGTTCTTTCTCTCAGGGATACGGGTGCTTTGGAGAAGGGAGTGGAACACTTCGGAGTAAATAAATCCAGGATCTCCAGAACACACCGTGGATGGCAGTTTTAATTTAAAGATTTCATCAATAAAGAATATGGATATTATTCTCCTAGCTAGCAGCTCCGTCCGCCGACTAGCTAACACCACTCTTGAACACTTCTCCCTTCTCTCCCTACATTCTAACTACTGTCCTCCTCCGCTCTCTGTCACCGACTGCCCTCTTTACAAGTCCCCCAGTTGGCATCAGAAAAACAAGAAAAATAGAAACATAAAAAGAGAAAGCCACGGGTCGAGCCTGGAATCTGACCTATATTCGTATTTTGGAGAAGCCCGTAAACTTTTTTTAGGTCTTCAAGACAAGCAAGACCCCTCCTGGCCGGTCTCGCATACGGTCAGTTCATGGGTTTATGATATACTGGGTGTAACCTGGCGACGTTAGGGACAATAGTGGCACCCTTAGCCTAAAGAGGACAATAGCTGAATTACAACTAGACGGTTCGGGGATGGTACCTCGCCGATGGAGCGTCTCTCACGGTATTAAACAATGCATACATAGTTCTTACTCTTAATTATATAATTTTGACGAGGGACGTACAGTTACACTATATTGTCTTGTGGAACTTATGCTCGTTATTCCCTATGTCACACAACAGGTTGTTTATTCAGAGTGATCTGTAACAGTTTCTTAATTATTATAAGGAGAAGCTTGTGAGTGTTTTTAAACTCATTGTTAGCTTACCATAAATTTGATTTTCTTATGATATGTGAACGGGCTGCTCCTTGTGTTGATGTTGTCGCTATGCTGTAGCGGTTCAGTCTAGACTACTTGTTTGGGGGGTATCTGTATGTGTGTACGAGCTGCTCCCTGTGTTGTTGTTGTCACTATGCTGTAGCAGTTTGGTCTAGACTAACTGTTTGGGGAGTATCTGTATATGTGGGTATGTTTGTGTAGAGTCGAGTGGTATGAGGTAAAGGGGAGGATACTGTGAGTGGCTGAAGAGATATGGAAGGGGTGTGGTTATTTGGTGTGTGTGTTTTTACTAGAATGTCGAATATGGGATTATGTATTCCTGTAAATGTATCGTTCATCTGTAGACCCTTCTTCCTTATGTATCACATATATAACATGTTTCTAATGTGTTGAGTTTGCATCCTTCCTTTATACATATTTTCATAGTCTGGTCCATCGCGCCAAATGCATATCTAGCTTCCAAAATGTGTTATGTGAATATAAATATAAATGCTATCAGGACTAATAAATAACATTCTAAATTCATTTTTGTAGTTGGTTTCTAGAGTGTATCATTGAAGATGAGACTGATCCACAACTGACATTCATTTCTGATGAAGCATGGGTTCACTTGCAGTGATACATAAACACAAGAAAGTTTTGCTAGTGGAATTCACAGAATCCACATTTAACCCATGAAGTATGGCTCCATCCAGTGAACGCTGGAGTCTTGCATGCCGTAAGGGGAAAGAGGATTGCTCTACCAGCATTTTTTTAACAGAGAAATTAACTGTGAAAAATATGTACAGGTCATTTTGACAATTCTTTCGAGTTACAAAAGAAGAAAGACTCTATGACTGGTTTCAGCAAGACTCAGCTACTGCCCACGTTTCACGTATATCTATGCAGGTTTTGTCTGATAATTAAAGGGAGAGAAATATCAGCACTGGTGTTTGGCAGGCACATTCACCCAACCTTTCTTCTGTGGTTCTTTGCAGGTAAAGTAAAAAAGTACCAGGCCGTGAAGGCCCATTGAGTTGTGAGACGTTGAGGGTCCCACAATATCTAGACAATCGGCTCAAAGATGGCGGTAAGGTTCTCAGCCTGACATGCCAGCCGCGCTTTACTACCCAGGAAAATTATTTAATTAATTAACGGTACTCATTTCTGTTAGAGGCTGAGTAAACCCCAGGGCCTAGTACACCTCACATGGATGAACTAAAAACAATATTCATAGGGAAATTGCAACAATTCCGACACAACAGCTTTAAGGATTAATCAGAAAAACTTCTGCTGCTGCAAGGAATGTCTGCATGTAGACGACAGCATTTTCAACAATTTCTGTGACCTATGAATTGTATACTTCATTCCAACTGTTACTGGCCACAGCCATACTGATACACTGGCAAAATTTGTATGCACCTTGCAGCTAGCAGTGCATCAGTCACTGTGAACTGGCTGAAAAAAGAAAGAACCTCCATCTATATGTAGATGTAGAAATTTTCTTTGATGTTCATTAACAGCTTTATTTGGTGTTTAATTACATCCATTGTAGATTCCACATCACCACAACTGCATCTATATATTTTAGGATGTGTTGCCAATTCCAATTCTTCACTATTCTTTCTACACCTTTTACGCATTCTCTGTATCTAATGTTTAGTGACCTTTCTGTCTAAGAGAAAACAACAAAAAAACCTGTCATGACAACCAATCCCCCAAACAGCAGGTACAGGGGAAACTCCAACTGTATCTTATATATTAAATTTACTTCAAACAAAGGGCAACTGGCAACACTTGTTTATAACCTGTCAAACATTATCACAAATCTTTTAGAGAATTTTTAATTATCCTGTTACAAATCCTCAACACAATGACACCTCTGTGTTATTACATGGATACAGACTGCATGGAAGAGAGAAAACAAATGATAAACTTCAGCATTTATAGATCCTGGGAACCCTATGATGTAGTACCAAAGCGCTGCTTAGTGGATTGGACAGACATGGAAAATGTGAAGGATTATTCCTGCTATGGAAATTACCGCAAACATTCAGTTCACACAAGTTCTATATTAGATCTGTTTAACGAAAATGGGAGTGGTATATCACACGCAACATTCAAAGTACTACAGCCAGGGAAAAAAGATAAAACTTTCAAAATCTAGTCAACAGCACAGTGGAGTTGTTTCATGTTCACAGAGATGGATATCAGAAAGACAAGTGGCATTTCTGCACATTTGTGTCATTAGCCTAACAGTGCACATACTTGTACAGCTCACCTCAGGTTCAGCCTTTATTTCTGGAAATGTTATTGCGAAAGGATCCTCTTCCTCTTCTGCATCTGAGACTGCCTCAGCTTTTACATTCATGGCCTGACTTGCATCATGAGGGGCTGGGTATGTCTCACCATATGGACCCACCAAAGCGTTCTCCAAAATTGCACAGTTCTGTAAAAACCATCTCATCCTTCTCAGAAATGGATGCACAACACCACATGTTAAACAGCGTATGCTCTCCTTGCTATGGCTGTTTCTTATCACATCTAACTCATAAGAGCTGTTTTGTACAGATGTTCTTCTCTACAGCTCTCATGATCACTAGAAAGTACTCGGTTCATAGCTCAGTTATCTTCCTGAGAAACTAACTGTCACTGTGAGCGGCCTCCGTAGTCCAGAAGTAACGTTCCCACCTCATGACTCATGTTACTTGGGTTCAAATACCCGGCGGAGGTCGTCAAATTTTTAAGGGCGGAAAAATTCAGGGAACAAGTCCTCCAGGAGGGACTTTAACCCGTTTGTCCCGCGTCATATCTTTACGGCACGTAAAAGAACATCATATCTGAGATCACTGAGCCAAATTACAGGATGTTTCCCACCCAACAATAGTCTCTAAAGCCTCTGATAGATGGGGGAAGCATTATAGAGACGGCCAAGCAAGTGGCCGAACTCGCTTGCTCAGCGGGACTGATGATACACACCATTATCGGTAGGGTATAGAGACTGGTAGAATATCATAGAGGGAAGCACAATGGACCAATACTGGTCTAAGTGCATGGGGAATCTGGGCCTCGGCACAGATGGGAAGACAATAGTTAATTGGATTTTTAAGAGACATAGGATGGATGGTGTGGACTGGATTCAAATGGCTCAGGATTGGTACTTGTGATGGGTTTTTGCTAACGTGTCAATAAACTCTCAGGTTCTATACAATGCTGGGAAATTCTACAGTGGTCAAGCAACTGATGGCTTCTCAAAGATTCACTCAGCGCCCTGGAGTTAGTTATGGTACCTAAGGGCTCATTACTGTGCTCACACATGTTCATCTTGGCTCTGTATCCTAAGGCAAACAGACCCAGTACAAACGCAAATTACTTTTAAAATCCATCTTAATAGCATCTCCCCATCTGCACTTGGGTCTCCCAAGTGGTCTGCTTCTCTTAGGTTTCCCTTCTTAAACTTTGTATGCATTTCTCTCTGTTGCATGTGCACTTTTAAAATTAATTCTTTTTTAATTCGCTTTGGGGGGGGGGGGATGGAGTCCAACTGGGTCCACTCGGCATGGCGGCCACCGATTGGGCTATTGTAGCCTGCCCCCGGAGAATGTCATGATGGAGAATTTGGTGGAATGAACAATGGCAGGGGAACCGAAGTACTCAGAGGAAACCTGCCCCAGCGCCACTTTGTCCATCACAAATCCCATTTGACCAGACCCGGGATTGAGCCCGGGCCGCCACAGTGGGAAGCCAGTGACTAACCACTTCAGCTATGATGTGGCCACTTGCATGTGCACTACATGAATTACCCACATCACTATCCTTGAACTCACTGCTACCCTACATAATATCCCACACTGTTATCACCCAAGTGTAAAAAACTCCCCAAATGGATTATGGAAACAAACAGAACAGTGTCACAAAATATTTAGTTTCTCTGGCCAAGACAACTGAAATACAACAATAAAATTCTTGTCTGTGTGCACAAGCATGAAACACTCACAGTCCTATACTTAGAGCATGAAACTTTTCATCAGCTCTCTGCAGTACAGTTCTTGCCACCCTTTTTGCAAGAGAATGCAGAATCTTTTGTAACCTTGAAACGTGTTCATCACATGATAAATAATTTGTGGGGTTCATTGGAATTAGCTCACAAGTGTCCTATTAACTTAAATTCTTGGTTCTAATAAGTGAAAGTAAGTAAGTAAAGGTATCCCTGTAACAAGCCGTGGAGGCCCATAACGTTATGATATGTTGAGATTCCCACATTTTCTAGACATTCGGCTCATAAATGGTGGCAAAGTTGACAGCTTTATGTGCCAGCTGCCCTTTACCCCCAAGGATATTCCAAGAACATTCCTGGTACACATTTCTGTTCGAGGCTGAGTCGACCCCAACGCCACAGTGCGGCTGGAAGGATTGGGTCAATTGAAAAACACCAATGACCTCATTGGGACTTGAACCCGAGACCTTCCGGCTAGTA
>NW_019718452.1:0-1007 GCF_002891405.2 Cryptotermes secundus | reverse complement strand
TGGTTGGAGTAATCTTGTCAGTAATACTTGTTCAGAGAAAGTAAAATTGTTGCATTTGGGTAACATCAATTAAGACAGACTGGAATGCCAANCCAATAATTTTTGTGGATGTCAGTTTTTATGTGTGGAGATTGGAAAGCAGTTATTACACTAGCACAGATTTTTAAGAAATCAAAATTAATTAAAAATGTGACTGTGCCAATTAATAAGAAATCCTTAGAAATTATTTAAGAAGTTTTTATTCTGTCATGAATGATCCAGCATGATTGAGAAGTAAGCTCTAAATATGTGAAATACGAGTAAGTACAGGGAAATTGAAGAGTTGCGCACATTAAAACTAAAAGTTGTTATAAATTGTATTGCAGTTAATATAATTATATCTCCTACCACTAGATAGTACTGTAGGAGTACTAACAGTGGGTCGAAATGCTGTCATGTATCGGTCGTACAACGTCTGCAGTATAGCTTTGTCTGTTGCGTGACAGACATATCGTTTTCCGAAGAACAACGTTTATTCATGGAATTGAAGAGTATGGTCAGGTTTTCTTCACTGATGTAGTGTGGTTTCACCTTAGTGGGTACGTGAACAGTCAAAACAATAGTATTTGGTCATTTGAAAATCCACATGTGTTACATGAAAAGCCCTTGCACTGTCAGAAAATTGGAGTGTGGTGTGCTGTATCATGTCATTGAATAGTGGGCCCAATTTTATTTGAAAGAACAATGAACAGTCCAGTGTACGAAGACATCGTTACAGAGTTTATTGCTCTTCATGAATTTCATGAACATGAGTGTTGGTTGCAGGAAGATGGTGCCACATGTCAGACATCTAATGAAACTATGCAGTTCTTGCGCGAGTTTTTCGGTGACCGTCTCATTTCAAAAGGATTGTGGCCCTCGCATTCACCAGATTTGTCACTCGCAAATCTTTTCCTTTTGGGGTACCCTTGGGGCGTCTGCGCCTAGGGGATGTCCGCAGGGGGGCGTACTTTCACCTCTGCTGTGGA
>NW_019718451.1:220-458 GCF_002891405.2 Cryptotermes secundus | reverse complement strand
GCAAGATAGTATCGCAAAGCTACCAATCTAGCAACGCAAATCTACGAAGCTAGAAACGCAAACCTAGCATGCTAGCAACGCAAGGCAAGCAAGCTAGCAAAGCAAAGCTAAAATGTTAGCAACGCAAAGCTACCAAGTTAGCACCGCAAATCTAGCAAAGCTAGCAACGCTAAAGCTAGCAAAGTAGCAAAGCAAATCTATCAAGCTAGCAACGCAAAGCTAGCAAGTTAGCAAAGCA
>NW_019718451.1:0-162 GCF_002891405.2 Cryptotermes secundus | reverse complement strand
AAGCTGGGAACGCAATGCTATCTATCTAGCAACGCAAAGCTAGCCAGCTACCAACGCTAAGCTAGCAAGGTAATAACGCAAACCCATCAAGATGGCAACGCAATCCAAGCAAGCTACCAACGCAAGGCTACCAAATTAGCAACGCAAATCTAGCAAGCAATA
>NW_019718450.1:0-421 GCF_002891405.2 Cryptotermes secundus | reverse complement strand
GTCGGAGGGGAGCGCTGACTCACCCACCGCGTCACTGCTGGTGTGTGGTGGGGGGGCTCGGCTTGGCGCAATATGTCACACTTCTCCCTCCTTAAGGATGTTCGTCCCGAATAGCCTAACGGTGCGTCCCCGTTCCTTTACTTCGGAGGCTGTTCTTGCAGCATCTTCTTTCGTTACATCCGCCCCATTCTTAAGATCGACTCGTCTCGAACGTTTTTCTTTCAGCTCGCCAGAAGATCCAGTTGTGTCCCATTCATCCATTACTTTCATTCTATGGCACATTCATTCTCTCTGGGGAGGCCGGTTCATCTACATTTCCGGTTCCTCCTCTGCTTGTGGTCTTTTTCGTTTTGGAGGTGGTCGTCCCCTCCACAAGGTCTAGTCCTTGATCAAGTTTGTCTTCGGAGGTTCCTCATGTCGA